>NC_045438.1:93259122-93537717 GCF_002776525.5 Piliocolobus tephrosceles | reverse complement strand
TTTATATCAGGTATAACTCCCCAATGCAATCCCTCCCCCCTCCCCCCTCCCCATGATAGGCCCCATTGTGTGATGTTCCCCTTCCCGAGTCCAAGTGAGCTCATTGTTCAGTTCCCACCTATGAGTGAGAACATGCGGTGTTTGGTTTTCTCTTCTTGTGATAGTTTGCTAAGAATGATGGTTTCCAGCTGCATCCATGTCCCTACAAAGGACGCAAACTCATCCTTTTTTATGGCTGCATAGTATTCCATGGTGTATATGTGCCACATTTTCTTAACCCACAATATGAGATATATAAATGGTCAAGAAACACATTTAAAGGTGTTTATTCCCATTAGTCTTCAGGAAAGTGCAAATTAAAATCATAATGACATACTACTGAATATCCCCCAAATGGCTAAAATTAAAGCAAAAACCGGAGGGTATCAAATGTTGATTGCAATGAGTTTTTAAATTATCTTGAAGAACATGAAAATACTTTATCCAACCAATAGTATATTATATCATTATGGTGATTCACAATGATGATGTACCTTTATATTTGATTCCTTTACCAACTAAAGTGGGCATAGCCACGTGCAAGGCATAACAATGGCTCCCCAAAATGTTCACATTCTAATCCCAGAACCTATGAATATGTTAGGTTACATGGTAAAGGAAAATTAAGGTTGCAGAGGAAATTAAAGTTGCTAATCAGCTGACCTTAAAATAGAGAGATTATCTTGGATTATCCAATGGGTCCAATGTAGTCACAAGGATCATTCAAAAAAGAGGGAAGCAGAAGAGGGAGTGTCAGAGAAAAACATATAAGAACAAAAGCATCATCAAAGGTACATTGCTAGCTTTGCAGACAGAGGAATGAGACCCCAAGTCAGTGAATGTGAACAGGTTCTAGAAGCTATAAAAGACAAGGAAACAGATTTTCTCCTAGTACAACCAGAAATTAACACAGCCCAGTGGGCACCTTGATTTTAGCCCTAAGCAACTTGTGTTGGATTTCTGACCTACAAAACCATAAGATGATAAATTCGTGTTTTAAAGTGTGTAGTAATTTGTTACATCAGTCATAGAAAGCTAACACAAGTAGATATTATTAAGATTGTTTTACAGATAAAATAAATCAGAGAAGTCCAGCATCTGGGCTATTACCAGCTGCTCACAGGGCCTAGACAGTCTACACCTTATGGTTTTTGGCTCTCACTCCACGGTTCCTTCCACAGTGCCACTCAGCTTTCTCTGTGTGTGAGCAGGATCATGTCAGCAAATGACTCAAAGAAATTATGAGCAGTGAGACTCAGACATGGAACAGGTCTTAGCTTTCTGACAAGAAAGTCACATACATTTCCACTCTCAAAAGTTCATGGATTTGAGCAGGGCACAGTGGCTCACACCTGTAATCCCAGCACTTTGGGAGGCCGAGTTAGGAGGATCACTTGAGGCCAGAAGTTGGAGACCAGCCTGGGAAACATAATTAGACCTAATCTCTAAGAAAAAAAAATTCATTAGCTAGGAAAAGCTGGAATCATTCCCCTTGAAAACCAGCACAAGACAAGGATGGCTTCTCTCACCACTCCTATTCAATATAGAATTGGAAGTCCTAGCCAGCAAAACCAGGCAAGAGACAGAAAAAGGCAACCGAAAAGGAAGAGAGGAAGTAAAACTATTCCTGTTCACAGATAACATAATCCTGTAACTAGAAAATCCCATAGTCTCAGCCCAAAAGCTTCTTGCTGGTAAACAATTGCAGCAAAGTCTCAGGATATCAAAATCAGTGTGCAAAAATCACTAGCATTTCTATACAACAGCAGCAGTCAAGCCTAGAGCCAAATCAGGAATGAACTCCCATTCACAATTGCCACAAAAAGAAAATACCTAGGAATACAACTAACTAGGAAGGTGAAAGATCTCTATGAGGAGAACTACAAACCAGTACTCAAAAAAATCAAAGGCGGTACAAACAATTGGAAAAATATTCCATGCTCACAGATAGGAAGAATCAATATCGTTAAAATAGCCATACTGCCCCAAGAAATTTATAAATTGAATGCTATTCCTATTAAACTACCAATGACATTCTCCACAGAACTAGAGAAAATGATTTTAAAATTCATATGAAATCAAAAAAGAGCCCAAATAGCCAAGGCATTCCTCAACAAAAAGGACAAAGCTGGAGGCATCACACTATCTGACTTCAAACCACTGTACTGGGCTACAGTCACCAAAACAGCACGATACTGGTACAAAAACAGACATGTGGACCAATGGGACGGAATAGAAAACCCAGAAATAAGACTATACACCTATTATTATCTGATCTTCGACAAACCTTACAAAAACAAGCAATGGGGAAAGGATTCCCTATTCAATAAATGTTGGGATAACTGGCTAGCCATAGGCAGAGGTTGAAATTGGACTCCCTCCTAACACCTATATGAAAATTAACTCAAGATAAATTAAACACTTAAATATAAAACCCAAAAGTATAAAAACCCTGGAAGATAAGCTAGGCAATAACATTCAGGACATAGGCACAGGCAAAGACTTCATGTCAAAGATGCCAAAGTAATTGCAACAGAAACAGAAATTGACAAATGGGATTTAATGAAACTAAAGAGTTTCTAAACATCAAAAGAAACTATCCACAGAGTAAACAGACAGCCTACAAAAAGGGAGAAAATTTTTGCAAACCATGCATCCAACAAAAGTCTAATATACAGCATCTATAAGGAACTTAAACAAATGTGTAAGAAAGAACGCCATAAAAAGTAAGCAAAGGACATGAATAGACACTTTTCAAAAAAAGACATACTGTGGCCAACAGCCATATGAAAAAAAGCTCAATATTACTGATCATTAAATAAATGCAAATCAAAACCACAATGAGATACCATCTCACATCACACAGTCAGTAATCAGTCATACTGACTATTAATAAAAAGTCAAAAAGTAACAGAAGCTGGCAAGGTTTTGGAGAAAAGGAAACACTTATAGACTGTTAGTGAGAGTGTAAATTAGTTCAGCCATTGTGGAAGACAGTGTGGCAATTCCTCAAAGACCTAAAGACAGATACACAATTTGACCCAGCAATCCCATTAATGGCTATATACCCAAAGGAATATAAATATCATATTTATTTATTTAGATATAAAGACACATGCACATGTATGTTCATTGCAACCCTATTCACAGTAGCAAAGCATGCAATCAACCTAAATATCCATCAGTGAGAGACTGGATAAAGAAAATGTAGTACAGATACACCATGGAATACCATGTTGCCATAAAAAAGAACAAGATCATGTTCTTTGCAGGAACATGGATGGAGCTGGAGGCCATTATCCTTAGCAAACTAACACAAGAACAGAAAAACAAATATCACATAGTCTCACTTATAAGTGGGAGCTAAATGATGAGAACACTTGGGCACATAGAGGAGATACTGGGGCCTACTTGAGTGTGGAGAGTGGGAGGAGGGAGAGGATTAGGAAAAATAACTAAGGGGTACTAGGCTTAATACCTGGATGATGAAAAAGTCTGTACAACAATCCCCCATGACACAAGATTACCTATGTAACAAACTTTCGCTTGTACCCCTGAATTTAAAAGTTAAAAAAAAAATCAGCCAGGTGTGGTGATGCACAACTGTAGTCCTAGTTACTCAAGAGGCTGAGGTGGGAGGATCACGTGAGTCCAGCAGTTCAAGGTCATAGTGGGCCATGATCACACCACTCCATTCCAGGCTTGATGACAGAACAAGATCCAGTCTCTAAGAAAAATTAAAACCTTTGTGAACTTGAACTGAAAATATATAATGTGAGAGGTTTTTTTTTTTGTTTTTTGTTTTGTTTTGTTTTTTGTTTTTGACACAATCTTGCTCTGTTACCCAGGCTGGAGGGCAGTGGCATGATCTTGGCTCACTGCAGCCTCCACCTCCCAGGTTCAAGCAGTTCTCCTGCCTCAACCCGCCGAGTAGCTGGGATTACAGGCACACACCACCATACCTGGCTAATTTTTGTACTTTTTAGTAGAGATGGGGTTTCACCATGTTGGCCAGGCTGGTCTCCAACTACTGACCTCAGGTAATCCACCCGCCTCAGCCTCCCAAAGAGCTGGGATTACAGGCATGAGCCACCATGCCCAGCAATGTGAGAGTACTCTTATCTTGCTTTGCCCAAAGATGTGTCAGCTACATAACCTTCAGACTAAAACGAAAAATTTCAATTTAGAGTATTTATCCCAGAATCTAAAAGACACTAGGGCCTACTACACATATCAATATTTTAAACAATTTAACATGGGGACTATGTGAATTTATGTTAATGAGTCTCTTGTAGCTTGATACCAGGCGTCTCCTTTTGTAAGAAATCAAACAAGTGACTCTGACCTTTTTCAAGAATTGAAAAGTGGTTCAGAGAAGTACATTGTTTTATCCGGACAGCAGGTTAAGTATCAAAGTGTCACCTCTTAGAGAAACTGATTTAGCACATTAAATTATGAAGCAATCTAGAGTGTCTCCAGGGCTGCTTCTTATTCCTGACAGCATAAGTAGGTGGTCTAGAAGTAAATAAATATATGGGGAGAGCACAGCAACTACACATTTCCCAACTCCATGGGGTCATCATTCACATAAAAGGCATGTGAGCAGTGATCTCTAGAATTGTACATTACCCTCAGTCCCTGAGGGTTCAAGATTTTTTGAGACTGTATACTCTTCTGCCTGTCACACTCATAAACTGTGTCCTTGTTCATAGATGGAAAAGGTTGTCCCTTAAACACTGATTTGAGGAAGAAAGAAGGATCCATCTTCTTGATAATCCCCCTCCCCACAAGTTAAAAGGCATGAAATTTCGCCTCAAATTTGTTCCCTCAGAGTGCAGTTTTTCTAACTTCAAATATCTTTTTATGACTTTTATTATTTACACTTGAATATTATCCACTTATTGTAGAATAGTGCTACAATGAACATACATGTGCATGTTCTTTATCATAGAATGATTTATATTCCTTTGGGTATATACCCAGTAATGGAATTGCTGAGTCAAGTAATAGTTCTGTTTTTAGCTCTTTGAGGAACTGCTGCACTGCTTTCCACCTGGTTGAACTAATTTGCACTCTCACCAACAATGTACCAGCATTCCCTTTCTCTTCAACCTAGCCAGCATCTGTTATTTTTTTGAGTTTTTACGAATAGCCAGTCTGAATAGTGTAAGATGGTATCTTATTGTGGTTTTGATTTGCATTTCTCTAATAATCAGTGATGTTGAGCTTTTTCTCATGTGTTTGTTGGCTGTATGTATGTCTTCTTTTGAAAAGTGTCTGTTCATGTCCTTGGCCCACTTTTTAATGAGGTTGTTTGTTTTTTCTTGTAAATTTGTTTAAATTGCATATAAATGCTGGATATTACAACTTCTTCAGATGCAGAGTTTGCAAATATTTTCTCCCATTCTGTAGGGCAGGGGTCCCCAACCCCCAGGCCACAGAATGGTACCAGTTCATGCCCTATTAGGAACCAGGTTGCACAGCAGGAGGTGAGTGGCAGGCAAGTGCACATTATTGTCTGAGTTCCACCTACTGTCAGATCAGAAGTGACATTAGATTCCCATAGGATCGTGAACCCTATTGTGAACTGTGCACATGAGGGATCTAGGTTGCACACTCTTTATGAGACTCTAACACCTGATGATCTGAGGTGGGACAGTTTCATCCCAAAACCATCCCCCAAATACCCTGCCATCTGTGGAAATTTTCTCCCATGAAACCAGTCCCTGGTGCCAAAAAGGTTGGGTGTCTATTTGATACGCCAATAGTTTATTTTCCTGTGCAGAAGCTCTTTAATTTAATTAGATCCCATTTGTCAATTTTTGCTTTTGATGCTATTGCTTTGGGCATGTATGTGATGAAATCTTTGCCAATTCCTATGACCAGAATGGTATTGCCTAGGTTGCCTTCTAGGGTTTATATAGTTTGGGGTTTTACATTTCAGTCTTCAATACATCGAGTTAATTATGGTATAAGGAAGGGGTCTAGTTTCAATCTTTTGCATATGGCTAGCCAGTTAACCCAACATTGTTTATTGTATAGGGAGTCCTTACCCCATAACTTGTTTTTGTCAGTTTTGTCAAAGATTAGATGGTTTTAGGTGTTCAGCATTATTTCTAGGCTTCCTACTCTGTTTCACTGGTCTATGTTCATGTTTTTGTACCAGTACCATGCTGTTTTTGTGACTGTAGCCCTGTAGTATAGCTTCACATCAGGTAACGAGATGCCTACAGCTTTGTTCTTTTGCTTAGGATTGCTTTGACCATTCAGGCTCTTATTTGGTTCCATATGAATTTGGAAATTTTTCTGGTTCTGTGAAAAATGTCATTGGTAGTTTGATAGGAATAGCATGGAATCTGTAAATTGATTTGGCAGTACGACCATTTTAACAATATTGACTCTTCCTATTTATAAGCATGAAATGTTTTTCAGTTTGTGTCAACTCTGATTTCATTGAGCAGTGGTTTGTAATTCTCATGGGAAAGAGATATCAAAATGTGGTTTCACCTCCCTGGTTAGCTGTACTCCTAGGTATTTTATGCTTTTGTGGAAATTGTGAGTGGGATTGTGTTCCTAATTTGGCTCTTGGCTTGGCTGTTGTTGATGCATAAGAATGCTACTGATTTTTGTATACTGATTTCGTATCCTGAGACTTTGCTGAAGTTGTTTATCAGCAAGAAGATTTTGGCCTGAGACTATGGGGTTGTGAATGACGTCATTTGCAAACAGGGATAGTTTGACTCTCTTCATATATGGAAGTCCTTTATTTCTTTCTCTCACCTGACTGCCCTGGCCAGGACTTCCAATGCTATGTTAAACAGGAAGTGAGACAGCACATCCTGTCTTGTGTCAGTATTCAAAAATAATGTTTCTAGCTTTTGCCTATTCAATATGGTGTTGGCTGTGGGTTTGCTGTAGATGGTTCTTATTGTTTCGAGGTATGTTCCTTCAATACCTAGTTTATTGAGAGTTTTTAACATGAAGGGATGTTGAATTTTATGGAAAGCCTTTCCTGCACTTATTGATATAATGATGTGGTTTTTGTCTTTAGTTCTGTTTATGGGATGAATCACATTTATTGATTTGCATATGTTGAACCAGACTTGCATCCCAGGGATAAAGCCTGTTTGATTATGGTGCATTAGCTTTCTGATGTGACGTTGGATTCAATTTGCTAGTATTTCGTTGAGGATTTCTGCACTGATGTTCAATAAGAATATTGGTCTGAAGTTTTTTTGTTGTCATTGTGTCTCTGCCACATTTTGATATCAGTATGTTGCTAGCCTAATTGAATGAATTGGGGAGGAGTCCCTCCTCAATTTCTTGGAAACATTTCAGTAGGGATGGTACCAGCTCTTCTTTGCACATATGGTAGAATTCTGCTGTGAATCGATCTGGTCCTGGGTTTTTGTTGGTTGGTAGGCTATTATTACTGATTCAATTTTGGAGTTCATTATTGGTATGTTCAGGCTTTCAATTTCTTCCTGGTTCAGTTTTGGGAGGGTGTATGTGTCCAAGAATTTATCCATCTCTTCTAGGTTTTCTAGTTTGTGTGCATAGAGGTGTTGATACTAGTCTCTGATGGTTATTTGCATTTCTGTGGGGTCAGTGGTAAACAGACCTTTTGTCATTTCTAATTGTTTATTTGGAACTTCTCTCTCTTTTTCTCTATTAGTCTAGCTAGGGTTCTTTTGTTTTTCTCAAAAAACCCACTCCTGAATTCACTGACTTTTTGAATGGTTTTTTTTATATCTCAATTTTCTTCAGTTTAGCTCTGATTTGAGTTATATCTTATCTTCTTAGCTAGCTTGAAGGTGGTTTGCCCTTGCTTCAATAGTTTTTTTTTTTTTTTTTTTTTTTTTTGGTTGTGATGTTAGCTTGCTAATTTGAGATCTTTCTAACTTTTTGATGTGGGCATTTCATGCTATAAATTTCCCTCTTAACATTGCCTTAGCCATGTCCCTGAGATTCTGGTATGTTGTATCTTTGTTCTCATTAGTTTCAAATAACTTCTTGATTTCTGACTTAATTTCATTATTTACCCAAAAGCTATTCAGGAGCAAATTGTTTAATTTCCATGTAAATGTATAGTTTTGAGCAATTTCCTTAGTCTTGATTTCTATTTTTATTGTGCGGTGACTCAAGAGACCATTATGATTTCAGTTCTTTTGCATTTGCTGAGGATTGTTCTATGTCCAATAGTGTGGTCAATTTTAGAGACTGTCCCACGTAGCAATGAGAAGAATGTATATTCTGTTGTTTTGTGTTGGAAAGTTCTCTAGATGTCAATCAGCTCCACTTGATCCAGTGCTGAGTTAAGATTCTGAATATCTTTGTTAATTTTCTGCCTCAATGATCTCATACTGTCAGGCAAGTCCTGAAGTCTCCTATTATTTTTGTGTGAGAGTCTAAGTCTCTTTGAAGGTCTCTAAGAACTTGCTTTATGAATCTGGGTGCTCCTGTGTTGGATACATATACATTTAGTATAGTTAGGTCTTCTTGTTGAATTGAGCCCTTTACCATTATGTAATGCCCTTGTCTTTTCTGATCATTTTTGGTTTAAAGCCTGTTTTTTCTGACATTAAGATTGCAACCCCCTGCTATTTTCAGTTTTCCATTTGCTTGGTAGATTTTTCTCCATCCCTTTATTTTGGCCTTATGGGCATCACTGCATGTGAGATGGGTCTCTTGGAGACAGCACGCCAATGAGTCTTAGTTCTTTATCCAGCTTGCCACTCTGTGTCTTTTCTGTAATTGAGACCTTTCGTCCATCTACATTTAAGGTTAATATTGTCATGTGTAGATTTGATCTTGTCATCATGATGCTAGCTGGTTATTTTGCAGACTTATTTATTTGGTTGTTTAATAGTGTCACTGGATTGTGCACGTCAATATGTTTTTGTCATGCCTGATAGTGGTTTTTCCTTTCCATATTTAGTGTTCCTTTGGGAGCTTTGGTAAGGCAGATCTGGTGGTAACAAATTCCCTCAGAATTTGCTTGTCTGAAAAAGATTTTATTTCTCCTTCACTTATGAAGTCTAGTTTGGCCAGACATGAAATTCTTGGTTGGAATTTATTTAAAGAATGTTTAAAATAGGCCCTCAATCTCTTCTGGCTTGTACGGTTTCTGTTGAGAGGTTCATTGTCAGTCTGATGGGCTTTATTTTGTAGGTGACCTGTTCTTTCTCTCTAGCTGTCTTTAACATTTTTTCTTTCAATTCAACCTTTGAGAATCTAATGATTATGTATCTTTGAGACAGCCTTCATCTGAAGTATCTTCAGGGGGTTTCAACATTCCCTGAATTTAAATGTTGGCATCTTCAACAAGATGGGAAAGTTCTTAGGGATGATATCCTGAACTATGTTTTGCAGGTTGCTTCCATTCTCATCTCTTTCAGGGACACCAATGAATCATAGACTTGGTCTCTTTACATAATCCCATATTTTTTGGAGGTATGTTCATTCCTTTTCATTCCTTTTTCTTTATTCTTATCTGACTACCTTATTTCTGAAAGCCAGTGTTCAGGCACTCAGATTCTTTCCTCAGCTTGGTCGATTCTGCTTTTAAAACTTGTGATTGCCTTATGAACTTCTTATACTGTGTTCTTTAACTCTAACAGGTTGGTTATGTTTTTTTCTATAGTGGCTATTTTGTCTGTCAGCTCCTCTATCATTTATCATGATTCTTAGCTTTCTTGAATTTTTACCTGAATCCCAATGATGTCATTTCTATCCATATTCTGAAGTCTATTTCTGTCATTTCAGACATCTGAGCCCGGAAAAGAACTCTTGCTAGAGAACTAGTGTTGTCATTTAGAGGAGAGAAGACACTCTGACTTTTTGAGTGTCAGAATTCTTGCCCTGGTTTTTTCTCATCTTTGTGGACTGCCAGTCCTTCAATCATTTAAGTTTTTGTCCTTTTGATGGGTTATTTTATTTTATTTTTAATTTTATTTAATGTTTTATTATATGTTAAGTTCTAGGGTACATGTGCAGAACATGCAGTTTTGTTAAATAGGTATACACGTGCCATGGTGGTTTTCTGTACCCATCAACCTGTCATTTACATTAGGTATTTCTCCTAATGCTATCCCTCCCCTAGTCCCCACCTCCTAACAGGCCCCAGTGTGTGATGTTCCCTTACCTATGTCCATGTGTTCTCACTGTTCAACTCCCACTTATAAGTGAGAAGAACATGCAGTATTTGGTTTTCTGTTTCTGTGTTAGTTTGCTGAGATTGATGGTTTACAGCTTCATCCATGTCCCTACAAAGGACATGAACTCATCGATTTTTATGGCTGCATAGTATTCCATGGTGTATATGTGCCACATTTTCTTTATCCAGTTTACCATTGATGGGCATTTGGGTTGGTTACCAGTCTTTGCTATTGTAAATAGTGTCACAACAAACATACATGTGCATGTGTCCTTATAGTAGATTGATTTATAATCCTTTGGGTATATACCCAGGAAAGGGATTGCTGTGTCAAATGGTATTTCTGCTTCTATATCCTTGAGGAATTGCCACACTGTCTTCTAAAATGGTTGAACTAATTTATACTCCCACCAACAGTGTAAAAGCATTCCTATTTCTCCATGTCCTCTCTGGCATCTGCTGTTTCCTGACTTTTTAATGATCACCATTCTAACTGGCATAAGGTGGTACCTCATTGTGTTTTTGATTTGCATTTCTCTAATGACCAGTGATAATGAGCATTTTTTCATGTTTTTGGCTGCCTAAATGTCTTCTTTTGAGAAGTGCTTCTTCATATCCTTTGCCCACATTTTAATGGGTTTTTTTTAATTGTAAATATGTTTAAGTTCTTTGTAGATTCTGGATATTAGCCCTTTGTCAGATGGATAAATTGCAAAAATTTTCTTCCATTCGGTACATTGCCTATTCTCTCTGATGATAGTTTCTTTTGCTGTGCAGAAGCTCTTTAGTTTAATTGGATCCCATCTGTCAATTCTGGCTTTTGTTGCCATTGCTTTCTGTGTTTTAGTCATGAAGTCTTTGCCCATGCCTATGTCCTGAATGGTATTGGCCTAGGTTTTCTTCTAGGGCTTTTGGGGTTTTAAGTCTTACATTTAAGTCTTTAATCCATCTTGAGTTAATTTTTGTATAAGGTGTAAGAAAGGGGTCCAGTTTGTTTTCTTCATATGGCTACCCAGTTTTCCCAGCACCATTTATTAAATAGGGAATCCTTTCCCCACTGCTTGTTTTTGTCAAGTTTGTGGAAGATCAGATGGTTATAGATGTATGGTGTTATTCCTGAGGCCTTGATTCTGTTCCATTGGTCTATATATCTGTTTTGGTACCAGTACCATGCTATTTTGGTTACTGTAGCCTTGTAGTATGGTTTGCGGTCAGGCAGCGTGATGCTTCCAGCTTTGCTCTTTTTGCTTAGGACTGTCCTGGCTATGTGGGCTCTTTTTTGGTTCCATATGAACTTTAACGTACTTTTTTCCAATTCTGTGAAGAAAGTCAGTGGTACCTTGATGGGGATGGCATTGAAACCTATCAATTACTTTGGGCAGTATGACCATTTTCACAATATTGATTCGTCCTAACCATGAGCATGGAATGTTTTTCCATTTATTTGTGCCCTCTCTTATTTTCTTGAGCAGTGGTTTGTAGTTCTGCTTGAAGAGGTCCTTCACATCCCTTGTAAGTTGGATTCCTAGGTATTTTATTCTCTTTGTAGAAATTGTGAATGGGAGTTCACTCATGATTTGGCTCTCTGTTTGTCTGTTATTGGCGTATAGGAATGCTTGTGACTTGTGCACACTGATTTTGTATCCTGACACTTTGCTGAAGTTGCTTATCAGCTTGAGGAGATTTTGGGCTGAGATGATGGGGTTTTCTAAATATACAATCATGTCATCTGCAAACAGAGACAATTTGATTTCCTCTTTTCCTATTTGAATACCCTTTATTTCTTTCTCTTGCCTGAATGCCTTGGCCAGAATTTCCAATACTGTGTTGAACAGGTGTGGTGAGAGACAGCATCCTTGTCTTGTGTCAGTTTTCAAAGGGAATGTTTCCAGATTTGCCCATTCAGTATGATATTGGCTGTGAGTTTGTCACAAATAGGTCTTATTATTTTGAGATATGTTCCATCAATACCTAGTTTATTGGTATATTTTATCATGAAGGGCTGTTGAATTTTGTCGAAGGCCTTTCCTGCATCTATTGAGATAATCATGTGGTTTTTGTCATTGGTTCTGTTTATGTGAAGCATTAGTTTATTGATTTGAGGATGCCGAACCACCCTTGCATCCCAGGGATGAAGTCAACTTGATCATGGTGGACAAGCTTTTTGATATGCTACTGGATTCGGTTTGCCAGTATTTTATTGAGGATTTTTGCATCGATGTTCATCAGATACATTGGACTGAAATTTTCTTTTTTTGTTGTGTCTCTACCATGTTTTGGTATCAGGATGATGTTGGCTTCATAAAATGAGTTAGGGAGGATTCCCTCTTTTTCTATTGTTTGGAATCGTTTCAGAAGGAATTTTATCAGCTCCTCTTTGTACCTCTGGAAGAATTCAGCTGTGAATTGATCTGGTCCTGGACTTTTCTTGGTTGGTAGGCTATTAATTACTGCCTCAATTTCAGAACTTGTTATTGGTTTATTCAGGGATTCGACTTCTTCCTGGTTTAGTCCTGGCAGAATGTATGTGTCCAGGAATTTATCCATTTCTTCTAGGTTTTCTAGTTGATTTGCATAGAGGTGTATATAGTATTCTCTGAGGGTAGTTTGTATTTCTGTGGGATCAGTGGTGGTATTCCCTTTATCTTTTCTTATTGTGTCTATTTGATTCTTCCCTCTTTTCTTCTTTATTAGTCTGGCTGGTAGTCTATCTATTTTGTTGATCTTTTCAAAAAACCAGCTCCTGGATTCATTAATTTTTTGGAAGGGTTTTTAGTCTTCCTATCTCCTTCAGTTCTCCTCTGATCTTACTTATTTCTTGCCTTCTGGTAGTTTTTGAATGTGTTTGCCCTTGCTTCTCTAGTTCTTTTAATTTTTTATTTTACAGTGTCGATTTTAGATCTTTCCTGCTTTCTCTTGTGACCATTTGTGCTATAAATCTACACACTGCTTTAAATGTGTCCCATAGGTTCTGGTACATTGTGTCTTTATTCTCATTGGTTTCAAAGAACATCTTTATTTCTGTCGTCATTTCATTATTTATCCAGTAGTCATTCAGGAGCAGGTGTTTAGTTTCCATGTAGTTGTGCAGTTTTGAGTGAGCTTCTTACTCCTGAGCTCTAATTGGATTGCACTGTGGTTTGAGGGACTGTTATGATTTCTGATCTTTTGCATTTGCTGAGGAGTGTTTTACTTCCAATTATGTGGTCAGTTTTAGAATAAGTGTGATGAGGTGCTCAGAAGAATGTATATTCTGTTGATTTGGGGTAGAGAGTTCTGTAGATGTCTATTAGGTCTGCTTGGTCCAGAGCTGAGTTCAAATCCTGAATATCCTTGTTAATGTTCTGTCTTGTTAATCTGTCTAATATTGACAGTGGCATGTTAAAGACTCCCACTATTATTGTGTGGGAGTCTAAGTCTCTTTGTAGGTCTCTAAGAACTTGCTTTATGAATCTTCATGCTCCTGTACCATATTTAGGATAGTTAGCTCTTCTTGTTGCATTGATCGCTTTACCATTATGTAATGCCCTTCTTTGTCTCTTTTCATCTTTGTTGGTTTAAAGTCTGTTTTATCAGACTAGGATTGCAACCCCTGCTTTTTTTTTTTTTTTTTTTTTTCTTGGTAAATATTCCTCCATCCCTTTAATTTGAGTCTGTATGTGTCTTTGCACATGAGATGGGTCTCGACTCTTTATCCAATTTGCCAGTCTATATCTTTTAATTAGAGCATTTAGCCCATTTACATTTAAGGTTAATATTGTTATGTGTGAGTTTGATCCTGTCATTATGATGATAGCTGGTTATTTTGTCCATTAGTTAATGCAATTTCTTCATAGTGTTGATGGTCTTTACAATTTGGTATGTTTTTGCAGTGGCTGGTACTGGTTTTGCCTTTCCGTACTTAGCACTTCCTTCAGGAGCTCTTGTAAGGCAGGCCTAGTGGTGACAAAATCTCCCAATATTTGCTTGTCTGTGAAGGATTTTATTTCTCCTTTGCTTATGAAAGTTATTTTGGCTGGATATGAAATTCTGAGTTGAAAATTCTTTTCTTTTAGAATGTTGAATATTGGCCCCCACTCTCTTCTGGCTTTTAGGGTTTGTGCTGTTAGTCTGATCTGCTTCCCTTTGTAGATAACCTGACCTTTCTCTCTGGCTGCCCTTAACATTTTTCCATCATTTCAACCTTAGTGAATCTGACAATTATGTGTCTTGGGGTTGCTCTTCTCAAGCAGTATCTTTGTGGTATTTTCTGTATTTCCTGAATTTGAATGTTGGCCTACCTTGCTAGGTTGGGGAAGTTCTCCTGGATAATATCCTGAAGAGTGTTTTCCAACTTGGTTCCATTCTCCCTGTCACTTTCAGGTACACCAATCAAATGTAGATTTGGTCTTTTCACATAGTCTCATATTTCTTGGAGGCTTTGTTCGTTCCTTTTCATTCTTTTTTCTCTAATCTTGTCTTCTTGCTTTATTTCATTAAGTTGACCTTCAATATCTGATATCCTTTCTTCTGGTTGCTCAATTCAGCTACTGATACTTGTGTATGCTTCACAAAGTACACATGCTGTATTTTTCAGCTCCATCATGTCATTTATGTTCTTCTCTAAACTGGTTATTCTAGTTAGCAATTCCTCTAACCTTTTTTCAAGGTTCTTAGTTTCCTTGCATTGGGTTAGAACATGCCCCTTTGGCTTGGAGGAGTTTGTTATTCCCTACCTTCTGAAGCCTACTTCTGTCAATTTGTCAAACTCATTCTCCATCCAGTTTTGTTCCCTTGCTGGCGAGGAGTTGTGATCCTTTGAAGGAGAAGAGGCCTTCTGGTTTTTGGAATTTTCAGCCTTTTTTTGCTGGTTTCTCCCCATCTTCATGGATTTATCTACCTTTGGTCTTTGATGTTGGCAACCTTCGGATGGGGTCTCTGAGTAGACATCCTTTTTGTTGATGTTGATGCTATCCCTTTCTGTTTGTTAGTTTTCCTTCTAACAGTCAGGCCCCTCTGCTGCAGATCTG
Organism: Piliocolobus tephrosceles; assembly: GCF_002776525.5. Taxonomy (NCBI): domain Eukaryota; kingdom Metazoa; phylum Chordata; class Mammalia; order Primates; family Cercopithecidae; genus Piliocolobus; species Piliocolobus tephrosceles. The sequence goes on along the minus strand of NC_045438.1, from coordinate 93,522,513 downwards.
CTGGTGTTTGCTGGAGGTCCACTCTAGACCCTGTTTGCCTGGGTATCACCAGCGGAGGCTGCAGAACAGCAAACATTGCTGCCTGTTTCTTCCTCTGGAAGCTTCATCCCAGAGGAGCACCGGCCAGATGCCAGCCAGAGCTCTCCTGTATGAGATATCTGTCGGCACCTACTGGGAGGTGTCTCCCAGTCAGGACAAACAGGGGTCAGGGACCCACTGGAGGAGGCAGTCTGACCCTTAGCAGAGCTTAAAAACTGTGCTGGGAGATCTATTGCTGTCTTCAGAGCCATCAAGCAGGGATGTTTAAGTATGCTGAAGCTGTGCCCACAGTCACCCCTTCCCCCAAGGGCTCTGTCCCGGGGAGATGGGGGTTTTATCTATAAGCCCCTGACTGGGGTTGCTGCCTTTTTTTCGGAGATGCTCTGCCCAGAGGAGGAATCTAGAAAGGCAGTCTGCCCACAGCAGCCTTGCTGAGCTGCAGTGGGCTTCTCCCAGTCTGAACTTCCTGGAGGCTTTGTTTACACTGTGAGGGTAAAACTGCCTACTCAAATCTCAGCAATGGTGGACGCCCCTCCCCCACACCAAGCTCGAGTGACCCAGTTCGACCTCAGACTTCTATGCTGTCAGCAAGAATGTCAAGCCAGTGGATCTCAGCTTGCTGGGCTCCCTGGGGGTGGGGCCCACCGAGCCAGACCACTTGGCTCCCTGATTTTAGACCCCTTTCCAGGAGAGTGAACGGTTCTGTCTCCCTGGTGTTCCAGGCACCACTGGGGTATGGGAAAAAAAATTCTGCAGCTAGTTCGGTGTTTTCCCAAATGGCACCCAGTTCTGTGTTTGAAATCTAGGACCCTAGTGGTGTAGGCACTGGAGGAATCTCCTGGTCTGCAGGTTGCGAAGACATGGGAAAAGTGCAGTATCTGAGCCACAGTGCGCTGTTCCTTTGAGCACAGTCCCTTACAGCTTCCCTTGGGTAGGGCAGAGAATTCCCCGACCCCTTGCGCTTCCCGGGTGAGGCAATGCCCCACCCTGCTTCACCTCCCCATCCGTGGGCTGCACCCACTGTCCAACTAGTCCCAGTGAGATGAACTGGCTACCTCAGTTGGAAATGCAGAAATCACCTGCCTTCTGCATCAATCTTGCTGGGAGCTGCAGACCGGAGCTGTTACTATTCAGCCATCTTGCCAGCAGATTCCTTGATGGGTTTTTGTTTTTATTTTATCCTATTTTATAACCTTGGGGGTTTGACTGTGGTGTAAGGTGGGTTTAGTTGACTGGCTTTGTTTCTGGAAGACTTTAGGGGACCAAGGTTCAGCTTGGAACTCTTTGACTGGGGAACTGCTATCTGGCCCAGCTTTGTTCCCTGGCTCTTCAAGGCTAGGAGTTTGCTGTACTGGAGGGGCCAAGGTGCTCGCAGACCACTGGCCACAACACTCTGATGAGTATTGCAGCTAAAGCACTTCATAGGATGGTAGCAGTGAGATATATCCTCATTTGCACATGCCAGAAGCAGCAGCAGCAGCACAGCTGAGTTCATGCCCATTGGCTACAGTGGGGTGCTAGCAGGTGCTGGGTTGCCAGCTTCTGCATGAGTGTTCACCGCAGCTGCAGGTGCTGTTCACCGTGCTAGCAGGTGCTGGGTTGCCAGCTGTATGAGTGTTCACCGCAGCTGCAGAGGCAGCACAATGCAGGGATATGGGGGGCCCCCAGTGATGTCTGCACATGCATTCACATGGGTGGTGGTGTTAGCACGAGCATGGGGCACTGATGGGCACAGGATTGTGTGCACCTTCTGTGCACATTCACATGGGCAGCAGTGGCAGCTCAGAGTAGAGGCAGGTCTGCTGTTTTATGTGCCTAGTTTCACCCAGGTGCAGTGTAGGGCAGGGGTGTGATGCTAGTGGTAGTGGGGTCGGCAGGCTCTGTACCCATCAAAACTCCCACAGCAATGGCAGTCCAATGGGGTCACGGGGAGGGGTGCACTCACGCCAGCACCAGTGGCATGGCAGGGTGCGTGCCCACACACACACACTGGTAAGGAAGGGGATGTAAGGTTTGCCCACACACACACACATGCCAACAAAGCAATGTAGGGGTGGATGTGGGTAAGTGCATGCAGGCAAAGCAGCATGAAGAGGCTGCAGTGGGAGGTGTGAGCGGACGGGTGCATGTCCATGGTGGCTACTCTGCTGGAGCTTTCTGTGGTCAGGTATGGTCTGCCAGCACAGGAGCTATGATGAAAGTCCCCAGGAGGTACCCCTTGGGTACCCAAGGCTACACTGCAAGCAGGCACAGCCAGGCTGGGGCCCCAGGGAAGGCTAGTATACCAAGGGGTACTCAGGTTGTACTGGCCTAATCTCATGGGCAAGTTCATCCTGCAGAGTTCAGGTCTTACAGTTCCCCCAGCACTAATGTCTCCTAGAGAAGCAAGTCAAGCCTAGGGAAATGGGCGCCCCTGGCTATGCTCCACCACAGATGTTCCTGCAGCAAACCCTCTGGTCTTCACGCCAGCTGGAGTTCTGACCCTACCACTTCTCTATAAAGCTCTCCCTGCCAACTGAATTGTCCTGAGCAGGCAAATAGGTTGATCTCTGCCTGCTCAACTCACTCCTTTCCCGGTAGTCATTGAATGCCAGGAATTAGTCCCAGTAGCCCCATGCAGGGCTCCTAGATTCCTCCTTTTTTAGCCTAGCATCTGTGTCTTCCCTCCATCCACTCTCAATGCCTTTCCTCTGAAGATCTGTTAGGAGTGTGCCAGTCTTAATGTTCCAGTCCCTCAGAGACAGATGTTCCTTCTAGTTGCATCTAGTTAACCATCTTGCCCCCAATCTATGTCAGTCTTTACATATCCTTTTAATTATTTTTTAATTGCTGAGCTAAGAAGAATATGCACATTTTAAATGTTTTATTGCATATTGTATATTACATATTTTATATTGACTTCCCAAAAGATAGTATACTCCTTCTAGCATTTTATTAGGATATTTGCTTCCCCACAACCTTCCCATAATTAAGTGTTGTCATAAGTCTGAATATTTAGCTAGTTTGATAAGTATAGAATGATATCCCCTTATTTTGTCCACTAGTCATAGTTTACCAACCCCTGCTCTAAGGGATTCAGAATAGCACTTACAGAAAAAGAATTATTAGGCTGAAGGGATACAGGCAATGAAGAACCAAGGATTTTTAAGAGGGTAGGGCTACCACTTCCCGTCAGAGGGTAAGAAACATCAGAGGGAACAGATCTGATCTGAACTATAAAAGTGGTCCGGCCAGGTAGGAAGACAGCTCCCTAAGGGTATGCCCAGAGCTGCCAGTAAAACAGGCCCTAGGTGAGAGGGAGGAGTTGGCCTTGATGTTTAGCTCCACTAGGCCATCTGCACACAGATCTACTGACTTTCACAGTGAATAACAAGGAATGAGGACTGGAACCTGGAAGGGAAGCACCCTCCTGCCATCATCCCCTCAACAATGTCCCTCTAGCACCAGCACCCTCTGTTGATAAAGCTTAGCATCAAGCCAGCTGGAGAAAGAGAAATATTTTCCAGGTTCAGCTCCAGTATCACAAAGCAGTGCGCAGAATGGTAGTTGGAGCTGAAAGACAATATATTGAAAATTGATATATAGGTGTAAGATTTTTCTGGTGATTCAGCTTCATTTAATGATATAAAGGAACAAAAACTTAGCATATCCCTGTAATCTAAACATCAAGTCTTAGCAGAGCTTTTGACAGACTATGGTAAATGGATGATATAAATGACTCTAATCCTTCCTTCCTCCCTTTACCCATATCCTTTGTCACATGCCTTTGTAGTTCTGACCCCTAAAAAGGCAGGGTCCACTTCCTTACCTTTTGAATTTGGAAAGCTCTCCTGTTCTTGTTCATTGCTCAAGCCAATGTTAGCAGACGTGATGCAAGCAGAAGCCTGAAATTTTATTTATATGTCTCTGCCTACCTATTGCCCACTGCCATTGTCATGAAAACATGTCCAATTTGACCTACTGGAGGACATACGACACATGAAGTGAAATCAAGTCATCCAATTTTGCAAGAATGACTAGATCAACCAACAGCCTGCTGGCACACAGTCATGGAAGCAAGCCCAGCCAAGAACAGCAGAGCTGCCTAGCTGACAGATACATGAGCAAGCCCTGCCATGACCACACTAGACGAGGGGAACTCCAGAGTATAAGCTGAATAAATGCTTACTGTTGTATACTACAGAGATGTTTTGTTTATTACACAGCATTATAATAACAACACTAATTCATGTAACTAATACACTTTCCTTCTATATATTAATAGATGAAAGCAACACGATTTGTATACCACACAGGTTTATGGGTAGCAGATGTTTTACTATGAAAGCTCAGATTCCTTCTTGTTTTCCCACATTAAAAATATCCAGCCTCAGCTTCTAGTTAATGGTTAGGTATACTGTAAGTCAGGGTGAAAGCTTTTCCCAGGACCATCTTTGGAGTTGCTAGACATGAGCATGAGTAAACTGCTACCAAATCTGTTAAGGTATAAAAGAGAACCCTAGCATTTGAAGACTAGAGGAGTGGTTTCTTTCATCCTTAATACTTCCAGCTTAGAAGTCCTCAGCACATTCATAGAGACGTCCAAACTTACCTACATCAGCAGCTTAGCCCACCACCATCTACTCTATCTAAAAAGGTCCACCACAACACAAAATCTACATAAGAGCAAAACATAAAAGCTTTTCTTCTTCAGCACACTTCTACTAGGCCATTCCAGGAATCCTACTCTGAATAAAGGCATCTTCCTAATAAGGTACTCAAGATCCCTGTGCCATACCCTGGCAGCCTCCTGTAGCCTGCTATCCTTCATCTTTCTCCCAAACCTGATTTATCTATATCCTACCATACATCAAACCTGCTCTCAGATGCGAGCTTCCATGAGACTCACATTCACTGAGATTACAGTGACTGATAACTGAGGGGCAATTGAAGCTTATCAGGGAAAGGGTTTAAGTGTAAAAGACAGAACGGCAGACATCAGTAGCAGAATAGGAAGGAAGGTGGGGAGCACAGCCGGAGGCAGGGCCAGCTTCATGGGTGGGAGACATGTATAGTCAAACAGTGCCCTGCACCTATAAGAATCCCCCACTTGGTTTAATGCTCTGCTGCTGTCATCTTGAAACTTTCAATAATTTTTGAACAAGGGATTCTGTATTTTCATTTGTGTTCGGCCCCACGGATCCTGTAGCTGGGCTTGTCCAGAGGTAACATATTGTTCTTCCAGATGTGTTCTGTTCTACAAAAGAGTGGGATTTTATGTATGGAAATAATTTTATCTACAAAGTCTTCTAGGTATCAATAATCTAATAAGCCACTGAAGTCTAATCCTAACATCTACTATTTTAACCTCCATTTTTTTCTTCTTTCCCTTAGTCGTTTATATGCCAGTGCACACACCCTTTAAAAAGAGTTGAAACTGACATTGGTAAAAGTCTGAAAATGATCTGTGAGAGGACTGTTTTGATTTCCCCCAAAATAGAACAAATTTACTATTAATAACCCCGGATCATGTTAAACGTACTGCTGGAACTGCCATATAAACCCTTATCTCTCTTGACTTCGTTCCACTTTCTGTTCTGTGGCAGGGAAAATGGAGATCTAAAATGCAATTTTTCCCTAGAGGTTACATTTTTATGTACTATTTATTAAACCTACATTGTGTGTCAGGTATCTTAAAAAACCTATTGAAATGACTTATTTCTAAAATAGCCTTTTCAATTACCTCTCAACGTAATACCTTTGTAACTCTTCCAGATGTTTTAAAGCCCAAATATCAGAGTTTCCTAGAAGTGTCATTATTGCTTCCAGGCAACAATGAATCTGTTTACTGAATTTTTCCTTAGGCTTTCCTTGTTGCACTATATTTTACATCCTTCCCCTGTGGAACATTCCCCACAGTCCATCCACATCCCATCAATACAAGGGAGAAAACCCCAGCCCTTGGATTTTGTTTCCCCCTGCTAACAAATGAATGAGGCTGACTGCCTGCCTGTTTAATACAGTGACACAGAAACTCCCATTCATCTCTAAATCTGCTGCTAAAAGAGTTTAAAAATCCAATCTCTAGAGTCATCCTTTGTATTAATAATTATTACTGAAATGATTATTTTAAAGTGTAATGGATACTTGGAAGAGGCAATAAAATCTATATAATACTGAGCAGAAAATAATTAAATACTCACACCTCTTCCATTCTTCTTAGAGCTTCTGTTAGATATGCAGAAGAAGTCAATGATGTTAGAGATGTTATCTTCTCATTACAAACTGAGGGATCACATACTCAATTTATACACCAAGCAGGAAGGAATTCTTTCCACCAGGAAGAACTTAATCAATCTTCCTACTGATGTAGCCCGTGCAGGTCCTAACTGTAGCAAACAAAGAAAATCATGGTAAAGAACAGAAAATGCAACCAGTAGTGAGAGAAAGAAGAATCAAGACAAACAGAACTTGGGCTACTGAGAAAACACAATAGCCAAGGAATCCATAAAACCTATTTCTTTTACAGGGAATTTAGCTGCCCGAACTCCTCAGACTATATAAAAAAGGAGCAAAGTCTTTTTTTATCATGACCTTTGATCATTAACAGGATCACAGTGTGAGAGTTGAATGAAAATAAAGGACTCTATAATGAGAAAACAACAATTGGTGCAAGTATCACAGAGCAAAATATTATGATAATAAAAGAATAACTGAGACAACACAAGGAGATATAAACAATAGATCAGAACAGAGATTGTTCCTTGGATCATGCCTATCTGGGATAAACTTTTATAAAGTTTTTATTCGTTTTTTTTTACATTGGCCGGGCACGGTGGCTCACCCAGCAGTTTGGGAGGCTGAGGCGGGTGAATTAGCTGAGGTCAGGAGTTCCAGACCAGCCTGATCAACATGGAGAAACCCCGTCTCTACTAAAATTACAAAATTAGCCAGGCTTGGTGGCGCATGCCTGTAATCCCAGCTACTCCAAAGGCTGAGGCAGGAGAATCATTTGAACCCGGGAGGCAGACGTTGCGGTGAGCCGAGATCATGCCATTGCACTCTAGCCTGGGCAACAACAGCAAAATTCCATCTAAAACAATAATAATAATAATAATGCATATCAAATTGAGCTTAAAATAATGTTTAGCACTCATTCCAGAGTCTTTGAGTGTAGTCACTACACAAACCTTGGTCTTCATAAAGCTCTCAGTTTATAAATTCCAACAAATCTTTAGTATTAAACACAGTATAAACACAGACCTGTTTATCATGGGAAGTCATTCCAAAAAAAAATAGAAAACAAAAGTGTAAACTGCATCCCTAATCACAATATGAGAAAGAAATGACAAGTTCAGCAAAAGGTAAATTTGGAGTGTGGTAAGCTTTTAAGAAAATTTTGTGCCTGCAAGCCCAGACAAAACTGGAAAATATCAGTAGTTCAAAAAGTTATTGGCATACCTAGAAAGTGCAACTATTCATTCTATCGGCACTACTGAAATATACCCTGTCTCATAAGTATACATGAATTTGCTTTGTCCTGTTGAGTAAAATGAAATAAAAGTTAATAGAAGACACATACACTCAATACTGTTTTATAAGGAAATTAAGTAGAGCATCTTGGTTTGAGGGGAAATTTAACTCACCTGAGGATGTGTAACAATTGAAAAAGAGCCAGAATAAGATGAAGAATATTTATATTAATATTTCCACGAAACCAATAAAAGTGTAACCAAATATAAATTATAAATATAAAACACTTTGTAAAACAAATTCCCGGATAAAGTAAAACTTCAAAAGAGAATTATTCAAGATCAAGAAAGACATGGTGACACAACAAAATTAGTTAAAAATAAGTCTGTAAGCACATGAAAAAAGAGAAAGAAAAATAAAGACATTCTGGCAATTAAGCCCCCAAGAAGTCATGAAAAAATGCAGATACACAGAAAACATGATTTAAAGTATTTTTTAATTGAAGTGAAATGGTTAACAATCAAAGAGAAAATGATAGGTATGGAAGGGAAAGGAAATTCAACATACACAAAATTGGAGATACTGAGAGAATGGAAATTAAGGGAATGATAAATATTTAAAATGTCAATCATGAAAAGGTCATAGAAACAACATAAGATTTGAATCTATAAATTGTACAAGCACATTATGTTCCTGGAAAGATAACAGGATGGTCAACACCAAGCTGTATTTTAGTAAATGTACCAGTCAGGATCCATCAAGGACAGAATCCAAAGATCCTCAGCAAAATACTAGCAAACTGATCCAGCAGCACATCAAAGGGCTAATCTACCATGATCAAGCAGGCTTTATCCCTGGGATGCAAGGTTGGTTCAATGTACACAAATCAATAAATGTGATTCATCACATAAACAGAACCAAAACCAAAAATCATATGATCATCTCAATAGATGCAGAAAAGGCATTCAATAAAATTCAACACTGCTTCATGTGAAAACACCCTCAACAAACAAGACATTGAAAGAACATACCTACTTCAAAATAATAAGGGCCATCTATAAAAAACCCACAGCCAAGATCACACTGAATGAGCAAAAGTTGGAAGCATTCCCTTTGAAAACCAGCACAAGACAAGGATGTATTCTTTCATCACTCCTATTCAACTTAGTACTGGAAGTCCTAGCCAGAGCTACCACGCAAGAGAAAGAAATCAAAGGCATCCAAATAGGAAGAGAAGAAGTCAAACTATTCCTATTTGCAGATGATATGATTATATATGTAGAAAACCCCATAGTCTCTTCCCAAAATCTCCTTGATTTGATAAACAATTTCACACAGCCTCAGGATACGAAATCAATGTATAAAAATCAGTAGCAATCCTATACACCAACATCCAAGTCAAGAACCAAATGAAGAACACAATTTCATTCACAAATGCCACAAAAAGAATAAAATACCAAGGAATACAGTTAACTAAGGAGGTGAAAGATCTTTACAATGAGAACCACAAAACACTGCTCAAAGGAATCAGAGATGGCACAAATAAATGGAAAAACATTCTACGATCATGGGTAGGAAGAATCAATATTTTTTAAATGGTCATAATGCCCAAAGCAATTTACAGATTCAATGATATTCCTATTAAACTACCATTGACATTCTTCACAGATTTTTTTTCCAAAAAAAAAAAAAAAAAACTATTCTAAAATTCATAGGGAACCAAAAAAAGATCCCAGAAAGCAAAGGCAATCCTAAGCAAAATGAACAAAGCTGGAGGCATCACATTATCTGACTTCTAACTATGCTACAAGGCTACAGTAACCAAAACAGTATGGTCCTGTTTCAAAAACAGACACATAGATCAATGGAACAGAATAGAGAGCCCAGAAATGATGTCACACACCAACAACTACCAGCTATTAGGCAAAACTGACAAAATCAAGCAATGGGGAAAAAACTCTCTATTCACTAAATGGTGGCAGAATAATTGGCTAGCCATATGCAGAAAACTGAAACTGGACCCCTTTCTTACACCATATACAAAAATCTCAAAAAAAAAAAAATCCTAGACAATACCATTCTGGACATACAAACTGGTGAAGAGCTCATGACAAAAACCCCAAAAGCAATTACAACAAAACCAAAAATTGATAAATGGGACCTAATTACACTAAAGAGCTCTGGCACAGCAAAAGAAACTATCAACAGAGTAAACAGACACCCTACACAACAGGAGAAAAATTTAGCAAACTATGCATCTGACAAAATCTAATACCCAACATTTATAAGAACCTAAAACAAATTTACAAGCAAAAAAAAATAACCTCCTTAAAAAGTTGGCAAAGGCTAGGCACAGTGGCTAATGACTGTAATCCCACCTTGGGAGACCTAGGCGAGCGGATCGCCTAAGATCAGGAGTTCAAGACCAGCCTGACCAACATGGTGAAACCTCATCTCTACTAAAAATACAAAAAAAAAAAAAAAAATTAGGAGGGTGTGGTCATATGTGCCTGTAGTCTCAGTTACTCAGGAGGCTGAGGCAGGAGAATCACTTGAGCCTGGGGAGCGGTGGCAGCAGTGAGTCAAGATTGCACTACAGCACTACAGCTCAGGCAACAGAGCAAGACTCCACTTAACAAAAAAAAAAAAAAAAAACATTGGCAAAGGACATAAGCAGACACTCTTAAAAGGAGTGGCCAACAAGCATATGAAAAGATGCCCAACATCATTAATCATTAGAGAAATGCAAATCAAAACCACAATGAGATACTGTCTCACACTAGTCATAATGGCTATTAATAAAAAGTCAAAATATAATAGATGCTGATGAAGTTGCAAAGAAAAGGGAATGCCTATACACTGCTGATGGAAGTGTATATTAGTCCAACCACTGTGGAAAGCAGTGTGGAGGTTTCTCAAAGAACTCAAAGCAGAATTACCATTCAACCTAGCAATCTCATAACTGGGTATATACCCAAAGGATGGTAACTCATTCTATTATAAAGACATTCACAAGTATTTTTATTGCAGCAGACATGGAATCAACTTAAATGTCCATCAATAGTAGACAGGATAAAGAAAATGTGTTACAGAGGCGGAGGTTCCAAGATAGCCGAATACGAACAGCTCTAGTCTACAGCTCCCAGTATGAGCGACACAGAATATGGGTGATTTCTGCATTTCCAACTGAAGTACCAGGTTCATCTCACTGGGGCTTGTCCGACAGTGGGTGTAGCCCAAGAATGAGCCAAAGTAGGGCAGGGCATCGCCTCACCCGGGAAGTACAAGGGGTCAGGGAATTCCCTTTCCTAGCAAAAGGAAGCCGTGACAGATGGTACCTGGAAATTCGGTACACCCCCACCCCAATACTGCACTTTTCCAACGGTCTTAGCAAATGGGACACCAGGAGATTATATCCTGTGCCTGGCTCAGAGGATCCCATACCCATGGAGCCTTGCTCACTGCTAAGCACAGCAGTCTGAGATTGAACTGTAAGACAGCAGCAAGTCTGGGGGAGGAGTGTCCTCCATTGCTGACGCTTAAGTAGGTAAACAAAGCGGCCAGGAAGTTTGAACTGAGTGGAGCCCACCGCATCTCAAGGAGGCCAGCCTGTCTATGTACACTCCACCTCTGGGGGCAGCACATAGCTGAACAAAAGGCAGCAGAAACTTCTGCAGACTTAAACGTCCCTGTCTGACAGCTTTGAAGAGTAGTGGTTCTCCCAGCACAGAGTTTGAGATCTGAAAACGGACAGACTGCCTCAAGTGAGTCCCTGACCACCGAGTAGCCTAACTGGGAGGTACCTCCCAGTAGGGGTGGACTGACACCTCAGACAGCTGGGTGCCCCTCTGACACGAAGCTTCCAGAGGAAGGGATCAGGCAGCAACATTTGCCATTCTGCAATATTTGCTGTGCTGCAGCCTCCACTGGTGATACCCAGGCAAACAGGGTCTGGAGTGGACCTCCAGCAAACCCCAACAGACCTGCAGCTGAGGGTCCTGACTGTCAGAAGGAAAACTAACAAAGAGGACATCCAAAACAAAACCCCATATTTACATCACCATGATCAGAGACCAAAGGTAGATAAAACCACAAAGATGGGGAGAAACCAGAGCAGAAAAACTGAAAATTCTAAAAATCAGAGCGCCTCTTCTCCTCCAAAGGAATGCGGCTCCTCGCCAGCAACGGAACAAAGCTGGACAGAGAATGACTTTGATGAGTTGAGGCAAGAAGTCTTCAGACAACTGGTAATAACAAACATCTCCAAGCTGAAGGAGAATGTTCGAACCCATCGCAAAGAAGCTAAAAACCTTGAAAAAAGACTACACAAATGGCTAACTAGAATAAACAGTGTAGAGAAATCTTTGAATGACCTGATGGAGCTGAAAACCATGGCACGAGAATTAGGTGACGCATGCAGAAGCTTCAGTAGCCAATTCGATCAACTGGAAGAAAAGGTATCAGTGACTGAAGATCAAATGATTGAAATGAAGCGAGAAGAGAAGTTCAGAGAAAAAAGAGTAAAAAGAAAAAACGAACAAAGTCTCCAAGAAATATGGGACTATGTGAAAAGACCAAATTTACAACTGATTGGTGTACCTGAAAATCATGAGGAGAATGGAACCAAGTTGGAAAACACTCTGCAGGATATTATCCAGGAGAACTTCCCCAACCTAGCAAGGCAGGCCACTATTCAAATTCAGGAAATAAGGAGAACGCCACAAAGATACTCCTCGAGAAGAGCAACTCCAAGACACATAATTGTCAGATTCACCAAAGTTGAAATGAAGGAAAAAATGTTAAGGACAGCCAGAGAGAAAGGTCAGGTTACCCACAAGGGGAAGTCCATCAGACTAAGAGCAGATCTTGGCAGAATCTCTAGAAGCCAGAAGAGAGTGGGGACCAATAATGAACACTCTTAAAGAAAATAATTTTCAACTCAGAATTTCATATTCAGCCAAAGTAAGCTTCGTAAGTGAAAGAGAAAGAAAATCCTTCACAGACAAGCAAATGCTGAGAGATTTTGTCACCACCAGGCCTGCCTTACCAGAGCTCCTGAAGGAAGCATTAAACATGGAAAGGAACAACCAGTACCAGCCACTGCAAAAACATGCCAAATGGTAAAGACCACCAATGCTTGGAAGAAACTGCATCAACTAACGAGCAAAATAACCAGCTAACATCATAATGACAGGATCAAATTCACACAAAACAATACAGGAAGAATCAATATCATGAAATCAATAAAGTGTGAGGGGATATCAATAAAGTGTGAGTGAAAAGTAAATGAAATTTTGGATGTGTAATGAATTTTTTAAGTTGTTTGCCATTCCACCTTTTCCCAGGTAGCCATAGTAGGATATGCCTCAGAAAAAGAGGATATATACTTTTTTTAAGATGAAGACACAGAATCTAGGAAAGAGTAGAGCCAACATAAGCTAGAGCTACAAAAGAAGGCCCTAGGATTACAGGAATTCATCAGGCTAAGGGAGAAACCAGTCCAGATGGAAAAAGTAGGATACAGGGACCTGGAAGAGGAGTCTAAGAATTCATGAAATTGATAGATTATCTGAAATTTTTGCACACTTGGAAATTAATATTGATAAGCATAAGATAGAACCCTTAATAAATAATGGCAGATGACCAACTGCATCGACCTTGAGCCCTGAAAAGCCTCAGTGTGCACAGGTCATACAAGCTGCAAGACTTGGGCATGCCTCAGTGCTGTGCTGGTCTTGGTAGCCATGGACTTCAGGCGCAGCCAGCACTCTCAGCCTTGACAACCAAAGGATTTCAGCCATGGCAGTCCTGGTCTTAAGAGTACTCCCTAGCCCTGCAATAGATAGAGTGGTAACAGACTTAGGGATCTATCAGGTAACCTTTTCTGAATCTCTGAAAAAGCTTACAAAGAAAGCCTTAAAAATGCCAAAGGAAACTCATAAACAAAGCCAGACTGCAAAGGCTAAATTAGGTACCTATGTCAATGTACAGATATTAATGCATGGCCAAAAGGATTAAGATAAATTAGGGAAATATGATGTCACTAAATGGACAAAATAGGTGTCAGTGACTGACCCTAAAGAGATGAAGATGGAGGAACTGCCTGACAAAGAATTTAAAATGGCTATCTTTAAGGAAGCTCAGTAAACATCAATAAAATACAGAAAAACAAGTCAGAAGTTGATGAGAGAAATTTTAAAAATTGAAATAATTTTTTCAAATATCAAACTGTATTGGTTCATTTTCACACTGCTGATAAAGACATACCTGAAATGGGGTAATTTATAAAGAAAAAGCGGTTTAATGGACTCACAGTTACACATGGCTGGGGAGGTCTCACAATCATGGCAGAAGGTGAAAGGAACATCTTACATGGCAGCAGAAGAGAGAATGAGAGCCAAGTGAAAAGGGAAACCCCTCATAAAACCATCAGATTTTGTGAGACTTTTTCACTACCACAAGAACAGTATGCGGTGGCGGAAACCACCCCTATGATTCAATTATCACCCACCATGCCCCTCCCATAATACATGGAAATTATTGGAGCTACAATTCAAGATGAGATTTGAGTGGGGACGCAGAGCCAAACCATATCACAAACAGAAATCCTGGAGTTGAAAAATACAATGAAAACAAAGGAGAAATGGAATGTAGAACATCAACAGCAGAACTAATGAAGCAGAGGAAAGAATCTATAAAATTGAAGACAGGTTACTTATAAATACAGTCACAATAGAAAGAAGAATAAAAAAGAATGAAGAAACCTTATGAAATGTATGGGATAACATCAGAACAGCAAATTACAGGTCATTAGTGTTCAACAGGGAGTAGAGAAAGGAGTAGAAAGCTTATTTAAAGAAATAATAACAGACTATCTTCCAATTCTGGAAAAAGATATAAATTCCCAGGTACAGGAAGGTCAATAGTCTCCAATCAGATTCAATCCAGGTAAGACTACCCCACAACATATTTTAATCAAAATTTCTACAATCCAAAACAAAGAGAGGATCCTGAAAGCAGCAAGAGAAAAGAAAATGACATACAAGGGAATCTCAGTATCTAACAGCAGACTCTCAGCAGCAACATTAAAACCCAGGAGAAAGTAGAGTAATATATCCAAAGTGCTGAAGGAAAAATAAACTGCCAATCAAGAATACTCTACCCATCAAAGCTGCCTTTAGAAATAAAGGAGAGGTAAAGACTTTTCCAGACAAACAAAGCTGAGGGAATTTATCACCACCAGACCTGTCTTACAAGAAATGCTAAAGAGAGTTCTTCAAGAAGATAATGAAAGGTGCTAATGAGTAGCAGGTAAACATCTGAAAGTACGTAATTCAGTAATAAAAGTACACAGTCAAATTTGGAATAGTCTAATAATGTAATGGAAGTATGTAAATCACATATCTTTAATATAAAAGGAAAAACTAATAAAAAATAATAACTATAATAATTTGTTAATGACTATGCAATATAAAAATACATAAATTGTGACATCAAAAATGCAAAGTGTGGGTAGAGAACATGGTTAAGGGATAGAGGTTTTCTTTTTTCTTCCTTTGTTGTAATTGAAGTTAAGTTGTTATCAGTTTAAAATAGCTTTTATAACTATGTTTCTTGAAACTCATGGTAACCACAAAGCAAAAAATCTATTACAGATACATTAAAAAGCAAGAAATCAAAACATGCTAATAGAAAAACATCACTTAACCAAAAAGGAAGACACTAAGAGAGGAAGAAAAAAAATCTACAAAACAACTAGAAAACAATTAAAAAATAAATAGATTTACTTATTCTATTAAAAGATACAGAGTAGCTGAATGGATAAAAAATAATTAATGACAGATACACTGAAAACTAATGTATGTGGTAAAGGGGGGAATTATTAACTACAAAGAAAAATATCTCATTAAAAAACAGTCATAGACTACCACTTGGTTTTGTAGTAAAAAATATTTTCACAATAACAACATAAAAACTGAATACTGACTTATTCTAAAAATTATTATACGATTACATCAAAAGGGTAGTTGGGTAGGAAAGTAAAGTGTGGGAAAAGAATATAAGATTTCATTTCAGAAAGCCTTATCTTGGCTGGGCATGGTGGTTAACACCTGTAATCCCAGTACTTTGGGAGGCTGAGGCAGGTGGATCACTTGAGATCAGGAGTTCAAGATCAGCCCAGCCAATGTTGTGAAACCCTGTCTCTACTAAAAATACAAAAATTAGCCAGGTATGGTGGTGTGTGCCTGTAATCCCAGCTACTCAGGAGGAAGAGGCAGGAGAATCACTTGAATTTGGGAAGCGAAGGTTGCAGTGAGCTGAGATCAGGCTACTGTACTCCAGCCTGGGTGACAGAGCAAGACTCTGTCTTGAAAGAAAGAAAGGAAGAAAGAAAGAAAAAGCAAGCAAACAAGCCTTATCTTATCTTATCTTATTTAATGGGAAATCAATGGATAATGTGGGTGAAAATACTACAAGAAATGGCTGAAATAAATACAAATGATTGCCTCTGGGAGGACTGGAGATTTGGAGGGGCAAGACAAAGGACAGCAGTTTTTCATTATTATGCTATTTTATTTTTCACATTTATGGAATACTTTGAGATACAAGTGAGAATAAATGAAACAGTCAAACTCTGTATGTTCAAGAAGTATTTGTGCCATTTACTCTGCTTGAAAAATCAAAAATTTTGATTTAGTAAAAATTGAGGATGAATACATTCTACAAATGCAGTATAATTTGTGAATTTAATCTATTCAATTATGCTACTCATTCTGTATTGATCAACATCTATCAAAACATATCTTTGGATTATAAAGGATTGATAACACTTCAAATTTAAAGTAGTGTTTCTTAAAACTATTTATCTACTTATAGTTAAATGTAAGCAAACAAAAGGGAGGTATAATCTCTCCTGTGATATTTTCATTGTTGATTTATCCAAATATATATACAAATATGTTTATACATGGAAAATAATAGACCTATTAATTACTCTGAGCTAAATTTCCCGAGCTACAAAAAGGAAAAATACAGTCTTATGTCAGGCAAATGAAAAACAAGAACAGGAAACACTACAGAAAGGGAAGCACTATAAAGACCATGCAAGTATCACAGAAATTACCACTTTATAACTTTATAAAACATGATCTCTCCTTTAAGTGTCTAAATTGTAACTAAATAATTTAATACTTACCTGAAAAATATATGTTTAATCTGTGCAATAGTTGTTTGGCATACAACTTTCTTGACTTTTTTTTTTTTTTTTTTTTCATTTGATTGTTGGCTGGGTTGTTGTTTTACTGGGTGTGTGCAATGAAAAATCTCATGTATTTTAGTGAGTTTATCTGTAAGCCAAGTACTCCAACCATCTCTCAACTTTTCAAACAAATCCCCAATGGTCTCCCTGAGTTAAATTAGCAGAACAATAATATTTCACGGGTCATTAGTGCATGCAACCAAGCAACAGATCCTGATCCAGTAGTGGAAAGGGAAAAGTAATAGTTGGTTCCCATTTTGTTAATACCACAATATGCCCATAGGCCTCAGCCAAAAGGTTTGAATTAAGGATTGAACATAATCATGAAGTAATTGGCTGACAACAAAAAAGGGGGGAAAAAGACTTTTAACAGAAAGAACTACTGCAACTTAAATTGTTCTCACATTTTAAATGTGTTAACAATATCTATCTTTATTTGTAAGCCAAGTGTCTGTTGCAACTCTGCTGAGTTTCATCTTTATGAGCCTCTTTTGCTGCTTTGAGCCACAGTTTTATCTTCATATTTGAGGCTTTACATCCAGGTGACTTCTTTCATTGCATTTCAAGGGTTCTCTAACCCAAAAAAAGGATGGGAGCAGCACACGACAATCCTTTGGGGTGAGTAAAGAAAAATACTACAATTTATATTTCCATTTTATCTAAATATAATATGAGTCTATATTTGATATATGGATTTTCACAGGCATCCTTGTTCAGTAATTATATCAGAGGATCTATATCTCATACGGTGAGGAAAATATCCTGAAAGAAGCATGCATGTTCCAGGCACAGAGGGGTAGACAGTGGTGCCCTCATGTAGTCATTCTCTGATTTCAGTAGGTTACACCCTATGGCAGTTTATAAGAGACCAGTTAGGAGAATTTGTAGAGTATATTATCAAGCTTTATCTATACTAAACTTCACAAGGACAAATAGGTCTAAAATATTCCTTCAAAAACATCACATGCTGAGGATAATATCAGTGATGGAGGTACATAAGTGAACAAGAAAATGGTAACATGGAAAATTCTACTCCTGGTATAAGCTATTCAGCAGCCATATTATAAGATTAAAAATGAAGATGATCAAATTAAATTTGACAAAAAGTTGTTGGCCAAAAGATTCAAAGTTATCAAGATTGCAGTTTGAAGGACAGATTTATGTCTATAATCATTCATTATAAACCATCCTAAAGCATACATTCTTCCCTGTGATGGTTAGTCATTGATTATGTGAAGCCCTTATGTAATTACAATTAGCCTGATATTTTAAAACACCAATATTTTGTTCCCTTTTGCCTTGTTTTTTTAATATTTATTTTATGTATCTTTTGTAACATACAGAATATATTAGAACTTGTTGTTTATAGTAAATTTTTATTTATTATAAAGGCAGCTTAGTGGATTGACAGCAAGAGCATGCAGACAGACTGCTCAGCTCTGCGACTTACAACTGTCTAACATGGGCAACTTATTGAATCTATGACTCAGTTTCTTTTCATGTAAACAAGAATAACTATCTACTTCATAAATTTGTAAAGTTCTTTAAACAGTGCCTGAAATATAGCCAGTTCCATACAAGTATCATTAAATTAAATTAAAACATTACTATTTAAAAAAATAACAGACACAAATGCAATATATGCTCTCATGTTTTTAATGACATGAGCAAGAAATAACAAGTCTGGAGGTTGCTGTTCTAGAAAATCCTGTGTCACATTTATGTTAGTTGAAAACTTAAACATAGTCATAGTTTATCAATAGAAAATTACTACTTCATCTACTTAAGGTGAAAAATATATATCTTCATAATTTTACACATCAGTTAATCACTTGCCTTTCAAAATTATAAGAGAACAGCTAAACTAAGATGCTTAAAATAAATAACAAGATATCATTTACATATGGCTAAGAAAATACTGTGCCTAGGATTCCTAATTGAGTCACCTTATCAAGTGTTCTTTATGTTAATATTTAAATTGGCTCATATTAACTGAGCACCAGAAATTAATCCTGGGGGACACAAAGGAGCCATCAACCTTCCCAGATAATCAAAACTCAGCACATGTGACAGTTCAGACAACTGATGGTTACTGATGGCCAAAGATGGACAGGATGTGCATGACTCATACCTCAAGAGCCAATAATAATGGCTGTGAATGCAAATTGCTGCACCTTAGTAAGACACATATGCATAAGGGAGCCTACAAATGACATTTGACCATGATTGGCTGGGACTAGGAGGAAGAGTAGAGAGGCTTTTCAGAGGCTATGATGTTTAAACAGAACCTGAGTGAAGAGTTTACAGGGAAGTCTTATTGGGTTGGTAGTGATAAATAAAAACACTAAGCAGGGAATGTGGGCAAAGTCAAAAAGACATGAAACAATGGACTGTGCAGGGATGTATACGTAGCTATTCTGTGTAAGCAGGAAAGTGAGTGGAAAAGATGAGACTAGAAATGCAAACTAGGGTAGATCTTTAAGGGATCTTGTAGTCACCCTGAGAAGCCTCGATTTGGTACTAAAAGACCTAGAGAACTATGATGTGAAGTTGGTCTGGAAAGTGGCATGATCAGATTTTTGTGGGAGGGAAACTCAGGACAATGAAGACAAAGATGAAGAGAACAGAGGCAGGAAAATCAGTCCAGAAGCTACCTCAGTCGTCAGACACAAGTCCACGCCTAAGCTATCATGTAATATTTGTACCTAATGGCATACTTTATAAATCAGGACTTGTAATTTTTGATAGATGACAGTTGTCTCTATCTCAGCTAGTTTTATATATTATTTCAACAAATATTTTTTGATGCTTATTCTTTACTAAATAAAGTTTAAAATGCTGGAGACAGACTAATGAACAATGCAGGAAAAAACCCCTATGCCACAGTGTTTACATTCTACAAAGAACAGACAGACAATAATGAAATAGCAATGTCAGGTAGTAATGGAGTTATAAAGAATAGAGAGTGCTAGGGGTGTTCTATTTTACCTAAGATGAGCAAAGATGACTCTAACAAGGTGACAGAGGTCCTGGTGAAGCAAAGAGGTAAGCCATGTGGCTATCTAGAACAAGAGTTGTCCTGGCAGAGGAAATAAAAGTGCTATCACATGAAGCAGAATTCTTCTTGGGGTGTTTAAGGGACAGCAGTGAAACTGAAACCACAAATGAGAACCTCCGGGCGCCAGGTGGACACTCTTACAAAGTCAATAATACATCTTTAAATCAGAAAAGAAAAATATGTCACTGTCACTCGGAAGCCTGGGAGAGAGAATAAATGAGCCAGAGCAATTACATCCCCACAATCAGAAAACTCATTCATGGATTCTCTACCCTCCTGGTGGTGGGCTGTTATAAGTGTGTGTGTGTGTGTGTGTGTGTGTGTGTGTGTGTGTGTGTGTGTGAGTGACAGAGAGAGAGAGAAAGTCTGGGTGCCAGTTGACATGGCTATCAGCATGATTTAGAGGCATCACTCTGGAACGTTTGGCCAAGCCATGCATGTTAGCACACACTAAAATGTAAGAAATAGCACAAGATTTCTGGAAAAAGATGATAGACAGTTGTTTGGCTAGAATCGTTTATTTATGGTACTATGAAAGACCTCTTCGCATCTCATTCAAGTTGGAGATTTATAGTCTTTTCATTTGTAACCATCTAAATATGATTATGCCACAGACTATTATAGATCTCAAGTTTTGCTTTTGTCATAATGCTGCTGATCTCTGTCAAGAAAAAAAGTTTAACAGTATTACATAAGTACTTGGGAGAACTGACTATTCCTTTCTGATGTTATTTTTACCTTAAGTTCACGCGTTTAAGCACAGAACTTCAACATTTGCAATCCTTCTAATTATTAAAAACACGAATGCTAGTGAGCTCAATTCTATGCCAGATGCTGCACTTCTATGCATTATTCCCATTTAATCCCCATAACACCCTTAGAGGCCTGTAAAAGTGATCATAGAAAATAATTTCCATGGATTTGCCACCCAGGCATGAAGTATAAAAGTAATGAAACAATGTCATTTATTAATTTTCAAATTAAAATATTTTAATGGAGAGTAAAAAAAAAGAAAAAGAAATGCAATAATTTGAGTTACTAGACAGAACAAGAAATAAAAATGTCGATTATTCAATAGAACTCAACTTAAATATTTATTAAGTGTTTTATGGTTTGAAGATAAATTAGGCCCTGAGAAACTTATATTTTAGCTGGGAAAGAAGGGAGGAAAAGGAGAGAGAGAGGAAGAAGGGGGGGGGGGAGCACAGGAGACAGAGAGAGAGAAAATGAATGAATTATACTGCAAGGCAGGATGCAGGAAGTGTCAATAGCAAGTTATGGGAGGAATTAATTCTGCTTGAGAGAATATGGCTAAAATTCTAGGGGAGGTACGGGTCGGGTGGGAGAGGACAGAATCTGGTTCACATAGGGCAAAAAGCAAAGGAGAGAGACTCCATAAAATATAAATGAGCAGAAATTAGCGAACAAAGAGAACAGTATTAGGAGCCAAGCCAGAAGAAATAAAAGTGCCCAAGGAGCAAAGGTGGGATTGAGTGGAGTGTCTTGAGCAAAAGAGGAAAAGAAAGATACAGAAACAGAAGGCACACATGGGTGTGGTTTACAGGGCTACGGCCTTGCCTGATAGGTGAGTAAGGGAGATGCCAGGCAGAGAAGGGTAAAAGCCCACCTCCAGTACAGGGTAAGTGAGAGCACAGTCCATTAGGTAAAAATAATATTATTATGAAATAATAACCATTTATGTTTTTGTTATCTCTTATTTTTCTGTATGTGACATGGAGTCTTGCTCTGTTGTCCAGGCTGAAGTGCAGTGGCATAATCTCAGCTCACTGCAACCTCTGCCTCCTGGGTTCAAGTGATTCTCCTATCTCAGCCTCCTGAGTAGCTGGGACTACAGGCGTACACCACCACACCCAGCTATTTTTTGTATTTTTAGTAGAGACGGAGTTTCAACATGTTGGCCAGGCTGATCTCGAACTCCTAACCTCAGGTGATCCACCTACCTCGGCCTTCTAAAGTGTTGGGATTACAGGCGTGAGCCAACGCACCTGGCCAATCTCTTCTTATTATGAGCAACTGTTAGCCAAGACCATCACTTATGGCCAGAGTTACCACAATAATTCAGTTAACAGCTGCATAGAACTGACAAGAAGAATGCATTGTGAAGGCAAATCACAGCAAAAGCACACACAGTTGAGAAGAGCTATGAGTGGGAGGTAGTTTTTGCTTGACACTTTTGTTCCAGGGATCTAGAAGCTTTTCTTTCTTCTTTTACTGGCCTCCCTCCAAGGTTCCAGCCCCAGCGTTAGCAATAAACCAGACTATCTGACATTGTTCAATCACAGAATGTTCTTTCAAATCTCCAAACTGTTCTTGCTTTCTTTGCCTGAAAACAGCCCCTCATCCTCCTTCAAGGAAAAGTTCCCAAATACAGCATTTAAATTTAATTATAACCTATTGATTACATTGGTTTTTTTTCCTTTGGCAAAACTTAGTGATCCTACTGAAATAGGGATTATAGTGTAGCAAAGTGATTAGGAGTTAAATGGAAAACCCTCTTCTAAGGACTGCTGTCTCCAGAAAGGACTCTTGTGATCTCAGTACAACTGGTCCCTAAATGAATGCTGAGTCCCTCTCATAGGGAAACTGAAATTTCCTCAGAAGGAGATTCAGGAAGTAGAAATATTCCCAAATCCTCACAGTAGCAAAAGCCTGAGGAATTTTCCATACCTCAGGATACACATCAGAGATTTGACATTTGGCACCCACTGTGCCACTTCCCCCAAACCACCAATTTATCATTACCCTTTTCAGATGGGGCATTCTAGTGTTACTTACTTCCTAGTGAGTAACTAGGAAGTAAGTTACTATGGAAACACCACATTAATCATTTCACATACTTGCAAGGTTGATAGCATTGCTGAGTTTGAGTTTCAGACCTCAACAAACTGGCTTTTAGATGTTTCTCAGTTGTATAGAAATTATCCTTTTTTAATAAGACTAGAAATATGAAAGTATAATTAGTTTGCTGAAACTAACACCTGTGACTCATTACACTGAGTTCAGCACTGAATTCCTGCCATTCCTTGAGCATTTTATGACCTACAAGGCAGAAATCACATGAGTCTGAGCATTCTGTACAAACAACTAATGGGAATGTAACCAGGCTTTGTTGTTGAAGAGCACCTGTGTAATGGAAATGCTGACTGGCCATGGGCCAGCTTACTGCTCATACTTATAATTACCAAGTTCACCACATGGTCATTTGATTTGGTGTGACATTGGTCTCGCCATCAAAGTGCTGCCATTTTTAAGTGTACTTATCTATTGAAGAGAGCAAAAAGGACCAAGTACTTTCACCTCAGCTCCTGGATCTATGCTCATACATTTTAAACTAGAAATTTTCATTCTCATTTTGGTGTTCCTGTCATTGTTGGAAGTTCAAGATCTTCCCTAAGAGCTACTTTTTAAGTTTGCTCCTATGGAATATGCCTCCCGTCTATTCTCTGAAACTACTACTTTGGGGCTACATCTTTGAATAATATAATAATTGGAGCTAACATTTCTTACTAGTGGTAAGCAATGCACTAAGTGTTTTTACTTTCATTAACTCATCCAATCTTGATGCCATTATTAGACCAGAGAGCTGAGGTTTAGAAAGGTTAAGTCATTTGCTCAAGATCATGGAGCTGGTGAGTGTCAGAACCACTAGTTTTTGGGTTTTTTAATAGAGAGTATTGAAGCTAATTCATACTAAAAGTGATTGTTTTTATCTGGAATTAGTTGGAAAGAGCTATTATTAACTTTGAGTTTGGATGTCTTAACTATAGGATCATTCTGGAGCGTATGATTAGAGTTGGATTAGTTACCACTGGCTGGAACCATGTCTTCTCAGGTAGCAAATTCCTCCCTGTAAAAAATCTGTTTAAGAAGCATAGTTTTTGGTCAGGCGCAATGGCTCATGCCTGTAATCCCAGAACTTTGGGAGGCTGAGGCTGGTGGATCACCCAAGGTCAAGAGGTCAAGACCAGTCTGGCCAACATGGCGAAACCCTGTCTTTACTAAAAATACAAGTTTGCTGGGCATGGTGGCTTGCACCTGTAATCCCACCTACTTGGGAGGCTGAGGCAGGAGAATCACTTGAACCTGGGAGGCAGAGGTTGCAGTGAGCCAAGACTGTGCCACCGTACTCTAGCCTGGGCCACAGAGTGAGACTCCATCTCAAAAAAAAAAAAAAAAACTTCGCTATTCTGAATAGTGCTGCAGCAAACATGGGAGCGCAGATATCTCTTCAGTATACTGATTTCCTTTCTAAAATAAAAATCTTTTTAAAAATGGTAGGCTATAGGAATATTTGCATATTTTTTCCTCTGCAGCCCTGGGCAGAAGGCATTTCAAAGTAAGAGTTTTCGTGTCACTTTTTGAGAATTTTATCAATTGAACAATAAGCACAAGGGACAATTTCATGGGAACGCACAAACAGAGAACCCCATCTCACTGCTGCCTCAGTATGACACTTTTATTGCATTAACTGTGCTCCTTGCTAAAAGGCCACTAGTTGCTAGTCAGAGCTAAATAGAAACTCTAGAGCTTGCACAATATTTAGGATCTAGTGTCACTGAGATGCTGAGTCTTACAGACAGCTGTCTATATGACAGAGAATTAGTTCAGCATTCGTGGAAACAGTTAAGACCCAAAAATAAAGGGCAGCAGAGAATAGATGCCCCCACTATGAAAAGATATCCAGCTCAGAGCTGTAGATATTGAAGGATACTAATTGTGGAAGCTTGTTGGGGTACTATGAGTATTGCTCACTCAGACTGCATGGGTAAGAATTGGTATTTAGGTATAGTGGGTATGCTGAATTTAGATGAAAAGGAAAAACAGAAATCTGAATATAAAAACTACGACATTAGGGCTACAAATAGAGACAACATAACTTCTTTAAAAAGTAAAACTTTAAAAACCTTGCCTCCAAGAATATTCTACACTCTCTAGTAAAATCTGATGACAAGTTAATATAACACTATTAAATTATTAGTTTTTGTTATAACATTATGAAATGTTTAAAGAAAAATTAAGTGACTAGGATGATAAACGATAATAAAATATTTAAAAATATACACATGAAATAACATGTACTGGATGAGAGTAAAATAAACTATGCATTATAATTAAGATTTTTACTTATATGGTTTAAATGATCAGAAAGCAATAAACATGAAATTTCATATTTCATATCTAAAATAATAATAGAAATAATACCCTGCAATTTCCTCTTAAATTATGACTTGTAACACTTGCTGATTGACATATTTTTAAATCTACCAGTTTTCAGGTATCAAATTCAATTATGTAACAGGTTTATATTATGTTTATAATTTCATATTTGTTTAATTGCATTTTGGATAAACAAATTACATTAGATTTAATATGCATGTTGTTGTAAAACAAAAGCTATGCCCCTTATTTTATCCCAAGTATTCAGAATTTATCCCAACAGAGCAGGAAAAAAATATCAAATCCTCAATGTTTAGGTATATATAAGAATGTCACAACTTTTCATATTCTGGAAAGTCAATAATGGAAGAATTAAGAGGCAATTTCCTTTACATAAGAAGAATAATAGTTAAACAAGATCATATTTGTTATCAATGAAGTGTTTCTCCTGTGGTAATTTATTCATTGGTTTATGGACTTCAATTCTCTAGGTTTAACAACAAATCTATATCAAGATTCTACATAGATTCTATATAGATAGATTCGATGTTTTCCTCTCTGATTTAGCAGATTTGCAGAGTTGTCTACATTCAGATAGTCCTCTGGTGTTTATGGACTGACATTAAAGAATGCATAAGTTCTTTCAGAAAAATAATAAACAGTACAAATATTAGAAATGTTGCACCCAATTTTTGCTGTTGTTATCAATATACATTCATCATTTATGGCTTATCTTAATTTCTGGGTTTCTAATGGTTAGAGGCACAAAGCAATATATTCATCTTTTTGGAAGCAGCAAAGGGCATAAAGCTTACTATCAATCTCTTATATCTACCTCCTGGAAAACCTAGTTCATCTCAGATTAATTTTCTAAGATTAAAAATAATAACATAATCTTCAAAATATCAAATCCAATAATATGTAAGAAAAAAAATAATGAAATAGTTAATCTCTGCAAACATATCCTTTATGAGTTTACAGTGGCAATAATATCTTTTTATTTAATAAAATGCTAAAATATTATAAGAAACCTTGCCTTACTCTATTAAGTCATAGTCTAGGAAAAAAATAGCAAAATTTTAGTTTTTAGAGAGTTGGACAGAAAAAACTGAACTGAAATATAACATTGTATATGAATCCTTTTTTAAAAAGTATGTGAAATAAAAATAAGAAGTTTCTTCATTCCATTATGAAAGGGATGGGTAGTCAATGAAGATTATATATGTATATAAAAATCTAGCAATCCAAAACAGCTATTATATAATTGTGTTTATTCATTGGAACATGTCACTCTGAGAGGGAACATTTGTAATCTCCTACTGCCATCTTATGTAATGTCTTGTCACTACACAATACGGAATATGCATGAAGGAAAACCAAAAGCAGTTTCTGGAGGTTGTATTTCAAACCTATCACATAAAAAATTAAATATATATTGTTCCATTTCTCACTCGAATTATACTATTTATTTATAAGAAATTATTTCTAATTTCTTCCCTATTAATTTTGTAAACTTTCTATTTGTCATGTTTATCTTTTATATACAGTTTATTATAATTTAAAATGCTATATAGCACTATATATTATTCAGATGCATGAGTAATTCAAAAGCTAGAGTTTAAAATTTATAATAAAGCAGAATCAAAGTACTATTCCCTTTTTTAAAGCAACAGAAGCCTGCAGACTTTCTTCAAGACGTTTGTCCTGATGCCGACAATGTCAACTGTAAATATATGCCAATATTTTAATTTAAAAATCACAGAGCAAGTAGGCTGAATACATATTGATTTGTCTATAAATTCTAACAATTCTTGTTTAATACATGTCACAAACTGATCATGATTCAAAAGTCCATATAGCCCAGTATAATTTGGAAGGCTGTCACTAGGAGAGTGTCTCCACTCTTATTTTGCTACATAATACCAACACTGCAACTATTAGAGATATATATCAACTAGGAATGTGCTCATCCACAAGTCACAAAAACAGCAACTGACCATGGCTTCTACAAATAAGAGTTTGTCTCCACAAGCAGCAGTATGTTGCCTTTGATTCTATTTCTCAACAATGTCATCAATTCTCAAGGTTCTTTCCAGCTTCCCATTCTACTATCCTTTGTACAATGACCTTTATCCTCATGCCTGTCATCTCATAGTCATAAAAAAGTTACTATAGTTCTTTTTTTTGTTTTTTTATACTTTAAGTTCTAGGGTACATGTGCATAACGTGCAGGTTTGTTACATATGTATACTTGTGCCATGTTGGTGTGCTGCACCCATCAACTCGTCAGCACCCATCAATTCATCATTTATATCAGGTATAACTCCCAATGCAATCCCTCCCCCCTCCCGAGTTACTATAGTTCTAAACATTAAGTCCAGTACCAAAATTGGAACAAAGGGGAAAAGGAGAGTACCAGATGCACCCATCCCTTTATTATCCTTATTAGTTTCACTGGCCAGAACTATTTCATCCGGCCATTTCTAGCTACAAAGGAAGTTGAGAAAATGAGTATTTAGTTCAGCATAGTCACTGTGACAAAATTAACAAGATACAGAGAAGAACGGACAGTGGAAAGAAACAATGTCTGCCAAAAGAATGAGATTAATATTGGTCTATAATTAAGATTTTGGGTCCAGAGAGTGGGCTAAGCAGTAGCAGGAAGCCTCCCTCCCTTTCCAAACATATAATAATGATAGGTAAAATATTAGGAAAAATACATAGCCAAGCTTAAAGCAAGAAAGGAAATCTTCAAGTGCCATAGACAAAGAGAACCAATAATAATGCTTAGAAGCTGAAGTCCAAACTTTACAGAGGTAACTGGAATGAATGCACCCAAGAGGCAGAAAGGAAGATGCCTGATGCCATGCACAGGCAAGAGCTGGCACTGACCTGGAAGCTGGGAATAGAAGGTCTAACTGGGAGGACATCTCCTACCAATGCAAAGACATGGCACAGATATGAACAGTATACCTCAGGCCTGGGCCAAACTACAATCTTTTGTAAGAAATAAGTTCCTGGCCTGTGTTGTATGCGGATGTGGAGTCTGAATCCTTACACAACTCACACAGAATGGAAACCTCAAAAAGTAAAACCAATGGAAATGGTCTACAACAGGTTATGTAAGACATTGTAACTGACAAGCATAAAACCTTCTCAAAGGGACACCTTCATAACCATGGGCACATAGAAGATAATTGCTATAAAAGATTAAGTTGCTGGAAAAGCAAATGCCATGAGTAGCACATCAAATGGAAGAAGTCATCCCCAGGGATCCACAGATACTAGAGCAATCTGAAAGTAACTCTATAATAAGGTGTTTAAAATATTTAAAGAAATTGTAACTATTAAGGCAAGATTGGGTCATTATGAAAAAGAACAGGCAGATTTTAAAGTGAACCAAATATGTTTTACAAATGAGAAATATCTCAGAATATAAATAATTCTTTAAGAATCTGAACTTTATCATTGTAGAGTGGTTAGCAGGTTTTTAGGATATCATTTGGAGAATTTACCAAAGATTAATATTTGATGCATTTTATAGGAATACATATATTTTAAAAAGAATTAGTTATTGGTCTTTTCAAATCTGGTCTTTGTAAGACTCTTTCACCTTTAAAAAATAAAAGCCATAAACATAATCCGTACAAAGTTCTGGGGAGTTACGGAAGGAGAACAAGAAAAAGTATTAAAGAAAAACAGGACTTGATTTATCCCTTTTCTCCCATGATCCTAAAATGAGCTTACATGTCTTTCATAGAAAACAAATGAAAGGGCTAAAGGACACAGAGTCATTTACAAGAAAAAATCAATATAAAACCAACTGTATTTTAAGGAGCTAAGGGATATAGGACAGAGGTTATATAATCAAAAATTGCAAGATATACTCCCTGACCCTGAAGGTCTCCAAAACCTGGCCACAAGGATAAATGTAGTAGACCAGATGAGGGCCTCCATCCAAGAAAAGCCTCCTAAAGAGATGAATTTTCAGCTGAATTTTGAAAGATCTGTAGGACTGTGGGAGATACACAAATAACTATCAGAGTACTGCTGACTCACCTTTCTACATTCCTAGGCTTGTGTCTAGTCCTAATCACACAAATTTAAATGAGTTTTAGAGAAACTGGAAAGATCTAAGGGATGTTAAAATTTGTCCAGTAGATGGAATGTCAGCATTATGAACAAAAATTAAATGGATTTGCTTCATTTCACATAAAAAATACATGCGTGCTATGCTCAAGCTCTTCTTTGAAAGTACTTAAAATATTTCAGAAGGAAATTAAGTTACTGTTCCCAGTGAGGAAAAAAGATTCAAATTGGAACAGAATTGATACACAAAAGGCAGACTCTATGACTTTCAAGATCACAAAAGCTGAAATAGGCTATCAGATCAGGAACTAACTTCCATTTCTAGGCACAATGAAACAGAACAGTGGCCTCAGAAATAACACCACACATCTACAACCATCTTATCTTTGATAAACCTGACACAAACAAGCAATGGGGAAAGGATTCCCTATTTAATAAATGGTGCTGGGAAAACTGGCTAGCCATATGCAGAAAACAGAAACTAGACCCTTTCCTTACACCTTATACACAAATTAACTCAAGATGGATTAAAGACTTAAATGCAAAACCTAAAACTATAAAAACCATAGAAGAAAACTTAGGCAATACCATTCAGGGTATAAGC
This sequence comes from Piliocolobus tephrosceles, assembly GCF_002776525.5. Classification (NCBI taxonomy): domain Eukaryota; kingdom Metazoa; phylum Chordata; class Mammalia; order Primates; family Cercopithecidae; genus Piliocolobus; species Piliocolobus tephrosceles. Next base: position 93,492,834 of record NC_045438.1, on the reverse strand, counting down.
ACGGACAAAGACTTCATGACTAAAACACCAAAAACAACTACAACAAAGGCCAAATTGACAAGTGGGATCTAATTAAATTAAGGAGCTTCTGCTCAGCAAAAGAAACTATCATCAGAATGAACAGGCAACCTACAGAATGGGAGAAAATTTTTGCAATCTATCCGTCTGACAAAGGGCTAATATCCAGAATCTACAAGGAACTTAAACAAATTTACAAGAAAAAAAAACAACTCTATCAAAAAGTAGGCAAAGGATATGAATAGATACCTCTCAAAAGAAGACATTTATGTGGCCAGCAAACATGAAAAAAAGGTCATGATCACTGGTCATTAGAGAAATGCAAATCAAAACCACAATGAGATACCATCTCAGGCCAGTTAGAATGACAATCATTAAAAGGTCAGGAAACAACAAATGCTGGCAAGGACGTGGAGAAATAGGAACGCTTTTACACTGCTGGTGGGAATGTAAATTAGTTCAACCATTGTGGAAGACAGTGTGGCAATTCCTCAAGGATCTAAAGCCAGAAATACCATTTGACCTAGCAATTCCATTACTGGGTATATACCCAAAGGATTATAAATCATTCTAACATAAAAACACAAGCAACACATATGTTTATCACAACACTATTTACAATAGCAAAGACTTGGAACCAACAAAAATGCCCATCAATGAGAGACTGGATAAAGAAAATTTGGCCACATACATCATGGAATACTATGCAGCCATAAAACAGAATGAGTTCATGTCCTTTGCAGGGACATGGATGAAGCTGGAAACCATCATCCTCAGCAAACTAACACAGAAACAGAAAATCAAATACAGCATGATCTCACTCATAAACAGGAGTTGAACAATGAGAACACATGGACACAGGGAGGGGAACATCACACACTGGGGCCTGTCAGGGAGGTTGGGGACAAGGGGAGGGGGAGCATTAGGACAAATACCTAATGCATGTAGGGCTTAAAACCTAGATGACAAGTTGATAGGTGCAGCAAACCACCATGGCACATGTATACCTACATAACAAAGCTGCACATTCAGCATATGTATCCCAGAACTTAAAAGTAAAATAATAATAAAATAAAGAAACAATCAATCATTATGGGATTATGAGTGATTTTCACTTTTTCCTTTGTACCTTGCTGGAATGTCTAAATGTGTGTTGTTTTTTACGTTAAAACAAAATGGAAAAAATAAAAATTGAAAAGCTAACATGGTTGAGAACATCAGTTGCCTGAAAGACGAGAGTGGGGAAGATGCACAAGTCTCCCAGGTCTTTTATTCCATAAGGAAAAAGCTCTTCCACAAATTATTTTCCAGTTCAAAAATTTCTAATGAAATATTATTAATACAAAATTTAAGAATATAGATATACTCAGTAAGTTCTTCAACATCTAAGTAATAACTAATGTAGTTCTCTCAACTGTTCAATTACTTGATGGTTATTTAACTTCTTTAGCAATAATTATGGATGCTAGAGGAAGGGTGGTAGTAGTAGTTTCCCCCTTCAAAATAAAAACATACAAAAAAAACCTAATTAATAAGCTATATCATACTGATCATTTAAGAAAAAAAGATGAAATGGAAAATAATAATTGTCCAACCTATTCACCACCCAGTCTTTAAATAATTTTCTTTATATAAAGTATGTAAGTATCATAATGAACAATAACCATGTTCTGCTTCATTATATGATAGAACTACAAAAAATGATCAACAAAGTTACAAAAGAACACACTAAAATAATTCTTCCACTAAAAGCAATAAGGCCACATAAAAACTGGACTAAATCCAATCATAGCAATATAGAATACTTCCTACTAAGACAATGACACAAACAGGAACACATATATGTAACAGATCATTTATCAGCCTGGTTTCCTAAAAGTACCTATACAAATCGCTGTTAAATCAACATATTAACAAGTCAATTTAAACCAAATTAGGTCTAAAGCCACACAAGGATCCCCTGATTTCCTAGCGCTAACATAAAGAACCTGAGTCATTCCTCTAATTCTATGTTTTGCATATTTGGCCTGAGCTTCTTAAACTTATTTCAGAGAACTAGGCTGAAGAAATTCTACTTTGATGCCATCCTGTTCATGGTGCTAAGAAAAGACATTGTAATTCAGAAATGGAAGCTAATAAAATGCTGGGCATCTGGGAAATTAGTGGCTGCAAATTGGAATCTCCAGGGGAGTCTTTTTTAAAAATACCAGATTAATTAAATCAGAACCTTTAGAAATTGAGCTCATGTTTTTTATTTTTTTAATTTACCAGATGATGCTCTAATACAGAGGATGAATTAAAAAGCATAGCAATAGATGATATCAAGCAAACAATATTATTCAGGTTGAAAACATCCAAAACACAGAATTATGTTCCCGACCAACAGAGAGCTCCAAAGAGCATTAGAACACAAATATGGCAATGTTGGTAGTCCCAGAATACAAATATGACAATTTATAGTAGCCAAAGCACCAAGACATTATCTGAGGAGCTGATTGCTGAGATTACTGAAAGAAACTAAAGCAAGTACTCTCCCTGGTGCTCTTACTCTTCAAAAGCCATGAGAACAAATATAATATGAAAGGCGAATACAATTTACTGGAATGTACCATATATCTTCCCTCACTATTTTTTCTTATATTTTACTAACAAAAAGGAGTTAAATGTGACAACTCTTCACTGTCATTTGGGGTAGCATTTAGTTGATACCAAAGCTAAACCTAAAGAACTTAAATATGAAAATAAAAATTAAAAATTGTATCTCTTTTTCCCAAAATTTACAAGTATCTGGATGTTTGACATCATCAACACTTATTAATAGGTATAAGACATGCCTTCCAACTTCTCAGTATGCCTCTCAAGATCTCTCCATCTGGCTTCTCTTACATTTTGCTTTTAAGCCATATGAGTGAATGCATAGTTTAATGCAGAGAACATTGTCTAGCATATTGTAAGGGTTATTGAAGGTAGCTATTTTATATTATTATTAACATATAACACATTGTAAAAATATCACTATATTATCTAATTATATTGTTATAATTGCTATCATTTATATTAGCCATTATAATTATTACAATTGATAGCTTTATCATTATTATTACCATACATGCTTCTATGTCCATAGCTGCTGCAAAATCCAGAGGTACTTAAGCTTCAGAGACTATAAAGTCAAAAGTATAGCACCTTTTGGAGTATAGCAGTTAATGGCATGAACTTCAGAGTCAACAGAAAACAATCTGAATCCTGACTCATGCTGTGTGACTGCACAAGTGAGTTCACGCTCCATGCCTGTTTCCACAACTATAGAAATGTGATAATAATGGTTGTGTCTGAGGACGTTTGAGAGGATTAAATGAGATAGTATCCATTCAACACTTGGTGTAGCACCTAAAAGCGCTCAAGAAATGTGAACGGTATGCACATCCCCAAGATCTGCTCTAGGGAAAATAAGAGGTTCTTCCTGATTTTGTACACATAGAAATATAGAACTGGCTGTGGAACATTCTATCAAACTTTTTAAAGAATATTTTATTTTTATACTGATGGAAATATCTATGAAGAAAGCCAAGGTAAAAATCTTACACATTCAAATGTTATTAAAGATGGTCTGAGTCTAGCAGCATCACTGTCTCACACATAGTGGGCCCTCAACAACACATAGTGGGCCCTCAATAAATGTTAAATTTGTGAAAAAATTGATTGCTGAAAGAACATATAATGTAATTTTCCTTGCTTTTTTTCTCTTGTGATACTCTGGGAATAAAATTTTTATATAACACTTTATACTTTCTGTGTTATACTCTTCTGAAGTTAAAGATAAACATGCTCTTTTACCAAAAGTTTGATGGAGTGGGAACTCTGTCAATTTGAATTGGAGAGAATATTTGGAGTAATGGTAATCTTACGGTTTGAAACCTTTTGAAGTGTTAATAGGCTTTTGCTTCAGGAAGGAAAATAAGCACTTTGTCAACTTGGGTCAGATCAAGCATTTCAAGAGTAGTGCCCATAGACTCTTAGTAAGAATAAAAAGTAAAAACCAGAACAGAAGAGTTCTTATAAAATCTGCCTTCATAGAACAAGAAATAAACATAATAAGTTAGCCTCTAATGTAAGTTAGAGGCATGCATAAAATGCATGAAATGCAACTCTAGTTGTCAATAGTTTCTTTGCCTTTTAAAACAAGTCTAATGATTGAAAGCATTGGCCTCTTTGATTTTCAAATATTGCGCTCAAAGAGATCATGCCACAGATATGTCAAAGTATGAAAACTAAGCATGCATAAAACAAAAGGTGGATGAGAACAGACATGTAAATTGGGTAGGTGACTTACTACCCAATTGGGTAGGTCAAGTCCATAGAGCTCATCAAGAGCAGAGTCAGAAGAAAGAATGGGAAAAGTTCAAGAATTCCATTGTTCTCTCTCTCCTAAGATCGAAAGAATCCTAATATGACACAAGCAGGTCAGCTTTTAAACTTAACCTCAGAAATAGTATGATTTCAGAGACAAGAATTTTTCTTTGTTCAAAAAAAATCCTACTTGATATTACCTAAAACTTCTTCAACAGGAAACAGAGCCTTTAATTGAAAACAGATGAAAAGATTAACATGCAAATAAAGCATGACATTTCTCAATAAAGAAAGATCCCTAGAAATCCGGAACAAGCTGTGTACTTGAAGGGTAAGAGAATTCTCTGAAGGAAGAAAGATTGTTAAAAGGTGACAACACAGAAGGTTTGTATCTCTGACTTAACAACTTTGTCCTACACTAAAATCTGTATAGGATACTAATCAAACTCTTAAATTTGAGAGTCAGACTTTCACTCAAATCCTGCCGAGGTATGAGTATGGCATGTCACTTAATATCCCTAAGCTTCAGTTTTCTCATCTTTAAAACAAGGATGCAAATACTGTGCCTATCTCATGTGGTCGTATGAGGAAAGCATCTAGCACAAGGCTTGGTAAATAATAAACAATCAATACACGTGAATTATCAATATCATTTTATATATATCTTGAACCTAGACTTCTTGGGAGTAAACATTTCTAAAAGTCTCATTTATGTACAACAAAGTATATAAATTTCAGCAGTGTTATTTCAGGCCTCTCAGATTAGGACATGATTTACTTTTATTTCTATAAAAATACGTTCCCCAAGAGTAAAACTGAATTACACTTCTTGAAAATATGTTTCATATTGTTAAATCTAATTTTATCTATCTTTGTACTTCACCCAAATATACTTCCATTTAATGTTTATAAATAAATGTAAAACAGTGAGCATATAGATAAATGTCATTGTTACGTGATTTGATAGAAAATTCAGTAAAACAAGTCCCCATCAATAGATTTTATGCAACCATGTCTGCCAGTCAACTATATCCATATCTGATATCACATTGGTTTATAAAAAGATATTTGAGTGGTAAAATCCTATGAAGAGAGGACACAATACAAATAGTAATAGAGAAATATTTCTAGGTGTCTGGATCAACAACATCATATCCTGGGAACTTGCTGGAAATGCAAAATTTCAGGCCCCACACACAGCTAATGGATCAGAAACTCAGGGGTAAGAGATCAGCAATCTATGTTTACAAACCTTCCAGTTGATTCTGACGCACACAGAAGTCTGATAATCACTTGTCTAAACTCCCGTCGATATGGTTTCCTGCTTTAAACACCCCTCACTGCAGCTGCGTAATACCTGAGGGGCTGCACCTGCAGATGATAAAGGACCCAGAATTCTTGGTCCCTGCCATGTGATTACAGGCGAAGTTCCTTGCTCTATAACCAACTGCCAAAAACCCATGAAGGGTGAAGGGGAGGGATTTGGCAAAACTTCATGTTGTATAGCCTCAAGATACTAGACAGCTGAAGGCCCTGAATTTTATTCCCTATGAGAAATTCCTAGCCAGAATGAACACAGCTGTAATCAGAGTAAGGACCTCATGTTCCTTCCCACGATGCAACCACCATGAAGCTGGACACTGTTCACTAATATCAGTGGTAACAAAGGGGCATTCAAGGGAGACTTGACTTAGAAGGTCCTTAACAATATTCCAACTCCCTTTTAAGAGATAAATCAAAAATTACCTTAAAGGTTTAATCCATTTAGATAAACTGAGACTCTAGGTTTTCTAAACTATTGGGTTGGAAAGTGTGGACCTCAGTTATTTCAAGAGATAATCAGTTTGTAGACACAAAAAGCACATGTCAATAATAAATAACAAAGCAGCCCATGTTCAGCCTATGCTCAGCCTATACCAGAAAGCCTCACCCAAGCTTCCCAATAACCCTATGTGGTAGTTCCTTAAAAGAGTAATTTACTCAAGGTCCTCTGGCTAGCAAATGATGTTGACAGCAGTCTAATTCAAAAATAAATATTCTTAACACTACCACTTGGGCTCAGAAATATGCAGATATCTGGGAAACTGAGTCACTACATCATAGAGAAATTTTGCTTGAGGGACTGAGAAACTACGCAAGACAGGACTTCTTATTTTAAGGAGAGAAGAGCCAGTCAGGCACAATAAGCTTGACGAGGTGACAAAGTCTTAGTTGCCAAGTATTTGTACAATCTGCATAGCTGTCATTCAACCCACCTTGGCCTAGCTGCCTGGACTTCCATCTGTGGCGTAACAAGAAAGAGGGCTTGGACAAACGCTAAATGCGTTTCCACTAAATACTTATTAAGAAACAAGCAGTATTGTTTTAGGATACCTCAAACAAAGAGTAACCCTAAAGGTAGACAAATGAGGGCATTTTCTTTGACTTCTCTCGTCTCTCCTCACCTCCAGTGCACATATAAGAGCAGTATATTAACCATAGCCAGGCCACATAAGAGTTAGAAACTGGAAAATGAGGAGCAGAGGTTCTTGTTGGTGTCTCCCAGGGGCTTCCTAAACTTCATCTTTTTTTCCACTGTGGCTAAGTGCACTGATTTTTGTATCTATGATAATAGATACAAGTTTGAATTTCACTTCCAGCCCCTAGTATGTATATGACCATAGACATCTATGCAACCTCTTGAAGATTCCATTTCTTTACTTGTAAAGTGGAATAATAATCAGTATCTACCTCATAAGCAGTCATATATTACCCAATAGGCAGAATAAGAATGTGCTCCATGCACCAGCAAAGCAGGGGAATCAAGATGAAGTGAGAAAATATTTTGAAAAAAAATTGATATGAAAAAGCATCAATATGGTCATTAAAGTAGTGATTTTGCAATATAATGGATATTATATGAAATTATCTTGGGTTTGTGCTTACATTGCAGGAGTGGCAACAAAACACCATAATCTTTTCAGTGCTTATTGCAGCTGTAAGTCTCAATTTGGCCCTGTCCATAGCATGGATATGAAGATTAAAGGAGATTATACATGGGGTGTGCTTGGAGAAATGTTTGGCCTAATGTAACTTCTCAATAAATGTTGACTGTTATTATGATCTGCACATCAGCTTCCTCTGCTCACTTATACCTTCTGCTTACTCATGACTTCAGCTTGTGGAGCCAACTGTAACCTTTGCCCTACAAAACCTTTCAGCTCGAGGTCACCACAATTGAACACAACATTCTGTGCCTCTCAGTTCAAATCCTAAAGAGCAAAAAATAGGAGTGGATTGGACCCAAGCAACTGCAGGCTGAGCAGGTTGGTAGAATAGAAGTGAGTTAGATGACCACCTAAGTTTCCTTTTTTTCTTTCAACAAGAGCTGCAATATAGTCTGAGAAGTAAGATTTTGCAAGTTCCTGCTGTGGTAAAAATCAACCCCCAAATCCTGTTGTTTCACAAAAAAGAAGGTTTATTTCCAGCCTATGTTCCATATTGACTGCAGGTGGGCTGTGACTCTGTTCCACATTTTCTTCATTCCAGGATGCAGGCTGAAGAAACATTATCACACACCATTCTTGTGCCACAGGGAAAAGAGCAATGGTGAAATGACTGATGGCAAGTAAAGTTTATGGTCAGACAACATATAAGTCATTCATGTTCCCATTAGTTAAAGAAAAGCACATGGCCAACCCTGGGGCTGGGAAGTACAAACCTCCTATGGGGAACTCTGAATAACTGGGGAAAATAATAACAAGCTGGCACATGGACCCTGGGGAAGCAAGTTCTTTAATACACATCTACAATCATGTGAAGAACCATGACATTTAAAGAACATAACTTACAAAGTAACTATGTTGGGAACTACTGCTTAAGAATGTCTGTTTAAGGTCTCCTAAGTCACTAGACAATCTGAAGAAGTTTCTAGTCAGCAGGAAAAGGTGTCATTTTCTGTATGTGAACCAGTCAATACAGAAGTGTTTTGGGGATAAGGAAGCTATAAAAATATGCATTACCTTAAATTTTAATACAGTTATACACCTTTCTATACTCAGTGCACAAATGGCTCCTTAAAAGAGCCATCGTTATTTTTTTAATAAATTAAGGAATTTAGAAAACAATTGTTTCTAGTAGCATAAGCGTGTACATTTAAATGTAATCAGTTTCTTCTGCTTTATTAAAATATGAATTTAGGGGAACATTATAATTAAATTAGTCTTAAATACCATAGGGAGGAAGCACCAATAATTAGTGCTATATTTAGTAATGATAATGTCATACGATCCTAGAATAGTACAGGGAATCTACAGACAATAATATATAATGAAATCATCCTTTTTCAAATTGACCATAACACAGTAGGTCAAAAACATATAATTTTAAGTATCTGCAATTAGTAAAAGGCATGATTATATTTATTTCATGCTCTATGAATAAATGCACTGAATCTAAAATTAAACTTTGAAGAGTTGTGGCAAACAAAGCTAAGAACAGTTCCATTGCTATATCTTCTGTCTTCTCACTAGAAATCAAAAAGTTGTTCATTACTCTCCCTATTCTGTCTGTAAAGAGACTTTATATAGTCTCTTGCCCTTTAAGTCAAGGAGTTAATATAGCTCTATCTTCCAAGAGGCCCACAGCAAGCCCAGGGGAGGTGTCACATCAAGTAGTATCTGAAAAACTGCAAAGTGAATCCATATTTTTTTTTTAAGATGGAGTCTCACTCTCTGTTGCCAGGCTGGGGTGCAGTGGTGCGATCTTGGTTCACTGCAACCTCCGACTGCCTGGTTCTAGCAATTCTCCTGCCTCAGCCTCCCGAGTAGCTGGGATTACAGGCATGCACCACCATGCCCAGATAATTTTTTGTATTTTTAGTAGAGACAGGGTTCACCATGTTAGCCAGGATGGTCTTGATCAGTTATATTGAGCTTTTTTTCATATGTCTGTTGGCCACATGTATGTCTTCTTTTGAAAAGTGTCTGTTCACATCCTTTGCCCACTTTTCAATGGGGTTATTTTTCTCTTGTAAATTGGTTTCAGTTCCTTATAGATGCTGGCTATTAGACCTTTGTCAGATGTATAGTTTGCAAATACTTTCTCCCAGAATGTAGGCTGTCTGTTTATTCTATTGATTGTTTCTTTTGCTGTGCAGATGGTCTTAAGTTTAATTAGGTCCCACTTGTCAATTTTTTCTCTTGCTGCACTTTATTTTGGTGTCTTTGTCATGAAATTTTGACCATTCCTATGTCGAGGATGGTATCACCTAGGTTGCATTCCAGGGTTTTTGTAATTTGGGGTTTTATATTTAAGTCTTTAATCCATCTTCAGTTGGTTTTTTGTATAAGGTATAAGGAAGGGGTCCTAAAACCCTATCTTTCCTAAGCATTAGATGTGTCTCTTGTTTCTCTAGCACAATATGTTCAATTCTCTTTCAGTGCTTTCAATATCAGACACTATTTCCTTCTCATGATATGACATCTTGAATAATCCATTCTCTTTCAAATTTGCAACATATTATTCCCTCCCAGAAGTGACTGCCTGTCATCTTTAACCATACTACTGTATTCAAACATTGTTTACAATGGTAAATCCAATGTCTTTGAACTAAACTCTGTTTTACCTTTTGTATACTGGAAAATGCCTAGTTTCTGCACTATAATTGAAACAAGGATAGATGTGCATTTCAATACACAGATTTCTAAAGTCCATATTTTATTTATAAAAATAAATTTCCTTTAAAAATTGAGACCAACAGTAATAACCAACAGTTATTCCTTAAGAAAAATAAAACTTTTATTGCTTTTAAATTTTAGGGTTATTGTATTTCAGGTTCATGGCTTCCCATAGGATATGAGCTCGGAATGTTAGGCTTCTTGTAAGAGATATACATATTTGATTATAAATATATGAATATTCAGCACATAATTACGTGAACATTGATCACCTCCATGAATGACTCTCAGCAAGAGACTTCTATATGCAAAGTACCACAGAAGGTGGAGCTACAATGAAGGTTCAGGACTTGTGTCTCCCAATAAATAACATCTCATATGTAAAATGCTCATCTCCTGATGAGCATCCTGGTGATGTGATCCTCATCTGTTTTCCCAGAACAATAAAAATAAGCTATCCTTCATGTACAAAGAAAATGTGGCAAACCCAGTATCAGTGGCACGTGACTTTGATGTTTCCCATTTATTTCAGCTGTAGTAATAGGTCTTTTCTGAATTATCTATTGTTGAACTGTCCAATATGGTAGCTACTATATAAATGTTACTATTGAGCACTTGAAATTAGGCTAGTCCAATTGAGATGTGCTGTCAGTTTAAAACATATACTGATTTCAGAATCAGCACCAAAAAAGAATATAAATAATATTTATTACATGTTAAATATTTTAGAAATCTTAGGTTATATACTATTAAAATTCATTTTACCTGGTTTTTTCTTTATCTCTTTTAATGTGACTACTAGAAAATTTTAAATCCAATATGTGGCTTGGATTAGATTTCTGTTGAACATCATTGATCTCGTCTCTCTCTCCTAGCTCTTGAATAAACACAATTACAGGTATAAGATATACAAATTAAGTTAGGGGTCTTATATGTTAAGATTATACTAGATAAAATTAACAAGCCAATAAAGGAATGAAACATATAACCTCAAAATCTATCACTAAATGAATTATCCACCTATACAACTAAAAAATAGGGGAAATTGTAACAATGGGTCTAATTACAGTAGTGACAACAAAATTTCAGTTCTGCCAGTTCAGATCCTGTAGAATCTGGTCATGCGAGTAATTCTTAGCACCTGCAATGCCTGAATGCTTACCTGTTTATATGTGTAAAGGATGATGGTGATGATAACTATCATTTACCAAACACCTAATTTATATCAGGCACTTTACAAAACTTCCTCATGTAATCTTCATAATAATCCAATGAAGTGTATTAATCAGGGTTGGCTAACTGCTGAAACAAACATCCCCCAAGTTTCGGTGCCTTAACAAATAAATACTAATTCTTGTTTGCAACTGATGGGGGTGGCAAGGGACCAGCAGCAAACTTTGACTTAGGCCTCTTCTGTCTTAGCTATTCATTCTCATAGGCCTCTGGAGTCCTCTCCAGTCAGCCAGCTAAAGAAGAGGGCACATGGAAGATTTTCATGAGCTAAGTCAGGAAGTGGTACACTTTATTTCCACCCACATTCCAGTGCCAGAAGTCAGCAATGAAGACACCAACCTACAAGAGAAGCTGAAAATATAGTTTAACTGTGCCCAGGAAGAAAATGAAAACATATGGATATTGGTAAGCATTAACAGTCTCTGCAACTGGTAAATTTTATCTCTATTTTATAGTTGAAAAACTGGCTCTCAGAAACACTTAAATTTTACAATGTCACAGACCTAGAAAATGGCATTCACAGTTCTGTAGGACACCAAAGCCCAGGCTTTTTCCAGGCAACGTTGCAGAACTCACAAAAATGGTCACTATCTCAGTATATACACCTACCTCAGAAGAAGGATTAGGCAAATGAGCAAGAGATGACAGGAATTGAATCTTCTATCCTCTCCCACCATTACAAAAGAGCAGTGTTGGGAAAATCAGTTTAGACAACCAAAAGTTCCCTTTGCATCATTAAGTAATATATCTATGAGACTTGAGATCAACCTTCAACAAATAAGCAAAAAGTACAGAACAAATGGGGTGGGTTATTCATTGCCAAAATGCTGAGTAGTCAAATACATAAGTCCCCAGGATGTTTAATAAATAATTACAGTCTAGCAGGATTAGTGTCTGTTACCTCTCAAAATATTTATTTATCTCTTATTTATCCTGAAGCCAAAATCACCTAGAACATCTTAACAATCAGGTTTATTTTGCAATACTATCGAATAACAATTATTGCTTGTATTGATGAGCCTAAGTTACTACAACATTCTGAAGTTTCTTTTGAATTATTATGTTTTATTTTATTATGTTTTAACATCATCATTAAGGATTCTATTATAAAATAATTCATTTAATGTTGATAATTTGTGTAGACTACTTACATTAAATCAGCCACATTGCCCAAAAATTCAGAATCATTTAATCCCTGATATTTCTGAGTGAACAAAAATTAATTGTAATGAGGGAAGGACAGAACATGGAATTACTAATAGGAAATTAGAACATTTTCTTCTGGACAGATGACTAGTGAGTTGGCTATGAAGTGCAGATAAAATTGTTAGGTGTATATGAAAACCATTAAACTAATCTGGCTATAAATGAGATGGAAATCAAGGTACACCAAAAGATTAGTAAGATAAAAAGTGCTGGAACCACTCATAGAAAACCCTGAAGTTCACAGATTTGAAATTTAAATTTGATATGAAAGATCACTTTAGACTCAAAATTGCTGATACCAATGATCAAATTTCTTTTAGTGGTCACTGAATTAGACAACTGGTTCAGGAAGGAAAGTCTGGAAGCAAAGAGACAGGAAAACTATGACTATGACAGAATAATGATTATGGTTGTGAAAAGGAGCAGATTCCAAGGATACTACTAGTCATCTGCTATGTGCTTTCTCTATTTTTATATTCATTGCATCTCAGGAGCACTTCATCCATCTCTGTATCTTATTAATCAGTATTCTTGAATGTACTGAATTTTATGAACATGCTCCCAAGAGAATATAGTTTCTTTTTCAGTTCTATTGTCATTCCCTGAATGTTATTTATCTAATGTAAGTCTCCTTCGGGCAATCTTCTATGGTTCTCACAGTGTATTATAGTCTGTAGCTTTGTATGAGAAGTATAATTTATGCTTTGTATGAGAAGGATAAACGTCTGGGGGAAAAAGATGACATGTCATAACTTCATCCCCATGAGCACACAACTTCAGTTAAACCTTTTCGTCTAACAGGTACTGTCTCTTAACTGGGTGAATGGCATTTGCAGATAAGCAGTTTTCCTCCATGCTTGTTAGAAATCATGGAAGAGTTTTGTTCCATCAAAACTTCTGTACTAATTTGCTCAGAAATAATCCTTAAAGCTAAGGCTGTCTTAGCTCCAAAAGTGATGATGCCAGACTATACAAGACTATTGCAGTTGAGTGCATTGTTAAGTTTTTACTGCCACATGTGAAGCACTGTGCTGCAAACCTTTAAATATCTGCACAACCATTCTGTCAATCCAGTTATCTGATCTGTCAACTGGAATCTCATCCTCTGAGACAGGCTCCTGTGGGAAATTCCATTGTCTCTTAATCCTGTGGACTTGCTTTCTCATAATTGACTGTGTCTTCTACTTTTGCTGAACTCTTGATCTCACATGTCTTGCCCTTTGCAGATGCTCCTTATCTTTGTTATACACATAGCTTCTTTCCTAGATTTCTCCCAAACCACTATGCAATACAGTCACATTGTTACATTGCCAAGATACCAACAACTAAACATTGTAAATTAGACTTCTGTGGTATTTAAAGTTCTTGGCCACTATTGCTGTCAAGGCATTTGTCTCCTTCTCCAGAGGATTCAGCCTCCTATCTATCTTGCATGCCCTTTTCTCTAATTCCACCCCCTTGCCTTTCTGGTATTTCTCCTCCCACATCACTATTCATTTCTTTGTACATAACTGTTTAGTTACCTCTTTGTATGCAGTCACCTTCTAGATCTTATGCTCAAGGCCTCAACTTCCGCACTCAGAAAAGCTTATCAAGGCATTTTTTCTAAATGAAGACAGTGCCCAGTTCCCTAAGTGGAACTCTAGTACCACTGGTTCATAATTTTTTGGCATAAAATATATATGTATATTTTTTTTATTTTTATATATTTATTTATATTTATATACACACAATTTAAACAATAAAGCAGGCCAAGTGCAGTGGCTCACACCTATTACCCAGCACTTTGGGAGGCTGAGGCAGGTGGAACACAAGGTCCAGAGATCAAGACCACCCTGGTCAACATGGTGAAACCCTGTCCCTACTAAAAATACAAAAAAAAAAAAAAAAAAATAGCTGGGTGTGGTGGTGCATGCCTGTAGTCCCAGCTACTTGGGAAGCTGAGGCAGGAGAATCACTTGAACCCAGGAGGCGGAGGTTGCAGTGAGCCGAGATTGCACTACCGCACTCTATCCTGGCGACACAGCAAGACTCTGCCTCAAAAAAAATTAATTAATTAAGTAACTGGGCCTCACAAGAGATGAATTACATAGCTCACCTATATTAAAAATGCAGGCCATTTTACTCTAAATGCCTTTGCCTTTTAAAAACACAAAGCTGGTTTAAAAACATGTTTTAATTCATAAACTTTACTTTTTTTTAATTGGACTGTGTTTTTTATTTTTATTAATTTTTTAAAGACCGGTCTCACTCTGTCGCCCAGGCTACAGTGCAGTGGCATGATCTTGGCTCACTGCAACCTTCACCTCCTAGGTTCAAGCAATTCTCCTGCCTCAGCCACTCAAGTAGCTGGGATTATAGACATATGCTGTTGGGAAAAAGCTGAGTGTTGGAGAAAACAAAAAACTGAGTTGGGGCTTGCATGTCTGACATAATGTCCTCTGGAATGTGTCTAGACTTGCTGGCTCCTTGCTTCTAGCCCTCCTAGGCTCCTAGATCCATTGTATTCCCATTATCTCAAGTAGCAGGAAATGTTCCATACAAATGCTAAACCATTACAGCTGTAGATCATGTGCCTGCCCTTTTGACCCCCACATTCTCACCACCTGTTTCTTTGTTGGATTACCAACAAATAGCGTGGGCTCCCAGAGCTCAGGGCCTTCACAGCCTCCATAATCGCGATGGCCCCCTTGTCCCACTGTACTTCTCAAACTGTCTTTTTCTCAATCCTTTGACTCCACCAGACTGTACTGCCCCCATGACATGGTGTTGGGTCTGATCACCCCAACATTCCTGGCTACACAATGTGGGGCGACAAAGTCCCTGGTGAAGAAATGCCAGAGTGTGTGAAAGTGGAGGACACATTGTCAAAGGACACCCAAGGACATCTAAAAGAAGCTCAGTAGGAAGGCTGAGCGCTCAGAAGAACCAGAGTAACAATTGGACAAAGTGAGAGCAGACATTGTGCTTATTTAAATTTCTTAAGGCATTTACTATGAAGAGGTGGAGGGGAAGTCAGTACTCAGAATCTGTTATCACTCTTTAGTGCAGTAAAGCAGTTTTACCCATGGTTCCCGGAACAAGGGACTATGGAGTTGGATGAATGGGAGAGAATTGGCAGAGATTTTTAAAAAGCGTATCAAGATGGACTAAAAATTCCAGTCTCGGTTTGGTCAATGTGGGTGCTAATAAAAGCAGCTCTTGAGCCATTTCAAACAGATGATTAGGCAGATTCAGATGAGGAAGAGGAGGACAAGTGTAAAAAACTAACTTCAGATTCTGAATGTGAGGAACAGGAAATGGAGGAAATTAAATAAAAGAAAGGGAAATTGAAAAAAGTATGTTTTACTAGTCCACCTGCTGAATTAAGTGAAAGGTCACCTCCTCTCTCTCCCCTTAATGGGTGAGAAGATGAATTAGCTACAAAACTAACTGCTCCTATAGTTGCAACATTAAAATCTGGAGCAATTGGTGGTGCTATACAAAATTCTATTCAAAAGGCTAGAGCCGAGGGAGATCTTGAAGCATGGCAATTTCCCGTAACTATAATCCAGCAGGGAGGACAGAATATAGCTAATTGGACCACCTTTCCTTTTAAGCTGTTAAAGGAATTCAAGCAAGCCATTAGTCAATATGAGCCAAACTCCCCTTTTGTGCAAACTTTATTAAAAAACATTTCTCTCGATAATAGATTAATACCGTATGATTGGGATACTTCAACAAAATCTGTTCTCACTCCATCTCAGTATTTGCAGTTTAAAACCTGGTGGGCTGATGAAGCTCAAACTCAGGCAAGGGAAAATACACAAGCACAACCACGTGTGCCTGTTTCCTTTGAACAGTTAATGGGAGTCAGACCTGATTGGGGTCAATTAGAAAATCAAGCAGTAATGGAGGATGTTGCCATTGTTCAGCTACACTCTGTGCGCTTACAGGCATGGGAAAGGATAAATGTTAAAGGGGGAAAATATCCTTCTTTCAGTTCTGTCTGACAAGAACCTAAAGAATCATATTGATTTTATTGCTAGACTCCAAGAGGCTGTGTATAAAGCCGTAACTGATAAAACAGCTCAAGATTTGTAATGCACCTTGTTGCATACGATAATGCTAATGCAGTGTCAAACTGCTATTAGACCCCTGAGAGGGAAGTCTCATTTAGCTCAATATATTAAGGCTTGTGATGACATTGGAGGTAACTTACATAAGGCTACTCTTTTAGCTCAGGCTATGGCTGGATTAACAGTCAGAAAGAATATGCCCTGTTTCTCAGGCTCTTGCTTTAATTGTGGGCAATTTGGACACACAAAAAAGGGAATGTAGAAAAGGAAATCAAAAGGCAAGAGCTACCATCAAACAACAGAAAAGTCCCAGTGTATGACCCCGTGGTGAAAAAAGCCATCACTGGTCAAGTCAGTGTCATTCTAAAATTAGCAAAGATGGACAACCTCTCTCAGGAAACTGGAAGAGGGGCCCACCTCGAGCCCCTCAACAAACCAAGGCATAACTGGCACAGCGAGTGCCCTTACAAATGTACAATTGTCCACGCCACAGCAGGCAGTGCTGTCATAGACCTCTGCAGTGCAATTCCCGTATCCTTACTTCCTGGGGAGCCACACCAAAAAAAAGTCCCTATGGGGGACTCCTATGGGAGTTAGGGGACCCTTACCCGCAGGAACAGTTGGTCTATTACTTGGAAAGTCTAGTCTGAATTTGAAAGGTGTCACTGTGCATACAGGAATAATTGATTCTGATTGTACTGGAGAAATTCAATTAATTATTAGTTCCTTGACTCCGTGGTCTGCTTCCCCAGGAGAAAGAATTGTTCAGTTGTTGCTGTTACCTTATATAAAACTAGGAAGCAGCACAGTGAAGAGAACAGGAGGCTTTGGTAGTACTAATCCAACAGGAAAGGCTGTATATTGGTTTAATCAAATGTCTGACAAAAGACCTATTTGCACAGTAACTATTCAGGGGAAAGATTCTGAAGGACTAGTAGATACTGGAGCTGATGTCTCTATTATTACTATAAATCAATGGCCCTGACATTGGCCTAAGCAAAAGGCATCCATTCGTATTATTGGAGTAGGAGTTGCCTTGGAAGTTTTTCAAAGTTCTTTGATTTTACCATGTCAAGGGTCGGATGGTCAGGAAGGGACAATTGAGCCTATCACTACACCTATTCCTGTCAATTTATGGGGTAGAGACTTATTGCAACAATGTGATGCTGAAATACCTATTCCTATGGATCAATATAGTAGTAATGAGAAATATGGGATATCGCCTGGGAAAAGGACTAGGAAAAAAATAAATATGGCCAATCAGAACCTTTAGAATCGAAAGGACAAACAGATTGGACCAGATTGGGGTGTCATTTTTAGGAGCAGCCATTGTTGAGCCTCCAGCTCCCATTCTTCTTGTTTGGCTAACTGCCAAACTAGTTTGGGTGGACCAATGGCTGCTGAAACAGGAAAAACTGAGGCTTTAAACGAGCCGGTGCAGGAACATTTGCAAAAGGGTCATATAGAAACTACTTTCTCCCCTTGGAATTCTCCTGTATTTGTCAATATGAAAAAATCAGGGAAATGGAGAATGTTAACAGATTTAAGGGCTGTTAATGCTGTAATTCAACCCACAGCTGTAGCGGAACAATGCCTGACAAGACAGAAGGAAGGTAAAGGGACTGGACAGGATATGTGATAGCATATGCAGGGAGCTGTGAAAAAGGAAAGATAATTATATGGGGAAGAGGATTTCCTTGTGTCTCACCAGGTGACAATCAGGTGCTAGTGTGGGTGGCCACCAAACATCTGAAGATCTACCATGAGCCACAGCATCTAGTGCACCTACCTGTACAGTATGAACTGAAGGTTTGAAAAGCCCCGATTTGCTTTCCCTGTGCCTTGTGTTAAAAGGGGCCTGTTTCTCATTATCAGTGGCCTCCTGGCTATAGCCACAAAAGTTTTTGCTTCTGTTTCAGTAGATTTACTAAGGTGGGGGTAAGGGTATGCTTGTGTTTTTGCAGGAGATGAATGAACCATGTGGATGCCCTCAAGATGTGTACGACCATGGAACGGGAGACTGGAGGGACCCATGGATCCCAACCATGGACTGGGTTCCCCCAGTATGAGCCATGAGCCAGTTGAATCTGAATGTGAAGATGGAATGAAGACCGACCAGAGTCACGATGTTTAATGGACCAATGCTTTCTGACTCAGTTCCTCTCTATCCTGAATACAAGAGACCTTAGTAGTTAGGCAGAAATATCATCACCCCTATTCAGCATGAAGAAATTACGGAACATGGACCTTCATCCTTCTGCAACCCCTAGGATTAAGAGTCCTCTTGTAAAAGGGAAAGGAGAGATATGTGTGAAGCATTCAAACCAGAGCAGCTCCAGTTTGAGTAAGGGCTAAGAAAAACGAAGCTGGATCACCAACCCGCAATTAAGGGCTGCACAACCTGCAATTGTCTTGCTCAATTAAAAGAGGTCACTTTTATGCTAGTAATAATGATAGTTAGTAATGATAGCAATAATGATAACTTCTCTTTTACAAAAAAGAGAAGGGGGGCATGTTGGGAAAAAGCTGAGTGTTGGGGAGAAAACTGAGGCAGGGCTTGCATGTCTGATATAATGTCCTCTGGAATGTGTCTAGACTTGCTGGCTCCTTGCTTCTAGCCCTCTTAGGCTCCTAGATTGATTGTATTCCCATTATCTCAAGTAGCAGAAAATGTTCCATATAAATGCTAAACTGTCACAGCTGTAGATCATGTGCCTGCCCTTTTGACCCCCACATTCTCATCACCTGTTTCTTGGTTGGATTACCAATAAATAGTGTGGGCTCCCAGAGCTCAGGGCCTTTGCAGCCTCCACAATTGCGATGGCCCCCTGGTCCCACTTTACTTCTCAAACTGTCTTTTTCTCAATCCTTTGACTCCACCAGACTTCATCGCCCCCATGATCAGGTGTTGGGTCTGATCACCCAAACGATGCACCGCCACACCTGGTTAATTTTTGTATTTTTAGTAGAGATGGAGTTTCACCATGTTGCCCAGGCTGGTCTCAAACCCCTGACCTCATGTGATCCACCTGCCTAGGCCTCCCAAAGTGCTGGGATTATAGACGTCAGCCAACACACCCAGTCTAAACTTTACTTTTTAGATCAATTTTAGGTTCACAGCAAAACCAAGCACAAAGTACAGAGAGTTTCCATATCTGCCTTCTCTACCTCCATACACAGATACAACCTCCCTTATCAATATGCTGCACCACAAGGGTATATTTGTTACAATCAATGAACATTATTATCACCTGAAGTCCACAGGTGTTTTTTGTGGGGTTTTTGTTTGTTTGTTTGAGACGGAGTCTCTGTCACCCAGCTGGAGTGTAATGACGTGATCTTGGCTCACTGCAACCTCCGCCTCCTGGGTTCAAGCAATTCTCCTGCCTAAGCTTCCTGAGTAGCTGGGATTACAGGCACCCATCACCATGCAGAGCTATTTTTGTATTTTTAGTAGAGATGGGGTTTCGCCATGTTGGCCAGGCTGGTCTCGAACTCCTGACCTCAGGTGATCTGCCCACCTCAGCCTCAAAGTGCTGGGATTACAGGCTTGAGCCACCATGCCTGGCCCACAGTTTCTGCATTGTACCTAAGGGTACAACTGCTGGATCTCATGTAAGAACAAGTTTAGTTTTGTAAGACACTGCCAAACTGTCTTCCAAAGTTGCTGTACTATGTTGCATTCCTACCAGCAATAAATGAGTGGTCTTGTTGCTCCACATACTCACCAGTATTTGGAGTTGTTAGCGTTTTGGATTTTGATCATTTTAACAGGTATGTATTGTTATCTCGTTATTTTAATTTACAATTCTCTAATGACATAGGATATTGAATATATTTTTATATGTTTACTTGCCATATGTATAACTTCGTTGGTAAGGTGTCTAGTCAGGCAACTGGTTTTTAAAATAAGACTTTTATAACATTCATCATTTTGTATTAAACTTTACTCAGCTTTTAGAATTAAAAAGAAGCAACTTAAATTCTCTCATATTACAAATAAGAAAATTGAGCCAGTAGAGGTGAAAACTGAATCCATGAAAGTAGCTATAAATTCAGAGGGAGAGGCCAGGCACGGTAGCTCACACCTGTAATCCCAGCACTTTGGGAGGGCGAGGCAGGCAAATTATGAGGTCAGGAGTTCGAAACCAGCCTGGCCAACATAATGAAACCCGGTCTCTACTAAAAATACAAAAATCAGTCAGGCATGGTGGCACACACCTGTAGTCCCAGCTACTTGGGAGGCTGAAGCAAGAGAATCGCTTGAACCCGTGAGGCAGAGGTTGCAGTGAGCCAAGATTGTGCCACTGCACTCCAGCCTGGGCAACAGAGCAAGACTCCATCTCAAAAAAAAAAAAAAAAAAAATTTAGAGGGAGAAGAAGAGACACCAGTGAAACATACAGGAAAGATGTGACCAGAGAGAAGGAAGTAGAACAAGAAGAGCAGTGTTGTAAGAATCAAAAAAGGCTAGAGGCGAAATAGATTTTTTTATTTGTTTTGAGAAAGAGCTTTGCCAGCAGCAATAGGCTCTGTGTGTAGTGCAAATAATCAGTGATCACTGCGAGGCAGCAGGACAGAGTGGAAAGAGTATTAGACTGCCTCTGTCGGTAACCTGGGGCACATGACTTGAAAATTTTTTCTGGGTTCTAGTGTGTTCATCTGTAAAATGAGACTATGCTTCTCTAGTTTCTAAATTCAATGTTTTCTTTATTACAGGATCTTCCCTTTGTCAATTTTTTGTACAATTTTTTTCTTTGAAAATTTTGCTAATTTATTTATCATCTATATCTCTGTGCCCTGTTAGCTCTTCAATGACTAACCATCTAACCAAGATTTCATTTTCCTCTACATGCTTAGAGAATTACAGTTACGATAACTCTTTACAAACATCTAATATAGTATTCATGAACACAGAATTTAGGTAAGCAGTCTTCTCTTATTTGTTACAATTTTGCCAGGATGTTATAGTATAAACTTGACCATTTATTTTACATAAAACATCAAGAAATTAAGATTTCCTACCTAAGTAATTTATGTATCTGCAATATCCTGTTAGCTTTGACACTATTAAAATTTGGAATGAAATACTTTTTGGAGGTTAAAATATCTGTGGGCAAAGCTACCTCTAATCCACCGCTTTCAAGGAGAGACATCAAGAAGAAGCAGTCTTTACCAAAGTGAGAGTTTCACAGCTTAAATCTGAAAAGAACTGTCAAACATTTCTTACTCTCTTGGATACAGTGTAAATTAGTTAAGATATAATTACAACTAATAATTGTTACCATTACTACCATAGCTTCATTTACAAAATATTACTTCTTCCCTAATTAAACGAAGCATTCAGTGCTTTACATAACCAATTAAAATCTTAAGTAGTTATATTATGCAGCTAAATATGTGAAAACCAAGAATAATAAGCCAGATAATACAAAAGAAAAACAGTGATATGAAATGAATTATGGCAAAAATGAGCAAAGTGAAAACACATTTAAACCATAACCTTTTTGGAAATTTGAGGTGTCCAAAAGGTCAGTCAAGGATGTACACAGAATCAGGTGGTATGAAATCTAAGAGCAAAATATAGGGTAGCCCAGTCTAACAACAAAATGATATAGTGGATTGGCTGATTGAAGTTTATTTTCACTCAGAGATCAGAGATATACTTGAGAGTACTTTATCTGGACTAAGTTGTAACCTTCAAGGTGAAGATGTAATCACGAGACTAGAACTCTGTGTAAGGAGGGCAGTGGAGACAAGTAAATAAAACTGACTGGCAAAAATCCCTATGGTCCACACAGCATCCTATTCTACCTGTATCATTTAAGGTACCAGAAGATAAACATCTGCAACCTATTAAGAAAGCAATAAACCAACCTGGAAGTAAAATAAAAGGCTAGAAGGAAAGCTATACCCAGTGTCTTGGGAGTATCTGTGAGATAAAACAGGGTAATATCTCACTTCATTTCTGGAAGGTCTGAATCCAATGACTTAAACAAAACTCACTATAGACAATATTAACAAATATTTATCCCTTTCTCCTTTTCCCAATCACTCTTCCTTAACCCTTTGCCATCTGGTTAACCATAAAACATTTCTTTGAAAGGTCACTAAAAATCTGCTAAATATTACATTCAATAGGCATGTCCTCATCTTCAAGTTTTTGACCTGTATCATGACATATAGATCACTTCTTTTTGACAATTATACAAACTTTGGTTCTACAACATTGTACTATCTTAATCTTTCCCTTACCGCTTTGGCCTTTTTTCTGTTTCTTCTGGCTTCTTCATTTACCAATATATTTTCCATAAGTATTTAATTATAAAGTATAGTAAAGTGTAAAGTGATTTTAGTACCTCTGACATCTTTTTGAACAAGCCAAGGACCTTAATACACACTTCTAGGTTAGTTTCCCCCCCCCCCCCCCCCCCCCCCCCCCACAGCATTTAGAATGTATTATTCCATTCTCTTCTCACAGTTGGGATTTTAATTTTTGAGATGTTTGAAATCGCCCACCATAAGCTGGGTACTGTTAGAGACTTCAACTCAAAGTCAGATACCCCACCAGAAATAGATAAAAAGATAATGGTACATCTGAGACACAAGCACCAGAGGGTATGAGCAAGCTGCATGAGCAAGCAGCTCAGATGCCCATGCAACCCACCAAGTTTGCACCAAAACACCTCCCTCACCTCACACCAATGGTTACATATGGATTACTCTATGGCCAGCTGAAGGAGGAGGAAAAAACCTGAGCTTTTATGGTGAGATTATGGATAGGCTGGCTTGGTATGCAGGTGCCAGTAAAAAATGAGAAGCAGCTGTGTGATAACATCACTCGTAAAGTCTTTGAATAACAGTGTAGAAGGAAAATTTCCCCGAAAGGTGAAGCTTTGAGCATTACACCTAGAGACCCACTTTGTGTGAAGTTCTATAAATTCCTTAAGGCTGAAAGGTATAAAAGTCAGCTTTAAATTCTCCTTCTCATTTATTCTTATCAGTCTTGGTTTTAAGATAACATAAAACTGGCCAGGCGCGGTGGCTCAAGCCTGTAATCCCAGCACTTTGGGAGGCCGAGACGGGCAGATCACAAGGTCAGGAGATCGAGACCATCCTGGCTAACCCAGTGAAACCCCGTCTCTACTAAAAAATACAAAAAAAAAAAAAAAAAAACTAGCCGGGCGAGGTGGCGGGCGCCTATAGTCCCAGCTACTCGGGAGGCTGAGGCAGGAGAATGGCATGAATCCGAAAGGCAGAGTTTGCAGTGAGCTGAGATCTGGCCACTGCACTCCAGTTTGGGTGACAGAGCGAGACTTCGTCTCAAAAAAAAAAAAAAAAAAAGAGAGAGAACATAAAACTTAGTCAAGTTATTTATGCAAGAAAAAAAGAGGGGGGAATTTTATAAGGATACAGGAATATTTTACAGAACTCCAGGGCAGGAATGAAACCAGGCCAAAGAAAAAATTCTTAAAAAAGAGACTAGAATTGTATCTGCACTATTTTTCCATCTCATCCTTTTGGAAAGTATCATTCTCTCTTTCTCCCCGCCCCATCTCTACATTTTTTCTATTTCTCTAGTGGAAAAATGGCCAATCTATATTTCTCAAGGTTTTATATAAATATATTTGAGTGTATGTTACAGCCCTGCCACTTAAGACACCAAATTTTAAAAATTTGGTGTAAATATAGATTCTCGAAGATGGCCAAATAGGAACAGCTCCAGTCTCCAGCTCACAGTGTGAGTGACACAGAAGATGGGTGATTTCCGCATTTTCAACTGAGGTACCAGGTTCATCTCACTGGGGCATGTCGGACAGTTGGTGCTGGTCCACGGGTGCAGCCCAACCAGTGAGAGCTGAAGCAGGGCGAGGCATCACCTAACCTGGGAAGCGCCAGGGGGAAGGGAATTCCATTTCCTAGCCAAAGGAAATTGAGACACACAACACCTGGAAAATTGGGTAACTCCCACCCTTATACTGCGCTTTACCAAGGGTCTTAGCAAACAACACACCAGGAGATTATATCCCACACCTGGCCCAGGGGGTCCCACGCTCACAAAGCCTCCCTCATTACTAGCACAGCAGTCTGAGATCTAACTGCAAGGTGGCAGCAAGGCTGGAGGAAGAGCGCCTGCCATTGCTGAGGCTTAAGTAGGTAAACAAAGCCACCAGGAAGCTCAAATTGGGTGGAGCGCACCACAGCTCAAGGAGGCCGGCCTGCCTCTGTAGACTCCTCCTCTGGGAACAGGGCATAGCTAAACAAAAAGCAGCAGAAACCCCGGCAGAGGTAAATGCCCCTGTCTGACAGCTTTGAAGAGAGCTCCACTGGGAGCTCTGATCTCCCACTGATCTCCCAGCATGGAGGTTGAGATCTCAGAACGGACAGACTGCCTGCTCAAGTGGGTCCCTGACCCCTGAGTAGCCTCACTGGGAGATATCCCCCACTAGGTGCAGACAGACACCTCACACCTAACATGGCAGGGAACACCCCTGAGACGAAGCTTACTGAGCAAGAATCAGACAGCAACACTCGCTGTTCAGCAATATTCTATCTTCTGCAGGCTCCGCTGCTGATACCCAGGCAAACAGGATCTGGAGTGGACCTCAAGCAAACTCCAACAGACCTAGAGCAGAAGGTCCTGACTTTTAGAAGGAAAACTAATGAACAGAAAGGACACCTACACCAAAACCCCATTAGTACATCACCATCATCAAAGACCAAAGCCAGATAAAACCACAAAGATGGGGGAAAAGCAGTACAGAAAAGCTGGAAATTCAAAAAATCAGAGCACATCTCCCCCTGCAAAGGAATGCAGCTCATCGCCAGCAACGGAACAAAGCTGGACGGAGAATGACTTTGAAGAGTTGAGAGAAGAGGCCTTCTTCAGTTGATCAAACTTCTCAGAGCTAAAGGAGTAACTACCTAACCAGCGCAAGGAAACTAAAAATCTTGAAAAAAGAATGGATGAATGGATAACTAGAATAATCAATGCAGAGAAGACCTTAAAAGAACTGATGGAGATGAAAACTATAACACGAGAACTACGTGACAAATGCACAAGCTTTAGTAACCCACTCAACTGGAAGAAAGAGTATCAGCGATTGAAGATCAAATGAATGAAATGAAGCGAGAAGAGAAGTGTAGAGAAAAAAGAGTAAAAAGAAATGAACAAAGCCTCCAAGAAATATGGGATTAAGTGAAAAGACCAAATCTACATCTGATTGGTGTGCTTGAAAGTGACGGGGAAAAGGGAACAAAGTTGGAAAACACTCTTCAGGATATCATCCAGGAGAACTTCCCCAACCTTGTAAGGCAGGCCAACATTCAAATTCAGAAATACAGAGAATGCCACAAAGATACTACTCGAGAAGAGCAACTCCAAGACACAAAATTGTCAGATTCACCAAAGTTGAAATGAAGGAAAAAATGTTAAGGGCAGCCAGAGAGAAAGGTCGGCTTACACACAAAGGGAAGCCCATCAGACTAACAGCAGATCTCTCGGTAGAAACTCTCCAAGCCAGAAGACAGTGGGGGCCAATATTCGACACTCTAAAAGAAAAGAATTTTCAACCCAGAATTTCATATCCAGCTAAACTAAATTTCATAAGTGAAGGAGAAATAAAATCCTTAACAGACAAGCAAATGCTTAGAGATTTTGTCACCACCAGGCCTGTCCTACAAGAGATTCTGAAGGAAGCAATAAACATGGAAAGGAACAACAGGTACCAGCCACTGCAAAAACAAGTCAAAATGTAAAGCCCATCGATGCTTGGAAGAAACTGCATCACTAGCAAGCAAAATAACCAGCTAATATCATAATGACAGGATCAAGTTCTCACATAACAATATTATCCTTAAATGTGAATGGACTAAATGGTCCAATTAAAAGACACAGACTGGAAAACTGGATAAAGAGTCAAGACCCATCAGTTTGATGTATTCAGGAGACCCATCTCACATGCAGAGACACACATAGGCTCAAAATAAAGGGATGGAAGAAGATCTACAAAGCAAATGGAACACACAAAAAAGCAGGGGTTGCAATCCTAGTCTCTGATAAAACAGACTTTAAACCATCAAAGATCAAAAGAGACAAAGAAAGCCATTACATAATGGTAAAAGGATCAATTCATCAGGAAGAGCTAATTATCCTAAATATATATGCACCCAATACAGGAGCACCCAGATTCATAAAGCAAGTCCTTACAGACCTATGAAAAGACTTAGACTCCCATACAATAATAATGGTAGACTTTAACACCCCACTTTCAACATCAGAGAGATCAACGAGACAGAAAGTTAACAAGGATATCCAGGAATTGAAGTCAACTCTGCACCAAGCGGACCTAATAGACATCTACAGAACTCTCCACCCCAAATCACAGACTATACATTCTTCTCGGCACTACATCGCCCTTATTCCAAAACTGACCACATAGTTGGAAGTAAAGCACTCCTCAGCAAATGTGCAAGAACAGAAATTATAAGAAACTGTCTCTCAGACCACAGTGCAATCAAACTAGAACTCAAGACTAAGAAACTCAATCACAAACGCTCAACTACATGGAAACTGAACAACCTGCTCCTGAATGACTACTGGGTACATAACGAAATGAAGGCAGAAATAAAGATGTTCTTTGAAACCAATGAGAACAAAGACACAACATACCAGAATCTCTGGGACACATTTAAAGCAGTGTGTAGAGGGAAATTTACAGCACTAAATGCCGACAAGAGAAAGCAGGAACGATCTAAAATTGACACCCTAACATCACAATTAAAAGAACTAGAGAAGTAAGAGCAAACACATTCAAAAGCTAGCAGAAGGCAAGAAATAACTAAGATCAGAGTAGAATTGAAGGAGATAGACATGTCCTGAATGGTACCATCAAAGCAACGGCAGCAAAAGCCAAAATTGACAAATGGGATCTAATTAAACTAAAGAGCTTCTGCACAGCAAAAGAAACTACCAGCAGAGTGAACAGGCAACCTACAGAATGGGAGAAAATTTTTGCAATCTACTCATCTGACAAAGGGCTCATTTCCAGAATCTACAAAGAACTCAAACAAATATACAAGAAAAAAACAACCCCATCAAAAAGTGGACAAAGGATATGAACAGACATTTCTCAAAAGAAGACATTCATACAGCCAACAGACACATGAAAAAATGCTCATCATCACTGGCCATCAGAGAAATGCAAATCAAAACCACAATGAGATACCATCTCACACCAGTTAGAATGGCAATCATTCAAAAATCAGGAAACAACAGGTGTTGGAGAGGATGTGGAGAAATAGGAACACTTTTACACTGTTGGTGGGATTGTAAACTAGTTCAACCATTATGGAAAACAGTATGGCAATTCCTCAAGGATCTAGAACTAGAAATACCATATGACCCAGCCATCCCACTACTGGGTATATACTCAAAGGATTATAAATTATGCTACTACAAAGACACATGCACACATATGTTTATTGCGGCACTATTCACAATAGCAAAGACTTGGAATCAACACAAATGTCCATCAGCGACAGACTGGATTAAGAAAATGTGGCACATATACACCATGGAATACTATGCAGCCATAAAAAAGGATGAGTTTGCGTCCTTTGTAGGGACATGGATGCAGCTGGAAACCATCATTCTTAGCAAACTATCACAAGAAGAGAAAACCAAACACCGCATGTTCTCACTCATAGGTGGGAACTGAACAATGAGCTCACTTGGACTCAGGAAGGGGAACATCACACAATGGGGCCTATCATGGGGAGGGGGGAGGGGGGAGGGATTGCACTGGGGAGTTATACCTGATATAAATGATGAATTGATGGGTGCTGACGAGTTGATGGGTGCAGCACACCAACATGGCACATGTATACATATGTAACAAACCCGCACGTTATGCACATGTACCCTAGAACTTAAAGTATAATTAAAAAAAAAAAAGAAAAAAGAAATTGAAACTAGAAAACACAAAGAAATTCTTTATAATTAAATTATGACTATATACTTCTACACAATATTTACATCTAAAAAAAGATGTGTGTATGTGTATATATATGTGTGTGTGTATATATGTTTGTGTGTGTGTGTGTGTATCTCCTTCAATTGCATTATACATTAGATTAACTTGAGTTTTATATCTCCTATTCCCATGCAAGTGACATTTATATTATAAATTATAGAAGGAGATTTGTTGCTATATAAAGTAACTCTATATATTTTGACAAATTATATTTTAAATATTTGTGGTTGTAAGGGATCCAAGCAAACATTGTTATTGTGCAGAATTTACCTGAGAATAAAATGCATTGGGATACTTCTGTGGGAGTCTTTGACTTCCAAGACCCTAAACTAGTAGATGAGCTGAAGGGGAGATAGAGTGGGTCAACTAGTTCTTAAGCCTTCCTAGTATTTCTGTCCATTGAGTACTGAAGAAAAGGGGCACATTTCATAAAATGATTAAGACCCAGTGAAAACTATTCTCTTGTATGTTAAAATATAATCTAAACATTAAAAAAAAAAAAAAAAAGAATTGAAGGAGATAGAGACACAAAAAACCCTCCAAGAAATCAATGAATCCAGGAGCTGTTTTTTTGAAAAGATCAAAAAAATTGATAGACCCATAGTATGACTAATAAAGAAGAGGAGAAAAGAATCAAATAAATGCAATAAAAAATGATAAAGGGGATATCACCACTGACCGCACATATATACAAACTACCATCAGAGAATACTATAAACACCTCTACGCAAATAAACTAGAAAATATAGAAGAAATGGATAATTTCCTGGACACTTACACTCTCCCAAGACTAAAACAGGAAGAAGTTGAATCCCTGAATAGACCAACAGCAGGCTCTGAAATTGAGGTAACAATTAATAGCCTACCAACCAAAAAAAGTCCAGGACCAGATGGATTCACAGTCGAATTCTACCAGAGGTACAAGGAGGAGTTGGTACCATTCCTTCTGAAACTATTCCAATTAATAGAAAAAAAAAAGGGAATTCTCCTTAACTCATTTTACGAGGCCAACATCATCCTGATACCAAAGCCTGACAGAGACACAACAACAACAAAAAAATGGATTTTAGACCAATATCCCTGATGAACATCGATACAAAAATCTTCAATAAAATACTGGCAAACCGAATCCAGCAGTACATCAAAAAGCTTACCCACCATGATCAAGCGGGCTTCATCCCTGGGATGCAAGGCTGGTTCAACATACACAAATCAATAAACGTAATCCAGCATATAAACAGAACCAAAGACAAAAACCACATGATTATCTCAACAGACGCAGAAAAGGCTTTTGACAAAATTCAACAGCCCTTCATGCTAAAAACTCTCAATAAATTCGGTACTGATGGAACGTATCTCAAAATAATAAGAGCTATTTATGACAAACCCACAGCCAATATCATACTGAATGGGCAAAAACTGGAAAAATTCCCTTTGAAAACTGGCACAAGACAGGGATGCCCTCTCTCACCACTCCTATTCAACACAGTGTTGGAAGTTCTGGCTAGGGCAACCAGGCAAGAGAAAGAAATCAAGGGTATTCAGTTAGGAAAAGAAGAAGTCAAATTGTCCCTGTTTGCAGAGGACATGATTGCATATTTAGAAAACCCCATTGTCTCAGCCCAAAATCTCCTTAGGCTGATGAGCAACTTCAGCAAAGTCTCAGGATACAAAAATCAATGTGCAAAAATCAGAAGCATTCTTCTACACCAGTAAAGACAAACAGAAAGCCAAATCATGAATGAACTCCCATTCACAATAGCTTCAAAGAGAATAAAATACCTAGGAATCCAACTTACAAGGGATGTAAAGGACCTCTTCAAGGAGAACTACAAACCACTGCTCAGTGAAATCAAAGAGGACACAAACAAATGGAAGAACATACCATGCTCATGGATAGGAAGAATCAATATCGTGAAAATGGCCATACTGCCCAAGGTAATTTATAGATTCAATGCCATCCCCATTAAGCTACCAATGAGTTTCTTCACAGAATTGGAAAAAACTGCTTTAAAGTTCATATGGAACCAAAAAAGAGCCCGCATTGTCAAGACAATCCTAAGCCAAAAGAACAAAGCTGGAGGCATCATGCTACCTGACTTCAAACTATACTACAAGGCTACAGTAACCAAAATAGCTGGTACTGGTACCAAAACAGAGATCTAGACCAATGGAACAGAACAGAGCCCTCAGAAATAATACCACACATCTACAGCCATCTGATCTTTGACAAGGGCAATCATTAAAAAACCTGAGAAAAACAAGAAATGGAGAAAGGATTCCCTATTTAATAAATCGTGCTGGAAAAATTGGCTAGCCATAAGTAGAAAGCTGAAACTGGATCTTTTCCTTACTCCTTACACGAAAATTAATTCAAGATGGATTAGAGACTTAAATGTTAGACCTAAAACTATAAAAACCTAGAAGAAAACCTAGGTAATACCATTCAGGACATAGGCATGGGCAAGGACTTCATGTCTAAAACACCAAAAGCAATGACAACAAAAGCCAAAATTGACAAATGGGATCTAATTAAACTAAAGAGCTTCTGTACAGCAAAAGAAACTACCATCAGAGTGAATAGGCAACCTACAGAATGGGAGAAAATTTTTGCAATCTACTCATCTGACAAAGGGCTAATATCCAGAACCTATAAAGAACTCAACCAAATTTACAAGAAAAAAACAAACAACCCCATCAAAAAGTGGGCAAAGGATATGAACAGACACTTCTCAAAAGAAGGCATTCATACAGCCCGCAGACACATGTAAAAATGCTCATCATCAATCGCCATTTGCATAAATGCAAATCAAAACCACAATGAGATACCATCTCACACCAGTTAGAATGGCAATCATTAAAAAATCAGGAAACACAGGTGCTGGAGAGGATGTGGAGAAATAGGAACACTTTTACACTGTTGGTGGGATTGTAAACTAGTTCAACCATGGTGGAAAACAGTGTGGCGATTCCTCAAGGATCTAGAACTAGAAATACCATTTGACCCAACCATCCCATTACTCGGGATATACCCAAAGGATTATAAATCATGCTGCTATAAAGACACATGCACACGTATGTTTATTGCGGCACTATTCACAATAGCAAAGACTTGGAATCAATCCAAATGTCCATCGGTGACAGGCTGGATTAAGAAAATGTGGCACATACACACCATGGAATACTATGCAGCCATAAAAAAGGATGAGTTCGTGTCCTTTGTAGGAACATGGATGCAGCTGGAAACCATCATTCTCAGCAAATTATCACAAGAACAGAAAACCAAACACCGCATGTTCTCACTCATAGGTGGGAATTGAACAATGAGATCACTTGGACACAGGAAGGGGATCATCACACACCGGGTCCTATTGTCGGCACAGAGGGGGTGGGATAGCATTAGGAGATATACCTAATGTAAATAACAAGTTAATGGGTGCAGCACACCAACATGGTACATGTATACATATGTAACAAATCTGCACGTCGTGCCCATGTACCCTAGAACTTAACGTATAATAAAAAAACAAAAAGAAAAAAAATACAGATTCTCGTGTGAAAAATTCCAACAGATTCAACCGGAATTAGGTACCTATTCTTAGTCCAATCAACTTGGTCGAGTCACCTTATTCAAAACAGTTGCTGGGGCTCAGCCTTGACTCTGAGGGAGAACTGAGCTACTATGATCTGAACAAATAGCTCTATCCTCTTCATTCATTCTCCCAATCATTCCAGCTGAAAACCTAAGTCAGTTTAGGCTTATCCTTATCCTTCTCTTTCATATACTATTAATTTATAGTTCTGTCACAAAGAATTAATTCATTCTCCTTTCAAAATCCAGTATTATCTATTCCTTCTCCATTCTCATGGACTTTATTACTTGCCAAAATGATAGTTCAAAAACAGACATTACACTGTAGTTAAATTTGCATTTCTTAAACTGCTGGTGAGGATAAACTTTTTTTTTTTCATCCTATAGACTATTAACATTTCTGCTTTCTTGGTCGTATTGTGGACTTAATTGTGTCCCCCAAAATTCATATGTTGGAGTGTTAACTTCAATGTGACTGTATTTGGAATAGGGTTTTTAAGGAGGTAATTAAGGTTTAATGGAAGTCATAAAGGTGAGGCTCTAGGAAGAGACATCAGGGTAATGTGCACAGACGCAAGGCTATGTGAGGACACGGCAAGAAAGTAGCCATCTGCAAGCCAACGAGAAAGGCCTTGGGAGATACCAAACCTGCTGACACCATAATCTTGGACTTCTAGGCCCCAGAACTATAAGAAAACAAATTTGTGCTGTTTAAGCTCCAAAGTCTTTGAAGCTTAAAGACTTTTGTTATGGCAATGGCAATCTAATGCAGTTTGCCTCAGTGTTCATTATTTTTCTTTTGACACGTTTGTTTCTTCTAATAACAGCTCTCTAGGCATTAAGACTCTTAGCTCTTTATACACAATAAACATTAACAAACATTTTTCCCAATTTATTTGCCCCCCACCTTTGTTTTCATTTTGCTTTATATAACTGATTTTTTTTTGGAAAGTCCAATTTTTCAAACTTTTCCTTTATGGTTGCTGCACATGAAATTATGATTAAGGCCAGCCTTCTCATCCCCCAGAATATTTATATTTATATATAGGTTCTTCCAATTATTTTTCTTTTTGGTCTCATTTATTATTTTCAATGTATGATGTAAGGTATAATTTTTTTTTAAATATAGCTTACAATGGATCGGGCGTGGTCGCCCATGCCTGTAATCCCAGCATTTTCGGAGGCCGAGGTGGGACGATCACGAGGTCAGGAGATTGAGACCATCCTGGTTAACACGGTGAAACCCTGTCTCTACTAAAGATACAAAAAAATTAGCCGGGCGTGTTGGCTGGTGCCTGTAGTTCCAGCTACTGGGGATGCTGAGGCAGGAGAATGGCGTGAACCCGGGAGGCGGAGCTTGCAGTGAGCCAAGATTGCACCACTGCACTCCAGCCTGGGTGACAGAACGAGACTCCGCCTCAAAAAAAAAAAAAAAAAAATATATATATATATATACACACACACATAGCTTACAATTATCCCTGTTCCATGTAATAATTTTACACTGATATGAAATATTTTATCGTATACTAAATACTTACACTTTAACTCCTGTTGCTTTTTGTTTATGACATGCATTCATTCAATAATTTATTTTGGAGGCTATATTCTTCCACATTTATCGTAAGGGAAAAAGAATTTTCCAGCAAGTTTAAGAAACATTGTTTTGGGTGTCTTAAATCATAAAAGACTATGAGGGAAAGTTCTTAACGTTAGTTTTTAAATTAAAATTGTTTTCAGCTAACAAGATGAATATACACAAAATTATGTTAATCCAGTGATGAGCCAATTAAAGGAGGGGGGTACCATTTGATTTAGTTGCATTATACTAATCGAAAAGAACAGAAAAAACGATGGTGAATAAACTACAAGAGGACTGTCAGCTTTTTCAGGATCCTTTTAAAAGAATAGTTCTTGTCCTTCTAAAACTAGTTATTCAAAATTCTTTTTCCCCCCTCAATTCTCTTGATAAAATTCAGACAGTAAAGAGGTATAAGCCAGTGGGGCTATTTTTACAAATATCATTGCTTAGTGCTAGGAAGAGAATCCAGAAGATGGGAAGTTGAGGGTTGTGTTCTAAAGATTCTCTCAAGAAAAGGGTACAGAGAAACTCCAAGTTGTACACGCCCAGCAATGTCCATGTTGGACGTGCTTTGATACCACCTAAATCTCTCCTGTCCGAGTTCAAGGACCGAACCATTCCAGGGATTTTAGAAAAAAATTGGGAGACATGAAAATGATGCCAAAGCCATAGCTATCATTACAGACATCCATTATGTTAACTCTGCTTTCCATATGCAACACACTCTACATACCATGGGCACCTTATAAGCACATGGCAAATGTGAAAAATATTGTCAACATTGCTTTGATAATATTATGATTAATACATATTCGAATATATATTTGAATATAATATATATTATTGATACAAAAATATTATCAACGCTGCTTTAGAGAAGATGAAACTGAGATGCTTTAGAGAAGATGAAACTGAGATAGGAAGAATCATAATAAACTGTCCAAGATCACAGGGGCAAAAAGTTCACCTCAACTGAAACCTCTCACGAACCATAAAAGTGTGGCCGAGGGAGCCTCAAAAGCTGTACCGCAAGCGCGGACGGTAAAGTCAGAAAAGACAAGGCTGGGTGCAATCACAGAGAAATCTAAAACCACCCGCTCGGCCTCGCTACTCTTCTTCCTCTGAGGTGCAGAGACACGGGTGGGAGGCCAAGGAGTTGCGAGAAAGGCCAGGGCTCACTGAGGAGGCCACAGAGAAAGCCCGCTAACATTTTTTGAAGGCCGTAAGGTAAACATGTTAAAAACCGTAGCTACTCACTCAGCCGACACCTAGTAAAAAAGATGCGGCAAGATCAACAAGGCGTAGCTTGCGCCCGCCACAAACTCCGCGGCCTCCACAGCCATCCCGGCATACTTTGCGCGGTGCACAGCCAAGCCCTGGCGCGCATTGGCCCCTTCGGCCGCCGTCAGCCGGTAGTTACTATGGAAACCGAGCTGCCATCGCTATGTCTCTACAAAAGACCCCTCCGACCCGGGTGTTCGTGGAACTGGTTCCCTGGGCTGACAGGGGCCCGGCGAACAACCTAGTCTCAGGCGGAGAGACGCTACCCGGCCTCCGCCACCCGCTCTCCTCAACACAAGCCCAAACTGCTACCCGCGAGGTGCACGTAAGCGGAACCTCAGAACTGTCTGGGGGCCCGGACCGGGCGCAGGTGGTGATGCGAGTGAGCAGCACCAAGGAGGCGGCGGCCGAGGCCAAAAAGAGCGTTTGTCGCCGTCTAGATTACATCACGCAGAGCCTCCAGCAGCAGGGCGTGCAGGTGAGATCTCCGCGGGGGAGGAAATGCGAGCTAGACGACACAAAAGGGTTGGCAGATGGTCGGGCCCCACGGCCCACTCTAGAGGGGAAGGGAAATGTGGAGGGTCTGGAGCGTTTAGGACGTCTTTGTCGCAAAGGTATTCGGGGACGCCAGGACCTGGCAGAATGAACATTTGAACCATTCTTCTCCTAGACGAAGGTAATTATTGGCCTCAGGCAAATTAAAAATGCAAGAATGCAAATTGGGTAGGTTTTTACCAGGCGATATTTGCTTCAGTGATTTTGTTTTAAATTTGAAGTGATGAAATGGTAAAACTTGAAATGTTAGTTGTAAATATTTGCCCAAGTGGAGTGCTGGACACTAAATATTTTGTTTTGTTTTGTTTTGTTTTTATTCCGCACCATGGAATTGGCAAGTGAAGAGCACGACCTGCTTCCTTCCGATCATGTAAAACTTTGCATGGAATGGTTCTTGAGTATGTTCCGCAAACAGTAACGTTGGGGAGTGGGGAAGAAGTTGCGTCCATTTTCATTTTATAATGATTTTCATTTTGTAATGATTCCCCCAAAATTTCTTCGGCCTTCTTAGGTTTAACTTAAAAGAAAAAGTCAAGCCAGTATTGTGGATACCACATATATGAAATACTTTTAACGGAGATGTCCATGAGACAAATCACTAAGCAAATCTTACCTTAAGCCTACTCCTAAGGAAAGAAAAAAAAATAGAAGCCATCATTTAATCCACACAATAGCACTGTTAGGCGTGTTTTAATATCCCCGTTTTCCAAATTTAAAGAGGTTAAACAATGCTGTGAACTTTAGGTAGAGCAAT
Organism: Piliocolobus tephrosceles; assembly: GCF_002776525.5. Classification (NCBI taxonomy): domain Eukaryota; kingdom Metazoa; phylum Chordata; class Mammalia; order Primates; family Cercopithecidae; genus Piliocolobus; species Piliocolobus tephrosceles. The sequence continues at coordinate 93,456,515 of NC_045438.1, read as the reverse complement.
ATTTGAACTCATGTATTCCTGAAACCAGAATGTAAGTTGCTTCCAATTCTGCTGATAATTAGAATGTAAGAAAATTAGAAATCTTAGAGATGAACTATTTCAATTTTCTCATTTTACAGAGTAGGACCCCAAAGACCACAGATGTGACTTATCCAGGATAACACTGAATTGGTAAAAGTGCAGACATTGTTACTTCCAGTCTATTGCAAGAAAAAATGCCATACCCTGAAAAAGCAAGTCCTTATTTTTAACAAGAAAAGATATTTGCATTGCCTTTATAATACAAACATATGAGTTATTACAAAGTCATATGGACAAGATTTCTTCAAATGATTTTACAATTTAGAAAAATACAAATAATTATAAATAATGTGAGTAAAGTGGGTTTAATATGTAGAAAAATCATTTTAAAAAACTGCTACTAGTGCAGTAGTTGAATAAGATAAGTTTTTAAGTTATTTACATAAAATAAAAATGGAGCTCACATGACTCTATAAAACAGCATAGGCTGGGCATGGTGGCTCATGCCTGTATTGCCCACACTTTGGGAGGCCAAGTCAAGTGGATCACTTGAGGCCAGGAGTTCAAGACCAGTGTGGTCAACATGGCAAAACCCCATCTCTCATAAAAATACAAAAATCAGCTGGGCATGGTGGCACACTCCTGTAATCCCAGCTACTAGGGTGACTGAGGCAGGAGAATCTCTTGAACCCAGGAGGTGAAGGTTTCAGTGAGCCGAGATGGCGCCACTGCACTCCAGCTTGGGCGACAGAGACTCTCTCAAATAAATAAGTAAGTAAATAAATTACTAAGTCCAACTTAGAGTAATTATATTAAGATTCAGTGTTCAATTCAATACATAAGAAGGACAGTAACCTCCCAATTATCTCTGCTAATTGATGAAAGAAGTCATGTAGATAATTTGTTCAGGAGAGAATACAAAATATCATTTATATTTTCAGGATGAATTATGGGTCTTCACAAAGTCCTTATTCATTTTAAACTTTAGAATTCTGAGCTGTAAGGTTTATAAACATCACTTCCCTGCTTAAAGGGCTCCTCATAATCCAAACTCCTTTGCTTAAAAGATGGAGCTGAAGGTGGCTCATGCCTGTAATCCCAGCACTTTGGGAGGCCGAGAAGGGCACATCACCTGAGGTCAGGAGTTCAAGACCAGCCTGACCAATGTGGCGAAACCCCGTCTCTACTAAAAATACCAGAATTCGCCGGGCATGGTGGTGCATGCCTGTAATCCCACTTACTTGTGAGACTGAGGCAAGAGAATTGCTTGAACCCACGAGGTGGAGGTTGCAGTGAGCTGAGATCGCGCCAGCGCACTCCAGCCTGGGCAACAAGAGTGAAACTCCATCTCAAAAAAAAAAAAAGGCAAAAAGAGCCTGACTCTCTATCCTCATTTCCTATCATATCTGCCTCCCCTCTATTGTATTTTTCTTTAGGAATTAGCTCAAGCCTGAGCTATGGAATGAGACCCTGTTTCAAAAAAAAAAAAAATCAGCCCAAATTCACCTTGGCATTCCTTTCCTAATATAACAGTAATCCCTACCATACAACACTTCACTCCCTATACTTGTAATAAAAACTTATCCTGTATCATAATTCTTAATTTACTTGTCTCTCCTCCATATTCTAAACTTCTCCAGAACCAAGACCATTTGTTCTTTTTTTGCCTGTATGAGTTATGGTCCATACACTTCACATAATGTGTATTCAGAAGATACCTTCTGAATGAATAAAAGAAACAATGAAACAATAAATGAACAAATTACTCAGCTATGTGGTTATCATTGAAAAGTGTTTTAAAGTTTTAAGCAATATTTACTCATTCAACCAACAAACATTAAGCCTTTCTTTTCATTGTTCATTGTTCGTTTTTGTTTTTGTTTTGTTTTTGTTTTTGTTTTTGTTTTTGTTTTTGTTTTGAGATGGACTTTCACTCTTGTCGCCCATACTGGAGTACAATGGAGGCGGTCTAGGCTCACTGCAACCTCCACCTCCCAGGTTCAAGCGATTCTTCTGCCTCAGCCTCCCAAGTAGCTGGGATTACAGGCGCCTTCCACCACACCTGGCTAATTTTTGTATTTTTAGTAGAGATGGGGTTTCACCATATTGGCCAGGCTGGTCTCAAACTCCTGACCTCAACTGATCCCCTGCCTCGGCCTCCCAAAGTGCTGGGATTACAGGTATGAGCCACTGCACCTGGCCTATTGTTCATTTTTAAACAACACTTAATATTGACTTAGTTTGTTTGGTCTGCTGTAATGAAAAACCATAGACTGGGTAGCTTGTAAACAACAGAAATTTATATCTTACAGTCCTGGAAGCTGGGCGTCCAAGATCAAGGAGCTAGTAGATTTGGTATATAGTGAATGCTACCAAGAATTACCCTGATATCTCTGCTTCCCTTTTATTTTCTCCTTTCTCCTACTGTAGGCATAAAATGACCTCACAATGTCTGGTCCTCCCTTCACAAAAGTGTTTCTGTCATTCAGGATGCATATGTAAGTTCTAGTGCAAGAGAGGACTAGGAGTAAATGCTGAAGGGAGTGTTTAACCCCTTTAACCCATTGCAGTATGACCAAAACTACTGTAAGATTCCTCTAACAGAGTGCAGCTAAAAAAGAGACCCCTTTTCTCCTTTTTGCTTCACAACAGACCACCTCAGCCACCGTGACACCCAGTAGGAGGTATTCCACAGGAGCAGCAGAAGAGAACTTATCTTGTATCATGACATATCAAGATATATAGTTCTTGCAATGGACTAAATGTTTGTGTCCCCCCAAAATTTATATGTTGAAACCTAATCCCAAGTATGATGGCATTTGGAGGAGGCTTTTAGGAGGTGATTGGGACATGAGGATAAGGCTGCTTATAGATGAGAACTCCGAGGACCACGGTGATTATTAGCAGGTTGCTTGCCCACGGTCATAGCCAAGAAGTGGCAGAATTTTAACCTTAGGGTCCATGCTCTTAACCACTACAGGATGTTGCTTCTTTATTCTCTTGACAGTGCGTAATTGAGATGTTAGGCAGGGAAGATGTCGCTGATGCTATTGATACCACTGCTTACATCCTTTGGCATTTCACATTTGTGTGCATGTAGGCCCAGCTTCCATCTGACAACATTTGTAAATTCTTTGCCTGAAAACTTTCCCTGGCTGCCAGAATCCACTCTGTCTGCAAATGGGGCCAGAGTGTAATGCCAGGGAATTAAAGTCCTCTCCCCCAGCCCCACCAGCCTTCATCTGAAGGCTAATGTGGAACTAGAATGACTGAGGGAAATGAATGGAAAGAGACCCCAGCATCTTCACCCCTTGGGGTAGGATAATTCTGAGGTATGTGTTCCACCCTGGTTCCTAGAGTTTCTCTGCAGGATTAAATTTGAGTTGACCACAGTGGTAATTTGCTTGACAACACATCCTTTAGTGCCTTTCTTTCCTTATCTGTCTTGCATCCCACTCTGTTAGTGGTGTTTTTTGGGATCACCTTCAAAATTAACTGTATGCAAATTTTTGTCTTAGGATCTGTTTCTAGGGGCACCCAAATTAAGAAGTAGTGGCAACAAATTGAACATAGACATTGGATGAAGTTTTTCATTTTTGAAAATGGTCACAACATGAATGTCCTTGTAAGCTACATATTTATACATGTCCGTAATTACAGGTTGAGCATCCCATCCAAAATGCTTTACCGGAAATGTTTTGGATTTCGGAAGTTGTGGATCTGGGAATATTTGTATTTTATATGTACCAGTGGAATATTTGTAATTCTGGAAATCCAAAATTCAAAATGCTCCAGTTTCCTTTGAGTGTCATGTTGGCACTCAAAAAGTTTAAGATTTTGGAGCATTTTGGTTTTTCAGATTAGGGATCCTCAACTAGTAATATTCTTTGGACATTAATTCCTGGATTATGTGTATTTGAAAGCTTATGAAAAATTGTATTCTAAAAATATATGTTTACACCTTCACTTGGCACAGTAGGCATTATTTTCTTCTGTAATTTTGCCAACTTAATAGTCCAAAAATTGATACTGTCATTTATTATTTCTTTATCATTTGAACTTGAACTTTTTAAATACAAATTTCTAGTTCACAATATTTTGCCCATTTTTATATTGTCTTTACCTTACTACATTTATAAGAACCTTAAAATTAAGATTATAAATAACCTGGCCGGGCACGATGGCTCTTGCCTGTAATCCCAGCACTTTGGGAGACTGAGGCAGGCAGATTATGTGAGGTCAGGAGTTCAAGGCCAGCCTGGCTAACATGAAGAATCCCTGTTTCTACTAAAAATATAAAATTTAGCCAGGCATGGTGGTGGGCACCTGTATCTCAGCTACTCAGGAAGCTGAGGCAGGAGAATCACTTGAGCCCAGGAGGCAGAGGTGGCAGTGAGCTGAGATTACGCCACTGCACTCCAGCCTGGGCAACAGAGTGAAACTCTGTCTCAAAAAAAAAAAAAAGATTGTAAATAACCTGTCATATATTGCAAAAATTTTTCTCAGTTTTTTATTTGCTGTATAACTTAGTTTATAGTATTGAACATTCAAAATCTTAAAGTTTTGTTTAGCCAAAGTCATTAATTTTTTTCTGTATTTTTTCTACCTTTGTATATAATGTTTATTGGGTGTGTTGGGTTCTTCTCAAGCATAAAGCTATATAACTTTTTTTTTTTAAAACACAAAGTTTCACTCTGTTGCCCAGTATGGAGTAGGGTGATATTATCATTGTTCACTACAGCCTAAAACTCCAGGACTCAAGCTGTCCTCCCACCTCAGCCTCCCAAATAGCTCAGACTACAGGCACACACACCTCCATGCCCAGCTATTTTTTTTATTTTTTGTAGAGACAGGGTCTTCCTGTGTTGTCCAGGCTGGTCTCAAACTCCTGGCCTCAATCAATCCTCCCACCTTGCCCTCCTGAAGCACTGGAATGCCAGGCATGAGCCACCATACCTAGCCTTATAGAACTATTAACTAATATTTCCTGGTCTCTTAAGGAACCTTTGTAGTACATTAGATATGTGTGCTGTGCTTGGAATTTACTTTGGTATAAGGACAAGAGTTTTGTTTTCTCTTGACATAGGTAAGTAACTGTACTGACACCATTTACTGAAGTCTGTCTTTCCCTTACTACACGTGCAAGAACCTTGCTTTGCATAATTGAAAAGTCAAGTTGTAATATGGGCTTTCATTGTCAAGGTTCTGCATACTTTGATGTAGTTCTCTTGGCTTTACCTTCATTTTCCTGCATTATACTAAAATGGCTGCAACATTCCCAAGCCTTACATCTTATACTGTGGCTTAAAAAGAAAAATAATAGTCTTTGTTTCCTGCAACCACATTTATTTTTTAAAATACTACCGTTTACCCTACGTAGTCCAAGCTTATTTTTGTGGCCAGAGAAATGCCAGACCAATTAGTTTAGATTTGGATTTCTGTCCATCTTTTAACCTAATCCTGTAGTAAATCAGATGTGATCATCCTAAATAGTTTAGACCTGTTATGGCTTACCCTGAATCACATAGTTACTGCTCAGACGGAGTAGGGGAAGGATGTATGATATGAGGATTCCGTATTCTTTGTTTTACCTACTGCTTTGAAATGTTAGTGGTTATTGCTATTTGTAATCTTCAAATGTTGTTGAATTAGTTACAGAATTAATTAGTTCATTTGATCCTTGTTATGGTCCTGTGTCAGTATGACTCTGTTTAAATTATTATCTTCATGAAACATTTGTAGGGCAAATTCTCCCCTCATTACTTCAAACTATACTACTAATTAATTCAAAATTAATTCAAGATGGATTAAAGACTTAAATCTTAGACCTAAAACCATAAAAACCTTAGAAGAAAACCTAGGCAATAGTTTCATGACTAAAACACCAAAAGCAATGGCAACAAAAGCCAAAATTGACAAATGGGATCTAGTTAAACTAAAGAGCTTCTGCACAGCAGAAGAAACTACCATCAGAGTGAATAGGCAAACTACAGAATGGGAGAAAATTTTTGCAATCTACCCATCTGACAAACGGCTAATATCCAGAATCTACAAAGAAGTTAAACAAATTTACAAGAAAAAATCAAACAACCCCATCAAAAAGTGGGCAAACGGTATGAACAGACACTTCTCAAAAGAAGACATTTATGCAGCCAACAGACACGTGAAAGAATGCTCATCATCACTGGTCATCAGAGAAATGCAAATCAAAACCACAATGAGATACCATCTCACACCAGTTAGAAGGCAATCATTAAAAAGTCAGGAAACAAGAGATGCTGGAGAGGATGTGGAGAAACAGGGACACTTTTACACTGTTGACTGTAAACTAGTTCAACCATTTTGGAAAACAGTGTGGCAATTCCTCAAGGATCTAGAACTAGAAATACCATTTGACCCAGCCATCACATTACTGGATATATACCCTAAGGATTATAAATCATGCTACTATAAAGACACTTGCACACATATGTTTATTGCAGCACTGTTCACAATAGCAAAGATAGACTGGATTAAGAAAATGTGGCACATATACACCCTGGAATACTGTGCAGCCAAAGAAAAGGATGAGTTCATGTCCTTTGTAGGGACATGGATGAAACTGGAAACCATCATTCTGAGCAAACTATCACAAGGACACAAAACCAGCCACCACATGTTCCCTCTCGTAGGTGGGAGTTGAACAATGAGAACACTTGTACACATGATAGGGAACATCACACACCAGGGCCTGTCATTGGATGAGGGGACTGGGGAGGGATAGCATTAGGAGATATACCTAATGTAAATGACGAGTAAATGAGTGCAACACACCAACATGTCACATGTATACATATGTAACCTGCACGTTGTGCACATGTACCCTGGAACTTAAAGTATAATAATAAAAATTTTTTAAAAATAAAAAATAAAAGTCACTGGACTAAAATGAATAAGTATTTTACTGGTTCTAAGATTGTTTTTCAGAGAGAAAAACAATAGGAGTGTATAAGCAATTCAGTAAAGTAAGGAGTCTTTTTAACAAATGTTGCTGTAACAGTCAAATGTCTATATGCAAAAAAAAAAAAAAAAAAATGGACCTCCACAGTCACCTCACACCTTATACAAAACTTTGTTCAAAATTGGTCAATATTGCACATGTAGCATCTGTTGCCTGTTATCAGGATAGAAGTCCAAGCACTTCTGCCGACTGCATCTTAATATGAGAGTCACCAAGAAAACAATGCAGTCAAGCACTGGATGGAACAAACCTTACTTATGTAGAGAAAAGACAAGAGTGAGATCAGAGTCAGTAGTAGGTGTCAGTCCCCCATGACCAGCAACTCCTTCCCAGAAGCTAATGCAGGAGCAGTTGACCAGGATGCACATCTCTTGTGCTGCAACAGAAGGACTCAGTCCCCTTCCTACAGGGTACAGATACAGTAGTGTGAGGTTGGCCAGGTGTCATATGACATACAACCTTTAAAAAGTAGAACAAAAAAGTACATATTGAGTCTGAAATGGGGAAGGTATTCCCATACCAGGAAACAAGCCCAGCACAAGCTCTGAAAGATACTTTATCTCTTAGTAACCAAGTGTTCCAGGGCCACGGCCCATTCCTGGGCAGTTTAGTGTAGCTCAAAAGACTATATAGCATGAGATTGCCTTTCCCAACAGTAAAACACAAAACTTCTAGAAAAAAGAAAAGGAGAAAATCTATGTGACCTTGGGATTGAAGATGAGTTTTTAGATACGGAGGTTGAGTATCCCTTATCTAAAATGTTGGGACCGGAAATGTTTCAGATTTCAGATTTTTATTTTGGAATATTTGCATTATATGCTTAATGGCTGAATATCCCAAATCCAAAAATCTAAAATTCAAAATGCTCCAAGGAGTATTTTCTTTGAGCATCATGTTGGTGCTAAAAAAAAGTTTTGAATTTTGGAGATTGTTGAATTTTGGATTTTCACATTTAGGATGCTCAACCTGTATTGCCAAAAAGCGCAGTCCATGAATCAAAGAAAAAGATAAATTGTATTTTATCACAATTAAAAACTCACTTTGTGAAAAACATTGTTAAGAAAATGAAAAGTCAATCTACAGACTGGGAGAAAATATTTGTAAATTACATAGCTGATAAAGGACTTGTATCTGTTAAGAAAATGAAAAATCAGTCTATAGACTGGGAGAAGACATTTGTAAATTACATAGCTGATAAAAGACTTGTATCAAGAACATATATAGAACTCAATTCAGCAGTAACAAACAGCTCAATAAAAATGCACAAAAGATCTTAACAGACACTTCAACAAGGAACTTATGCAGATGGCAAGTAGGCACATGAAAAGATACTCAACATTACTTGTCATTAGGGAAATGGAAAATAAACCACAATGAAATACTACTGTGTACCTATTAGAATGGTAACACTGATGCCAAATGCTGGGAAGGATGCAGAGCAACAGGAATTCTCATTCATTGCTGGTGCGATTGCAAAATTATATGGCCACTTTGGAAGGTAGTCTTACAGTTTCTTACAAAGTTAAATTAGACTTACCATAGAAGTCAGCATTCTAGGATAATTTGCCAAAGTGAATTGAAAACTTAAGTACATATAAGAATCTGTACACAAATGTTTATAGCAGCTTTATTAATAACTTCTAAAACTGGAAGCAGCCAAGATGTCTTTCAGCAGTGGAATGGATTTTAAAAACTCTGGTACATCCAAGCAAAAGAATATTATTCAGCAATAAAAAGGAGTAAGAATTGATTCACAAAACAATGTGAGTGAATCTTAGCTGCATATTAGTCAGTGAAAGAAGCCAGACCCAAAAGCTTTGAATTTTTTGATTCTGTTCATATGATCTCCTGGAGAAGAGCAATACTATGGGGACCGAAAACAGATTCGTGGTTAACAATCTGTTGGAGGGCGAAGTGGTTGACTAAAAGAGATGCATGGAGAAATTTTTAAGGTGAAAGAACTATTCTTTAAGGTACTGGAGTGGTACATACATGACTTTATGCATTTGTCAAACCTCACAGAGCTGTAAATCACAAATAGTGAAGCTTGATGTATGTAAACTGGGGGAAAAAGGCATCAAAGAGCCTATCACAGGATCAATCCCACGATAAAATTTATTGTCTTGACAAATGAACCCAGTTCTTACAAATGAGTGACATAACTGCTTAAGGTGATGGGGGCAGGGAGTGTCCTAAATTACTGGAAAATGGTGTTTTGACTGGAAATTATAAGGATGAAGAATAAAGATACAAAAACTCTATGCTCTAGTTGGTAAATATGTTTTCCAAAGGGGTACTTGTTAACAAGTCTGAAACTGCTTTACATGTATACTGGGGTTAAACAAATAAGTGGATAGCGGATGGTGGGAGCCAGGTTTCTCACTCTCAGAGAGGGAAGTTACAGATAAAAATGGAAGGTTAAAATGAATTCTGTGATTCAGGATTAGAATTGAAAGCATCAGTGTGAATGCATCTTTAACTTTGTATATTGTACAGATGGAAAACTTTTATGTGTGTGCATATATATACACACACACATAGACATATATATATATATATATATATATACCCTAGCTCTGTCCACTGAGAGAGCCTGGAAGGAATGACACCCCAATAGCAGTGAGCAGTCTCAGCATTCAGATCTTGGTTCTACATAAAAAGAAAAGGTACTATGCTTCTTGGAGAAATGGCTTATTCTAGGACTGGGACAGGGAAACTACATAAGCCTGTAATATATTGTAACAGAAAGTAAGAAAGTGCTCAACAAGTAAAGGAAAGGGGTATCTCAAACAGATAAAGGAGCCAAGCTGAAAGAAGTGCCAATGGCCAAAGCTAGAACAATTGAACAACAAAATAAACAAAGTAGTATTTATTGAGTGAGTGTCGGCTACACTTAGTGACATGCTTCCAATTAATAAAGTATGGAAAGGGGAAAATAGTAACTTTACAGTGGAAGAAACTGGCAAACACTACTTTATCCAAGTGACCAGTATTAGTATCTTGAGTAGTGTCATGTGGATACCATGTTCTGCCTGATGTGTTGTGATTAAAAAGGCATTTCACCTCTACAGTATTCTTTCGTAAAATTTATAACCCTAGTCTAATCATGAGAAAACATCAATGTCAAAATGAGGGACATTCTGCAAAATACATGACCAAAACTTCCAAAGTCATGAAAAGCAAGGGAAGACTGAGAAACTATCAAGAGACCAGAGGAGACTAAGGAGACTTGATGAATTAATGCAATACAGTATCATGGATTCGATCCTGTAGTAGTAAAAAGCACATTTAATAGAAAAACTGGTGAAGTCCAAATAAAGTTTGGAGTTTAGTTAATGGTAATCTGCTAATGTTGGCTTTTTAGTTTAGACAGATATACTATAGTATTAACATCAGAGAAGTCTGAAACTGAGGTAGATGGGAACTCTGTACTATCTTGGTAACTTCTCCATAAATTTTAAATTATTCCAAAATTAAAAGTTTGTTTTAAAAAGTTCAGGCCAAGTGTGGTGGCTCATACCTGTAATCCCGGCACTTTGAGAGGCTAAGGTGGGAGGATCATTTGAGGCCAGGAATTTGAGACCACCCTATCAACATAGCAAGATCCTAGCTCTACAAAAAAATTTTTAGAAAATCCGGGCATCCTCCTAGCTACTCAGGAGGCTGAGACAGGAAGATCACTTGAGCTCAGGGATTCAAGATTACAGTGAGACATACTTGTACCACTACTCTGCAGCCTGGGCAGCAAAGCAAGACTCTGTCAATCAATAGTTAAGAACAAAATGTACAATATAATTTTATTTATGAAAAAGTCTGTATATAGATCTAGATACGTTTATATGCATTGGTGGTTTATTAAAATGTTTACTAAAATATTAACAGTAATGGGATTTGAGAATACTACTACTTTTTGGTTATTTTCGCTAGTATTAGATTTTCTTTGATTAGCATGTACTTTTATTTAAAAAACACTATTAAAAACAAAGATAGCAATAAAAGATACTTTGCTTTCCAGTTACCTTTCATGAAATTATTTCTCATAATTTTTCAGTCAGAAGTTCATCAAGTGAAGTTGCAGAAAAGTGAAAAATGAGACATGTTTTATGATGTATGTTTACATGTCATAAAATATTAAATGACAAAAAGTTTCATGTTAATCAAGTGAAAAAATGATTACAAGCAATATATATAGTACAGACCCCTAATTCTTGCAGTCAGTCTTGGTCCGAAAATATTAAATGTAAAATTCCAGAAATAATCCATAAGTTTAAAACTGTACACCATTCTGAGTAGCGTGATGAAATCTCTGTGTCCTGCTCTGTCCCACTGGGGGATGTGAATCATAACTTGTTCAGTGTTTCCATGCTGTATATGCTACCTACCCATTAGTCACTTGTAGCTGTCTGGGTTATCAGAGCAGAAAAAAATATTATACATAAGGTTGGATACTATCTGTGGTTTCAGGTATCTGCTGGATTTTTAAGGTGAAAGAACTATTCTTTATGGTACTGGAGTGGTACGTACATGACTTCATGCATTTGTCAAACCTCACAGAGCTGTAAATCACAAATAGTGAAGCTTGATGTATGTAAACTGGGGGAAAGAGTCATCAAAGAACCTATCACAGGATCAATCCCAGGATAAAATTTATTCTCTTGACAAATGAACCCAGTTCTTACAAATGAGTGACATAACTGCTTAAGGTGATGGGGACAGGGAGTGTCCTAAATTACTGGAAAATGGTATTAAGTTCCAGGTATCTCTTGGAAGTTATCCCCTGTAGACAAGGGAGAACTACTGTACTGTTTTGTACTTAACCTGTATTCTAAATTTTCCACAATGAGTAGATATTACTTTCATAATAAAAATGTTGCACTAATATTTTCATGGGACTGACCAACATCAGAGTGATATTTGGAACTTGAGTCAAAAGCTTTTAACTTAGGTTAAAACTTTTAAGAATTTTTCTGGATAACATAAACTGCTTGTAATTAGTTTATATCTTAGAATTTAGATTCAACCATGTCTTCTTCAAATAACATAATTAAATTACTTGGCATAATCGTATATTGATTTAACATATATTTTGAAAAGTACAAAAAAATTACATAAAATACAAGTTTTGCTTGTCCCCAGAGAATGAGAGTAGCTGAAGATTTTAGTCACTGAATTTAAAAACCCTTTTGGAAAGCAAATAAGAAATTCAACTTTTTTGTCAGAATTATATGCCTTGTATTTTTCCTGAGAATACATAAGTATTAATACTACTTTTTTTAAAACCAAACTGGCTCAGGTTAGATGTTTCAATAAATATTTATATAATAGTGGTATAGTCTCGACTTTTGGTGAGTGCCTTCCCTATGCCAACTACTCGATATACAACTTCTCATTAAATCTGCAAAACGATGTTATGTGATGTACATGATATTAACCTGATTTTATAAATGTGGAAACTAAGGCTCAAAAAATTGAGTATTGAGTAACTTGCCCAGAGTTGCACATAATACATATTTGGTAATTTTGTATTAAAATATTTGTAAATTAAATATTTTTTAAAATGCTGACACTCAACATTAAGTATGCTTTATGTGCAAACAATTGCTCATGTATATATCACCCTAACTTCATACTTTCATTACAAGCTAATATAAATTATAAAAAAAGTGACATGAAATTTTAAGCAAACATTTATAGATTTCTGAATTCATTTTATGTCACTTTTAGGAAAGTTTTAAAACATCAGGCAGAGTTCTTTTTGCATACTTTACGTTTTTCTGATTTTAATTAGGTTTCTAATTTATGTTTTAGTGTAATTGCATCAGATGTTTAGTAATCATATTCTTGGACTTTTTCTGTTTCAGGCAGAAAATATCACTATGACAAAGGATTTTAGGAGAGTGGAAAATGCTTATCACATGGAAGCAGAGGTATGTACTTATCTTAACAAATAATTGGAAGCAACATGATTTTATGGAGACATTTATTTTTATTCTTGAACTGGAATGGTGAAAATGCTTCTCATGATATTGATAGAAGATTATTTTTCTCAAAATCATGTTGGTTTTATATATCTATTTCAGCTTTTATATAAATTTAGTGAGATTTAAGAGAAATAGTTTAAAATGGAATAAAAACAGCAAGTGGGAAATAGCAGTTAATTGCCGCTAAATAAAATTTTAGTACTATCATCTAATGTGCAGGTAACACTACAGAAATCTCTTTTTAGATAAAAAGCAAATAAACAAAGTTATAACCCAAAGGATTTGAAATACTTTTCAGCAGTCTTTTGTTTTGCAGTGCAATTTTACTGTATTGTGATAAATATTGTTTAAAATGAAAACCCTTTAACCTTTATACAAATTAAAAAATAAAACTATTTTCAGTACACTCAATTAATGACAACATTTAGTTCCTACAGCTGCCTATACTTTTTACTTATATTTAAAGATTCGATGGCCAGGATTTTGTGAAATCAGAGTGTGTTCTAGTGGTGGTTAGGTTAAAGGACTGCTGTTTCTGATTCCAAACATTTTGGAGTATGTGCCTAGTCCATGTCACTTCCTCGTAACAGGAAACAAAGAGTGGAGTTATATTGAAATCTTGTATATCAAATGAGAGAATCTTTGTCTTTTGGAGTAGAAAATATCTCCATCACCTGTTTCTGTCTTCAGGCAGACGATACATTGGTTTTCTGACTTTAAAGAGGTGACCTTAGGTTCAAATCACTTAGGCCCAGATTTCTCAAAGGTCATATAACAAGAATTAGATTAGAAATTAGAACCCTGGGTTCTTATCTCTTGAGAAGCAACTTCCACAGTATTCTGTTTGTTGCCCCAATGCTTCCTGCAATCATTTTGTGATTTCTCCACTTAAAATTTTACTGTGTCAAGGAATTTTTAAATGACTCGTTATGATTTTGGGGATCCACTTGGCAAAACTTATTTTGTAGTAGTAGGAACTGGAAAATGCCTTTCAAAACAGTATGAAGAGCAGTCTGATCCAAATTACAGAGGTTAAAAGCTAGTAATGTGTTATAGTACTCCTCCAGTAATTATTATCTGTTAGTACTTCAGATTGTAATGAATATAAATAGGAGCAAGTTATCTTAGTTAAGTAGATTTATTAAGAAGGAACCAAGGGAATAATTGGAAAAAGAAAACAGTCCCAGAAACTACATAGCCAGGCTTCATGGAAAACTGGAACGTGTTTGAAACCACTGAGTTCTAGGAACTGACCTTTCAGATGCAGAAAGAGAGCATTAGAGCTGCTTTGTTTTAAAACATGACTAAATGAGAGTTTGGCTAAACTCTGCTCCTCTTCCTTCTACTTTACTTACCTTTTTAATGTTTTATATTCAGATTTCTTAAGAGATAATCTGAATATAATCCCTATAGAGAGATTATATTTTCTATAGGGATTCCAGGTAGCCAGAATTTATATCATATCACACAGTCCAATACATGATTGCCCTTAGGTCAGCACCAGCAGTCAGTGGAAACCAGAGTATTGGGATCACAAAATACAAAATGTACCAACCTAAGCATTAATAATAATGTGTGGCTTTATGGCTATGGATTTAGCAAACACTAAAACCTACTGTGTAACACATACCAGTATTCTTAAGTACTGTTAAATATATGGAAGGAGATGAGATGGTTGGTAGACTCCTACAACTCAAGTGAAGAAAAGCAAATAACCTGATTTTAAAAATGAACCAAGGACTTGAATAGACATTTATCAAAAGAAGACATACAGATGGACAAAAGGTATAAAAAAAGGTGTTCAGCATCACTAATTACTTGAGACATACAAATCAAAACTATATTGAGCTATAACCTCACACCTATTAGAATGGCTATTATCGAAAAAGCAGAAGATTGGCTGGTCACGGTGGTTCATGCCTGTAATCCCAGCACTTTGGGAGATCGAGGTGGGCGGATCACGAGGTCAGGAAACCCCATCTCTACTAAAAATACAAAAAAATTAGCCAGGTGTGGTGGTGGGCACCTGTAATCCCAGCTACTTGGGAGGCTGAGACAGAAAAATCACTAGAACCCGGGAGGTGGAGGTTGCAATGAGCCAAGATAGCGCCACTGCACTCCAGCCTGGGCAACAGAGCAAGACTCCATCTCAGAAAAAAAAAAAAAAAAACAGAAGACAGTGCTGTTGAGAAAGCGGAAAAATTAGAACGCTTGTGCACTTTCTTGTGCACTTTAGGTGGGAATGTATGATGGTGTAACCATTATGGAAAACAGTATACAGGTTCCTCAAAAAATTAAAAATAGAACTACCATATGATTCAGCAATCCCACTCCTGGATGTGTATCCAAAAGAACTGACATCAGGATCTGGAAGAAATAACTGTACTTGCATGTTCATTGTAGCATTATTCACAACAGCCAAGATATGGAAGCAACCCAAATGTTCATAGACATTGTAGCATTATTCACAACAGCCAAGATATGGAAGCAACCCAAATGTTCATAGACAGATAAATGGATAAAGAAAATGTGTTATATACATACAATGAAATATTATTTGGCCTCAAAAAAAAAAAGGGAACTCCTACCATTTGCAACATTGCTGTGCCTGCAAGACATTATGTTAAGAGAAATGTCAGTAACAGAATGATAAATACTGGATTATTCCACTTACATGAGGAGTCTAAAATAATCAAATCATAGAAGCAAAAAATAGAAGCTGATTGCCAAAGAATGGAGGGAAGGGGAAATGGAATTTCTTATTCAATGGGTATAAAGTTACAGTTATGCAGACGAATAAATTCTAGATATGGGCTATACAGCATAGTGCCTACAGTTAACACAGTGTTGTGCACTTAAAAATTTGTTAAGAGGGTAGATCTCATGTTATGCTTTTATCATACACATGCACAAAGCAAAGAACACAAGGAAAATTTTGGAGGTGATAGATGCATTTATTGTCTTGATTATAGTGATATCGCAGGTGTATGCGTATGTCCAAACTCATCAAATTGTATATTCTAAGTATGTGCAGTTTTTATGTATAAATTACACCTCAGTACAGCTCCAGTTTTTTTTTTTTTTTTTTTTTTGAGACTGAGTCTCACTCTGTCGCCCAGGCTGGAGTGCTGTGGCATGATCTCAGCTCACTGCAACCTCTGCCTCCCAGGTTCAAGTGATTCTCCTGCCTCAGCCTCTGGAGTTGCTGGGATTACAGGTACCTGGCTAATTTTTGTATTTATAGTAGTGACGGGGTTTCACCATGTTGGCCAGGCTGGTCTCAAACTCCTGACTTCAAGTGACCTATCTGCCTCGACCTCCCAAAGTGCTGGGGCTGCAGACATGAGCCACCTAGCCTGCCCTAAATAAATTTTTTTTAAAGAATAGATGAGGCCAGACACAGTGGCTCAAGGCTGTAATCCCAGCACTTTGAGAGGCTGAGGTGGGTGGATTGCTTGAGCCTAGGAGCTCCAGACCAACCTGGGTGACATGTTAAAACCCTGTCTCTACAAAAAAATACAATAATTAGGTAGATGTGACGGCAGGCACCTGTAGACCTATCTACTCTGGAAGCTGGGGTGGGAGGATAGCTTGAGCCCAGGAGGCAGAGGTTCCAGTGAGTCCAGATCCGGCCACTGCACTGCAGCCTGGGCAACAGAGTGAGACTCTGTCTCAAAAAAAAAAAAAAAAAAAAAAAAAACAAAGAAATATCAGACAGTAGAACATCACTTTTGACATAATATCCGAAAATTTCATTCCAAAAGGCGTGAAATTCTTTATCTACCTTCCACCTACCATGCCGCTTATCTTTGTTTCAAAGATAAAAATGTTAAACTCAAGATGGATTAAACACTTAAGTGTAAAACCTAAAACCATATAAACCCTAGAAGAAAACCTAGGCAATACCATTCAGGACATAGGCAGGGGCAAAGACTTCATGACTAAAACAACAAAAGCAATTGCAACAAAAGCCACAATTGACATATGGGATCTAATTAAACTGAAGAGCTTCTGCACAGCAAAAGAAACCATCATCAGAGTGAACAGGCAACCTACAGAATGGGAGGAAAATTTTGCATTCTATCCATCTGACAAAGGGATAATATCCAGATTCTACAAGGAACTTAAACAAATTTATTAAAACAAAAACAAAAACAAAAAACAAAAAACCATCAAAGTGGGTGGAGGATGTGAACACTTCTCAAAAGAAGACATTTATGTGGCCAGTAAACATGAAAAAAGGCTCATCATCACTGGTCATTAGAGAAATGCAAATCAAAACCACAATGAGATACCATCTCACGCCAGTTAGAATGGCGATCTTTAAAAAGTCAGGAAACAACAGATGCTGGAGAGGATATGGAGAAATAGGAACGCTTTTACACTGTTGGTAGGAGGGTAAATTAGTTCAACCATTTTGGAAAACAGTCTGGCAATTCCTCAAGGATCTAAAACCTGAAATACCATTTGACCCAGCGATCTCATTACTGGATATATACCTGAAGGATTATAAATCATTCTACTATAAAGACACGTGCACATGTATGTTTTTTGTGGCACGATTTACAATAGCAAAGACTGGAAACCAACCCAAATGCCCATCAATGATAAACTGGATAAAGAAAATGTGGCACATATACACCATGGAATACTATGCAGCCATAAAAAAGGATACATTCATGTTCTTTGCAGGGACATGGTTGAAGCTGGAAACCATCATTCTCAGCAAACTAACACAGGAACAGGAAATCAAACACTGCATGTTCTCACTCATAAGGAGGAGTTGAACAATGAGAACACATGGACACAGGGAGGGGAACATCATACACCAGGGCCTGTCAGGGGGATGGGGGGGCTAGAGGAGGGATAGCATTAGGAGAAATACCTAATGTAGATGACAAGTTGATGGTTGCAGCAAACCACCATGGTATGTGTATATAACAAACCTGCATGTTCTGCACATGTATCTCAGAACTTAAAGTATAATTAAAAAAAAAAAAAAAAAAAAAAAGTCCAACAAGAGAGCACAGAGTGAAAGAGAATAAAATAATCAAAAAAATTTCTCCAAAATTTACCAAAATGCAAGATTTGAATTTCCATATTCAGTGGACCTAGTGGGTGCCCAACACAATGAACAACAACAACAAACTCATCAAAGCGTATTGGAAATGTTAGAACCCCAGGAATAAAAGGACCCCAAAAGTTCTAGAGAAAGAAAAATAGTTCCAAACCAAGGGTCAGAAATCTGAACAGCAGTTGGACCTCTCATTGTCAACACTGGAAGCTAGTAACTAAAAGGCAAGACAACAACATCTTCCAATTCTGAGAGAAAACAATGTCTAATCTAGAAATCCTTACCCATCCAAAAAACAATAAAGGAGAAAGTAATACAAGGACAAGCAGACAGGGCTGACCAGAACTGTCACACTGTTCTTTATTTCACCAGGATCAGATGGATTAATGCCCTCTTAAAGATGTTAAAAACGTGAAACATCACTCCTGCATACAAGGTCTCAAAACATTTCCCTACCATACATGAGGAAGTAAACCAAGAAATAGAAAAACAGGAGTTCCCAGGTAATGGCAAAGGAATATCCCCAGATTCAGGGGACAGGTGGACTAAGGCTTCAGTAAAATGTCTCCAAGAAAAAAAATAAAGGAACTCAAAGATTACCAAATTAATTTGACCTATTTATTTGAATTTTACAGCTCTTGTCAGAGGGTTTGAAGGACATGTACAGCTAAGAAAGCAAACAAATAAAAATGAAGTGATTATTAATTCCCAGGAGTTCAATGAAGACCAGAAGAAAAGAAATGCGATCATAGTACACTCTGTTGTTCAGCTGTAAAAAATCATAATAATACAAACACTGACTGTTGATTTAATTTTAAAAGAGAGTTTCTAAGTGATGACTTTAATGGTAGGTGAATGACTGGAGGTGGGAAGGAGGGTTGGATTAAAATCCTAACTCTGGGATTCCTATACCAGTACTCTTTCCACTTTTTACGTTATTTTCATGTTATAACCTTAGTGTTTGGAGGAATTTTTTTTTTTTTTTTTTTGAGACGAAGTCTCACTCTTGTCACCCAGGCTGGAGTGCAATGGCGTGATCTTGTCTCACTGCAGCCTCCGTCTCCCAGGTTCAAGCGATTCTTCTGCCTCAGCCTCCCGAGTAACTCGGATTACAGGCTTCTGCCACCACACCTGACTAATTTTTGTATTTTTAGTAGAGACAGGGTTTCACCATGTTGGCCAGGCTTGTCTCAAACTCCTGGCCTCAGGCAATCCGCCTGCCTCTGTCTCCCAAAGTGTTGGGATTACAGGCATGAGCCACCGTGCCCAGCCTAGAGGAATTTTTTAATCCTGGGAAATAGTAGGTATTCAATACTGTGTATCAGGTAGAAAAAGTAGTAGTGTAACTTCTCATATAGTTTTCTCCCTCTTCTTTCCCCCTCCTTTTCCTTGCATGCCTGCTATGTGTTAAGCATTTTCCATATATTATTCCATCCAATCTTTTTTAAATATTTATTTTTATTGTGAAATATTTTATACATATATAGGCAGGAATATATAAGACTCATTCCATTTCAGACATCTGATCAGTACAGAATCTTTGAACATTAAGCCAAAATTGTCTCACTAGTAGCCATCTGTTAGTGTACCTCTGTAAGAAGAAACAAAACAAGGTAAATACTTCTTCCTTAATATATATACTTGAAGTTCATTTTGATATTGATGCTACTTTTTTCTTTTCCAGGGTAAGAATCCTGTTTGGCCATTTCTTATGTAACAAACTCTTTCTTTAGTTAGCCAGTTTCATTCTAAACCATCTACAACTACATTGTTCTGCTTATGATTTGGCCAGTCTAAACTAGGGAAAGTTGATTATCTCCCTTATTCTAGAATATTTATTTCTAATAACACATGTAAGACTGAATTAACTTTTTGGCATTTGCATCACATTGGTCCCTCAATTCAGCTTATAGTCATAATAATTATAACCAATAAAAGTGTCTTTATCATGTGCTATCTTTAAATCATATTTCTTTCATCTTTGTTACTGTTATTTCAGTGTGAACTGCGGGATTTTACATTTATTTCTATGAAATTTTATCTTAATTTGGTTTACCTATATTTCCAGTCTGTAAAATAGCAGAGAAGTAAAGCTCATAGTAAGGAGAAAAATCAGACCAACTCAGGAGTGACACAGATGTTAGAATTAAAAGACATAGTCATTAAAAGTTATTTTGACTGTAATTCACATGCTCAAAAATTAAGGAGGGGTGTGCAAGATATTAAAAAAAAAAAAAAACCTGAATTTCCAGAGATGAAAACTACAGTGTATGAGATAATAAATATACTCAATAGGATTAACAGCAAATTAGACCTTATACAAGACATGCTTAATGAACCTGAAAATACAGCAATAAAAACTATCCATAATGAAACACAGAAAAGAAAGACATAAAAATGAGTTAATAAAATATAGGACAACGTCAAATAGCCTATTGTACATATAATTGAAGTCCCATTGCAGAGGAAAGTGGGGGACAAGAAAAATACTTGGAAAAATTATGACCCAAAAATCTCCAAACTTGATGAGAATTATAAACCTACAGAGTCAAAAAGTTCAACTAACCGTAAGCACATTAAATTTTTTTTAAAAATGCACCAGTACACATTATAATCACATTGCTCAAAACCAGTGATAAATCTTAAAACAGCCAGAGGAGGGGGAAAAAGACATATTATCTACAAAGGAACAAAGATAAGACAACAGATTTCTCGTTGAAAACAGTGCAAGCAAGGAGACAGTTGTGCCACATCTTTAAACAACTAAAAGGTGTATATATATATATATCTCACAACCAAGAGTTTATATTAATGTATCCAGCAAAAGTAGTGCTCAAAAACAAAGACCAGAGACTTTTCCAGTAAGCTGAAAGAATTCATTACCTGTAGACCTACACTATGAGAAATTTAAATGACATTTAAGCAGGAAAGAATGATACCAGAAAGTAGGAATTTACACTAAGTGGGTTTTTCTTAACATAAATCTCTTTAGAAATCTCTATATTTATATAAAAGATAACTGACTAGACTGGGTGCAGTGGCTCACGTCTATAATCCCAGAACTTTGGGAGGCCAAGGCAGGTGGATCATCTGACGTCAGGAGTTCAAAACCAGCCTGGCCAACATGGCATAACCCCGTCTCTACTAAAAGTGCAAAACTTAGCCAGGCATGGTGGTTCACACCTGTAGTCCCAGGTACTTGGGAGGCTGAGGCAGGAGAATTGCTTGAACCCAGGAGGCGAAGGTTGCAGTGAGCCGAGATCACATCACTGCACTCCAGCCTGGGCAACAGAGCGAGACTGTGTCTCAAAAAAAAAAAAAAAAAAAAAGGATAACTGACTAAATAAATGATAATGATAAACTACGGGGATTATAACATACATATAAATAAAATATATAACAAAAATAGCACAAAGGTCAAAAAGGGAAGAACAGAAGTACAATGTTACAAAGGTATATGTGAAATGGTATTCTAGCTCTTGACGGTAGATTGTAATAACTTAAAAATGTATTCTGTAAATCCAAAGCAAACACTAAAATAATGGAGTTACAGCTAGTAAGTCAATGAAAGCTGTGAAATAATATAATAAAAATATCAAAAAGAAAACAGAAAATGAGTAAAAGTGAAATAACAAGACCACAGGTTTATATTTAACCATATCAATAATCACATTAAATGTAAATGGTCCACATACCTTCATTAAAATACAGATATTTTAAGTTGTATTTAAAAAGTTGACTCCACTTACATGCTGCCTGAGAGAAGTGTACTTTAAATATGAAGACATGTATCGGTTAAAAGTAATGGGATGGAGAAAGATATGTCATGCTAACATAAAAGAAAGCTGGAGTGGCTATAGTAATCAAAGTAGATTTCAGAGCAAAGACTTTCAAAGATAAAGACGGTCATTTCATAATGATAAAAGTCAATCAAGAGGACATACAGCACTAAATATTTATATATATAATAAAGCTTCAAAGTACTTAAGGCAAAAGTGATAGAACTACAAAGAAATAAATCTACAGTTTTTGTAGATTTCAGTACCCCCCCCCCCCCCGTTTTCAAGTTGATAAAACCATAGACAGAAAATCAATAAGAATATATCGGCCGGGCGCGGTGGCTCAAGCCTGTAATCCCAGCACTTTGGGAGGCCGAGACGGGCGGATCACAAGGTCAGGAGATCGAGACCATCCTGGCTAACATGGTGAAACTCTGTCTCTACTAAAAAATACAAAAAACAAGCCAAGTGCGCCTGTAGTCCCAGCTACTTGGGAGGCTGAGGTGAGAGAATGGCATGAACCCGGAAGGCAGCGGAGCTTGCAGTGAGCTGAGATCCGGCCACTGCACTCCAGCCCTGGAGACACAGCGAGACTCCATCTCAAAAAAAAAAAAAAAAAAAAGAATATATCAGATTTGAATCACACTGTCAACCAACTTGACCTGCTTGACATACATAGAACACTCCAAAAACAGCAGCCTACACATTCCTTTCAAGTGCACATTGAACATTTGCCGACGTAGACCATATTCTGTGTCATATACAAGTATTTGGCCAGGCGCAGTGGCTCACACCTATAATCCCAGCAGTTTGGGAGGCCGAGGTGGGCAGTTCACCTGAGGTCAAGACCAGCCTGGCCAACGTGGTGAAACCCCGTCTCTACAGAAATACAAAAATTAGCTGGGCATGTTGATGCACACCTGTAATCCCAGCTACTCGGGAGGCTAAGATGGGAGAATCACTTGAACCCGGGAGGTAGAGATTGCAGTGAGCCGAGATCATGCCATGACATTGCACTCCAGCCTGGGTGACTGAGCGAGACTCCATCTCAAAAAAAAAAGGATTTGAATCATACAAAGTTCACTGACTACAGTGTAATTAAATTAAAAACCACTAATAGAAGGGTCTCAGGAAAATCCCCCAAATATGCTGAATTTTAAAAACATACTTTTCAGTAACTCATGTGTCAAAAAAGAAATTGAAAAGGAAACTAGAAAGTGTGTAAGGAAGAAATCATGCCAATTCCATGCAAATTCTTCCAGAAAACTGAAAAGGAAGAAATATTTCCTAGCTCATTCTTTGAGGTCAGAAGATAACCAGAAAAATACCACTACAAGCAAAGAAAATTACAGACCAATATCCATCATAAACATGTGCAAAAATCATAAACTAAATTTTAGCCAAATTTAATGATTTATACACATACATGCATACACACTGCACACACACATGTATCCTTTACATGCAAGTATAAAGAATAATATTAATACATAATGACCAAGTATGGTGTATCTCAAGTTGGTTAACACTGAGAAATTGGTCAATCTAATTCACTATATTAACAAACTGAAAAAAATCACATGATCTTCTCAATAGATACAGAAGAAGCACTTAACAAAACCTATTATTTATTCCTAGTAAAAATTATCAGTAAAATAAGAACAGTAGAGATTTTCCTTAAACTGATAAGAGGAATCCATGAAAACCTACAGCTGTCATACTTAATGGTGAAACACTGAATGCTTTGTGCCTACAAGACAAAGATGTCTTCGTTCATGTCTGCTTTCACCATTGTGCTTGAAAAAGAATGAAAGACATCCAGAGTGGAAAGGAAGAAGTAAAACTATCTTAATTCATGGACAACATGACCATTTTTGTAGAAAATCTGATAGAATCTACAAAAAAAGCTATTAGAACTAGCAAGCATGAAAAAATTTAAAATACATAGAGATAAATCTGTTATAAAGATGTGAAAGACCTGTATGCTAAACACTGCAAAGCATTGCTGAGAGAAATTAAAGAGGACCTAAATTAGTGGAGAAACATTTCTTGTTCATGGTTTGGAAGATTCACTATTCCAGATATCAGTTCTCCCTAAATTAATCTATACAATCCTAATCAAAATCTCAGCCAGCTTTTCAAAAAATAGAAATTGACAAAAACTGATTACAAAATATATTTGGAAATACAAAGGATCTAGAAACTACTTTGAAAAAGCAGTATCTTTATTTATAATAGCCCCAAACTGGAAGCAACCTAAATGGAAAAGAAAAAAAAAAAAAAAAAAACAACCTGTGATTAGATCATATAACGAATACTGTTCAGCATAAAAGGAACAAAAACTATTATGCAACAGTGTGGATGAATTGTAAATATATTATGCTAAATGAAAGAAGTAGTCTCAAAGATTACATACTGTGTGCTTCCATGTATATGACGTTCTGAAAAAGGCAAATCTTTAACAGTGGAGAATGTATCAGTAGTTGCCAGAGTTTAGGAACTGGGGAAGGAACTGATAAAGGAGTTACTTGAGATAATTTTTAGGGGTGTTGGAACAGGTCTAAATTTTTGTTATGGTGGTTACAAAGTGCTATACCTTTTTCAAAAGTAATAGAATTCACTAGGCATGGTGGCACGTTCCTGTAGTCCAGCTACTCAGGGGGCTGAGGCAGGAGGATCATCTGAACCCGGGGGTTGAGGTTGCAGTGAGCGCATGATCACACCACTGCACTCCAGCCAGGAAAACAGAAAGAGACCCTGTCCTAAAAAATATATGTATGTATGTATGTATGTATGTATGTGTGTGTATATATATATATGATTAAAGACAGATGTTCTGCATTATATAAGGCGAGGTTATCTTATATCTGTCTTTGCTACTCCAGCTTATTCTCTAATATCTGTACTTTTTGTTTTGCATATTGAGATTGTGTAAGGGTTCTTTAGAACAGAAGGTTTAGGCTGGGTGTGGTGGCTTATGCCTACAACCACTGAGGTGGGAGGATTGCTTGAGGCCAGGAGTTTGAGACCAGCTTGGGGAACATAGTGAGACTCCACCTCTACAAAAAAATTGTTCTTAATTAGCAGGGCATGGTGGTGCATGCCTGTAGCCCTTCCTACTTGGAAGGCTGAGGTAGGAGGATCGCTTGAACCCAGGAGTTTGAGGCTGCAGTGAGCTATGATTGTGCCAGTGCACTCCAGCCTGGGCAACGTAGCAAGATCTTGTCTCTCTTAAAAAAAATAAGACAAGGTTTAGTTCTCTTCATTGAAGAGTTTACAGACCGATTTTAAAGTATTGCCAAATATAAGGACTGCTTCCACATATTTAAAGGCAGAAGACAGAGTGAAATACATTAGCTTCCACATATGGATCTGAACAGAACTATTGGAAGAAGAAACATTTCTCAATGACAGCAGTGAAGTATGACATAATTACTACTAATCAGGAAGCTAAGGGCATTGGCCAGACAAAGGAATCATGTCTAGTTATCAGGATTAAAATTTAGCCAAGTAGTGAGATTTAAGAGAAACTCCTCCAATTTCATTTAAAAATCCCTGGTTTAAAATATAAATTTTTAATGTTCAAGACAATATTAGATAAATTTGAAAATTCAAAAGCAAAAATCTTAAAGAACAAAATAATTTAGTTAC
Source organism: Piliocolobus tephrosceles (assembly GCF_002776525.5). Taxonomy (NCBI): domain Eukaryota; kingdom Metazoa; phylum Chordata; class Mammalia; order Primates; family Cercopithecidae; genus Piliocolobus; species Piliocolobus tephrosceles. The sequence goes on along the minus strand of NC_045438.1, from coordinate 93,431,009 downwards.
AAGTATCAAATAGGCTTTTAAAAATCTGTTACATACTATAAAATGGCCTCATCGTCTGGCTATACTTTTTTACTTAGATGTAGAGAAAATCTTGAAACAGTACATCAGACATGAAAATAATATCGTGTCATTTCATTTACAGGTCTGCATTACATTTACTGAATTTGGAAAAATGCAAAACATTTGTAACTTTCTTGTTGAAAAGCTAGATAGCTCTGTTGTCATCAGCCCACCCCAGTTCTATCATACTCCAGGTTCTGTTGAGAATCTTCGGTAAGTTTAAGCACATCTTTAAGATATTCTTTAAACAAAACTATCCAGTGCTACATTTCATTGAGTGTCATATTAATAATCTCTCCATTTAATTCCTAAGACGGCAAGCCTGTCTTGTTGCTGTTGAGAATGCGTGGCGCAAAGCTCAAGAAGTCTGTAACCTTGTTGGCCAAACCTTAGGAAAACCTTTACTAATCAAAGAAGAAGAAACAAAAGAATGGGAAGGCCAAATAGATGATCACCAGTCATCCAGACTCTCAAGTTCGTTAACTGTACAACAAAAAATCAAAAGTGCAACAATACATGCTGCTTCAAAAGTATTTATAACTTTTGAGGTCAAGGGGAAAGAGAAGAGAAAAAAGCACCTATGAAATTCCAACCAAATTATTATTGTACTTGTATCTTTTTACCTATTTTTATACTTTTTATAATGTTTGCTTTTGTCCTGAATATATATATAGTATAGGAGATAAGCTATTTCTTTCCAAAATCTATAAATCTTTGAACGTAGTCCCACAGAATACTTATGTTCACTTTCTATTTTTAAAAGACTACTCTGAAAAACACTCTTGAGAAATAAATGTATTATGTACATACTTATATACTGACAGTTCATACAAGCACATGTGTAATATTTCTATTATAAGGACAAATATTGACCCTTGCATTTGATAATTTTTAAAGATATTTAAGCTAACATTTTCTCAGCCACATTTTTATATAAAACCAAGTTTTATGTAAAAACTAGGCTTCAATACTTTTTAAATTGTAAGACAAAATTTTTATGTAAAAGAATTCTTATATCCCATCAAACCTAATAATTTTCCACAACTAAAAATGAGTATAAATACATAATTTTAAGTGTATCCTGTCAGGTCTGATATTTGGTTTTACTTTACTTAGAAGCTAAGTAGTTACTCTGTTACTTTTTCATGGATGCTAACAGAAGACATGAGATTCCTGGACAGAAACAAAGGACTGTTACTCATGGAACAACAAGGAATATAAGCATCAGCACATTCTCATTGCTTCCCCTTGTCCCAGGTCCCGTGGAGGCAAAATGATATAGCCATACACAATATGGCTACATATACAGTGGGCTTTAGTTGTAGGTAAAGAATACTGAGCTTGGAGGGTTCACTGCTTTTTATCCATGAACAGATGCAAACCCGCTCTTTGCCTCATCCCTTACAGATGCTCACTCAAAACTCAGTACTGAGAAATGGCCCAGGTATAGAACAGTCAAGGTCTTGCATGGTAGCCACACCCAGCAATATGTGTAGGAAGGTGAAGTCTATTGAGGGCTATCTCACATCTAACAGTTTCTTTACTAGGACCAGAGACCATTTGATGCAGACAACAACCCCAACCTTAACAACTTCACAACATGAATAGAAATAGTGATAGATAATTCATAGCTTTTTACAAAAGAATAATGAGATATAATAGGAAAATGTTTTGATGCCAAAAATAAGAGTTAATATTTGAATCAGACTCCAACAGGACTTAGAATGATACAAATACAAAGAGAATGATATGTGTAATTTAAAATTTCCTAGTACACACGTTTTTTATTTTTGTTTTTTGAGATGGGGTCTTGCTCTGTCACCCAAGCTGGAGTGCAGTGGTACAATCTCGGCTCACTGCAACCGCCGTCATCCTAGTTCAAGGGATTCTCCTGCCTCAGCCTCCTGAGTAGCTGGGATTACAGGCACATGTCACCACGCCTGGCTAATTTTTGTATTCTTAGTAGAGATGGGGTTTCACCATGTTGACCAGGCTGGTCTTGAACTCTTGACCTTGTGATCCACCTGCCTCAGCCTCCCAAAGTGCTGGGATTACAGGCATGAGCCACCGCACCTGGCCTTGTACACACATTTTTTAAAATAAAACTTTAAAAAAGAAAGGGTTGAAACTAATTTTAATAAGATTTTATTTAACCAAATAAAGCAAAAATATTATTTCAGCATGTAATCAGTATTTTTTAAATTAATGAGATATTTATGTTTTATCTTGCCTCAAAATGCAGTGTATTTTTTTGCATTATAGCACATCTCAATTCAGATGCTAAATTTTCATCAGAAATATATGATCCATATTTAAATTTCCTAAAATGTACAGTTGAGAAAAAGAGATTCACATACCCAGGTTGTTCTAGCATGCCTAAAAAATCTTGTAACTGGATCAAGTATCAGTTTTTAAATTAGTTAAAATTAAATAAAATTTAAAATTTAGTTCCTCAGTCACACTAGCCATATTTCAAGTACTTGAAAGCCACAAATGGCTTGTGACTACCTTGCTGGACAGAGCAAGGTCAAACACTGAGATAATAATGATTCTTAAGGCCATTTGAAAGTTGACAGCAAGTATGTGTTACTGCTGTTGAATGTTATCTACAGGCAATCATAAGCCATGTCTATTGTGCAGCATAGGCTTTCCATTTTCTATACATCTAGGTCATAGCGTTTTTCCATTGATAAATCTGGATGTTTATATACGAACATTACTATCTTACAACATATTCCAGTATACAATGTCCATCTTCACCTGCTTTTTAAAGTGGTCCTGAAACAATTTTATTCATCTTATTGGAGTGTTGCTGTAGGGGAAGAGTAGAAGCTAAGAAGAGTTTGAGTCCAACACCATTATATTCAAACTGGAGTGTAAGCTCCTTAAAAATGGGGATCTTGTGGGTCTTGTTCACAGTTGTGTTCCCAGCCCCAGAGGTAGTCTCAAGGGCAATACCAAGTATGCTCTCAAATATTTGCTGGGAAAATTTACTAGCTGGATAAAAGACAAGTTACTTTAATCTCTTCAATCTTCCTTTTCCCTTACAAATGAAAGACTAATAGTACTTATCTTGCAGTGTCATTATAAGAATTAAAGTTGATAAATGCATGATCATGAGAACAATGGCTAGCACATAGCAGTCACTCTGAAATAGTAGCCAATATATCAAGCACATTGTTTGATTATTGTCGGCTCAATTAAAAGTTGACTTTTCCAAATCCTCCATTTGAAAGAATTTTTAAATAGCCATATTAAAAATAAAGTTATCAGAAAACCAATGTAACATATGTTGATTTTTTATTACCAAAACTTACCATCCAGTTGTACAGAAAAGTAGAATGAGACTGTGCGTCAAGAAAAAAATTGTTCATTTTCAATAAAAATTTAATCACATGGGTAGTTATATTTGGTTTCATCATATTTAATAAAGAAGCTTTCAACTTAGCATGAAATACCTAAAGACAATTTTTTTTTAAGTTAGCAGGCACTTTTTAGAATTTCCAGGAACTTTTAAAGATGTTGCTTCTGAACAAAAAAAATCCTGTAAAGTATACAATCCTACATCTTTCTATAGAAGATCTTTGGGAAGAAATCCTTCAAAGATTGGAAAGACTTATGTGTAGTATTCTGTATACTAAAGGGTATCAAATTTAGTTATCAGTTGATAGCAATTTAATTTCTTGATATGTGGCATACACTGGATTCTTATGATGAATTACTTAGGGGGACCTATGCCACAAAGCCTACTAGAATAAACCTATCCTAAACTTAATCCTGTTAGAATTTCCTTCTTTTGAACTCCCTTAAAAAAAAAAAAAAGCTTTCCAGAAAGTGGAAAGTTATAATTTCTATTTTCTGAAAGACAAATTCTAAATAAGGTATTTGAAACAGACCCACTATATTCTAAACTCCTTCTTAAAAGGAAATGCTATTAAAATGAGATTTCATATATTACTGATAATTCATAATGAATTTTAGGATTCCATTTAGTTACATACTAAAAATTACTTTTTTTATAGTAGCAATGTACTTTTAGCAGTATTCTTATTTGACAGTCAGTTTGAGTTCAATGTAAACAAATAGGACTTAGAAAAATAATTTGTAACTCAAGATGCTGTACCTCATATCCTATAATTATTGTTTTGTAATTTTCCTTCTCAGGAATGTGGGCTAAGGATATCTCAGTTCTGTCAGATTTGTTGATAAGAATTTAATAGTGAGGAGTTCTTATAGCCTACTAAAATAAATGCATGAATTATGAAATCAAATGTGGGAGTTAATACATGATTATCTGCATTACAAAATGAAAGCAAATTCTTTATTTATTCCAACAAAAAAAGGCATATAAATTAGTTTAAGCTAACATTTAGACATTTACTACTAACATGTATGGTATTTGCAACCAAATCACTGAGTGTGTTGTTGTCATTGTTGTTTGCGACTGTTGCTCTGTCACCCAGGATGGAGTGCAGGTAGCTCAATCATAGCTTACTGCAGCCTCAAATCTCCTGGGCTCAAGAAATTCTCTCACCTCAGCTTTTTAAGTAGCTGAAACATCAGGTGCACACCACCAGGCCTGGCTAATTTTTTATTAGCGATAAGGTCTTGCCATGTTGCCCAGGCTGGTCTCAAACTCCTGGCTTCAAACAATCCTGCCTCAGCTTCCCAAAGTGCTGGACTACAGGCATGAGCCACTGCACCCAGCCCCAAATAGCTTTTACTCATAGCCTAGTGTGGCCTAAATTTATTTAAAATGCCCAGGTAGGCCAGGCACGTTGACTCATGCCTGTAATTCCAGCACTTTGGGAGGCCGAGATAGGCAGATCACTTGAGGTCAGGAGTTCAAGACCAACCTGGCCAACATAGTAAAACCCCATCTCTACTAAAAATACAAAAATTAGTTGGGCGTGGTGGCGTGTGCCTGTAATCTCAGCTACCCAGGAGGCTGAAGCAGGAGAAACGCTTCAACCTGGGAGGTGGAGCTTACAGTGAGCCAAGATCATGCCACTGCACTTCAGCCTGGGTGAGAGAGCAAGACTGCATCTACATACATACATACATACATACATACATAAAATGCCCGGTATCTTACAAGACTAGTTCACAGTGGGTAATTCAAATCAGACACTGCTCTTGAAGAGAGGTAATATTAATAGAAATCTTTCAGGAAGGGTTGTTTGTACTATTAAATGAATAAAACTCTTATAAACCTGTTTATCAGGAGCATATTTCTGTTTCAGCAATACCTGGAACCCTTCTTCAACATCCCAACCAACAATTACTCCCAGATAGCCTTATCACCTGTGAATTATCATGAATCCCATGTCAAATGAACAAATGCTGGCTCTGGACTCTGAATGTAAGTTGGTTAATTGTAAGAGTGAAAAAAAGAAGACTAAGAAAAAACATACTGTATTATTTGCTACATAGGGTTTAAGCTTTATTAGGAGGCCAGGCATGGTGGCTTACACGTGTAATGCCAACACTTTGGGAGGCCGAGGCAAGTGGATCACTTGAGGCCAAGAGTTTGAGACCAGCCTGGACAACATGGCAAAACCCCATCTCTACTGGAAAAAAAAAAAAAAAAAAAATTAGCTGGGTGTGGTGGCACATGCCTGTAATCCCAGCTACTCGGGAGGTTGAGACATGAGAATCACTTGAACCCAGGAGACAGAGGTTACAGTGAGCCGAGATCATGCCACTGCACTCCAGCTTGGGCGACAGTACAAGACTGTGGCAAAAAAAAAAAGAAAAGAAAAGAAAAATGCCGGGTGCGGTGGCTCAAGCCTGTAATCCCAGCAGTTTGGGAGGCCGAGACGGGCGGATCACGAGTTCAGGAGATCGAGACCATCCTGGCTAACCCGGTGAAACCCCGTCTCTACTAAAAAATACAAAAAACTAGCCGGGCGAGGTGGCGGGTGCCTGTAGTCCCAGCTAATGTAGTCCCAGCTACTTGGGAGGCTGAAGCAGGAGAATGGCATAAACCCGGGAGGCAGAGCTTGCGGTGAGCTGAGATCCAGCCACTGCACTCCAGCCCCGGCAACAGAGCGAGACTCCGTCTCAAAAAAAAAAAAAAAGAAAAGAAAAAGATTTATTAGGGTTGTGTATGCTCAGTATAATTAACAAGATAATACTAGTGAACCAAAAACTAAGAATAATTTACACACTAAGAGATGAAAAGCCCAGGTGGCAGGTGAAAGTTCTAATCTAAAATGATCCTGAAATAAGTTACTGGTCCCTGAATTTAAAAAAAAAAACTCCCAAATGCCATGTTGCTTACCACATGATAGGCAGGGGTCAGGCAGTGACAGTATGTGTGGGAGTGTATGTCCATTTTCCAGAATAAGATACTTTCTCAGTGTCTTTCAAAAATAAATATTCTGTCACCTATCCTCCTTTTTTCCAAGGAACAATTTTGGGCAAAGAGTAAAAAACAGACATATAGTTTCAGTGCTTCATATGGACATCAGTTTTGCGCTGATCACATTAATTATGCCCTAATTATTTTTTATCTTCCCCTTCATAAGACTATGAACTCCTCAAGAGTAGGGCTATGCTGAAACAGTTATTTTCCCAACGTTTGGGTAATAAGGAGGAAAAAAGCTGGCTGTAAGGTATCCTGCTTTATTCTCAAATAAGATAGATACTGTTTATGGCAACGTACCTGAACATTGGTACACATGGAAGTAGGGATGGGAAATGCAGGACATACATTCAAACTGTGTTTGCACGTTTTGCAGTCCAATAAGCATGCTTTTATTTCTCCAAAGCTTAGCTTTCTCAAAAAGTAGTTTGTGGCTATGCGACAACCTACATTCTGTTGTGTAAACAAGTCTCTTAAATCATTTCAGAACCTATGTTCGTTTCAAGCTAATTGGATCAGCTGTAAGTGTGTATCTTTGCCCTTTACTAAACTCCTATTGCCACTGAGGGTGATTACCACTTAAGCCACACATTCCTCACCAGAAGGCCATAACTTACTGTCCAGAGAAAGTTGCTTTTGAAATTCTGACAGCAGCCACTATAAAATTACATCTAATAAATTCAGTAAATTTGTAACTTTTAATAAACAGATGCTTAAATTGTATTCGTTCTTATGGGCATTTACTTCCAAAGGATATTTTAGAAAATCATATTTGTACTTGATAGCAACAGTAAATGTATAGCTCATACAAAAAGGTAATGCTTTGTTCTTCCATTGAATCAGTCATATATATTATAATTTCACTTTAAAAGAATTAGTATAACAATTCAGATAAATCAACTCCAGCCCAAGTAACTAAATAGCATCAAAAGAAATTGTTTTTCATTTGTACTAAATTAATCATGAAAACTTCAAGGTATTACATTCTATAGGGAATAGGAGGTGAAGTATAATTAATTCAAAGTTTAATGTCAACCAAATAAAATACAGAATTATTTTTAATATATCAAATATTTCACTAGCTCAATACGTACAAAGCAAGCATAGATTTTATCTTCATTTTCAATATACCTATTCCTAAAAAGATAAAGATTTAGTGATACAGATTCATGTCATCCAGAAAGAAATCAATAGGAATATGCAGCTAAAAGTTTTTTCTTTCTTTTTTTTTTTTTTTTTTTTTTTTTTTTGAGATGGAGTCTTGCTCTGTTGCCCAGGCTGGAGTGCAGTGGCCGGATATCGGCTCACTGCAAGCTCCGCCTCCCGGGTTTACGCCACTCTCCTGCCTCAGCCTCCCGAGTAGCTGGGACTACAGGCGCCTGCCACCTCGCCCGGCTAATTTTTTGTATTTTTTAGTAGAGACGGGGTTTCACCGGGTTAGCCAGGATGGTCTCGATCTCCTGAACTCGTGATCCGCCCCTCTCGGCCTCCCAAAGTGCTGGGATTACAGGCTTGAGCCACCGCGCCCGGCCGCTAAAACTTTTAAAGAGAATTTACTTGCAAACCACAAAAGTCAGCATACATTTGAAGAATAACTATATGGCTTTCATTTTGTAGGAATGTTGAGAATTTACAGTATCCCAAAATACTACTCCGAAATTAAAACGAAGCATTGCATTCGTTTTCAAAATATTCAATTATTAAATACTTGAAAAGAAGAAATAGAGAATTGATCTCCCTAATATTAAATCCAATGCTTTAGAATTGTTTTCTCTAAAAGATTAGACACTTCATTGACCAATATTAATTAATGATATTTCATATTGTTTGGTGATAACTCTGGAAACATAGCACTGCAACAGCCACCTAAATGACTATGAGAATGCGTGAAGCTCCGAGTTTTGGACAGATTTCAGCCCTCAGTCGATCACAGTAACCCTGATGACAGGAAAAGTTGAAACATCAGCAATGTCCAAAGAGCCATGCAACTACTGCTTCTCTATATGTGAACTAGAATATTCAGAAAGGGACAGAGACATGCAGTTGAAGAAACAACAAATTCCTTGAAAAATAGTGTGGCATGATAGGGCCTATAATATTACTTCCAGAATATACGGAGGTAATACTTTGAATGCTAACTTTTCAGTCTGCTACTTGTTAGAATTTTTTTTTTTTTTTTTTTTAAACTGAGGTTGAATCTCGCACTGTTGCGCGAGCTGGAGTGCAGTGGTATGATCTTGGCTCACTGCAACCTCCGCCTCCAGTGTTCAAGTGACTCTCCTGCCTCAGCCTCCTAAGTAGCTGGGACTGCAGGCACATGCTACCACGCCTGGCTAATGTTTTGTATTTTTAGTAGAAACAGGGTTTCACCGTGTTTGCCAGGATGGTCTCGATCTCCTGACCTCGTGATCCACCCACCTCGACCTCCCAAAGTAATGGGATTACAGGCGTGAACCACTGCGCCCGACCTAGAAATATTATCCATACTTTTTGTACACCCACAGATAAATGCAATGCATCTGTACCTAAGTGAATGTCAAGACTGGAAAGAAAAGTAAAAATCTAAAGAATATTTTTAAATGATTGGCAGTATGGGATGTAGTATAGTTGTGATGCTACACTTCCAAGAAACATCACTTATGAAGAAGGAATGAAATTTAAAATTCACTAAAATGGTTGAAATTAATAAAATACATGAGAAATTTGTTAAGTCTTCTAGAAGTAACTCTAGCTAGAAGTAAGATTTTATATATGCTGGAATAAATTATCCTCAAGTATATAGGAGATTGAATACTCTTTTTTTTGTCTGAGTAACCTAGTTTATTTTGCAGATTTCTTGGGAAATGGCAGATGAAACAAAGTGGACAAAGAACAGATTGAGGTCACTTTTTCATTGTCCTCATCTTCTTGCTTCACTTTTCATGAGATAAAGCTAAAAAGTATATATTTTTCAGAAATTACATGCTGTCACCTACGGTTACTAAGTGACCTCATTTTTCTTCAAAATTGTTTGCCCCCTTTTGCGCATCAGTGATCAGAGCTAGTTTTTGAAAATATTTTAATAATAGTTTGTGTTTGTCTTAAAGCTAAGTATAATGTATAAGTATTCAAATCACCAAAATATTTTTGAAAAGTACTGTACTAATCTCAAGTACATGGAGTGTTACAATTTATTGACTCACATTCCTCTACTCCCCACCCCAAGAAAATGATTAGGGAGGATGATTCAGTTACAAACTTCCACTGCAAAAGGAAAATGCATACTGATCTTGGATTAGGTTTTTTTTTTTTTCCCCAAGTATTTACAAAAGGATGATTATACTAGTGTTTTAGGGGATTTTTATTCCAGGACTTCACCTTTCAACATAAATGGTAAAATGTGCACATGTCATTTTATATATTTTATTTGCCAAAAATAAATTAATTAATCACATTATTTTCTGCCCTGAAATCCTAAAATACTGTCTTAAATGATGGGTGAAAAGATCTCCTCTGAAACATGGTAGCTATTTTTTCCAGGATGAAAGAAATAAAGTAAGACAATTAGAGTATAGTGCAACCTTTTTATTCTTTGAAGACTCTGAGCAGAATCATTGTCATACGCCTTAGAGATGAAATGCTATATTGATACAGTTGCTAGGAGAACACAAGGTTGCAAACTGTCACTACACTATTTGTACACAACTCCACAGTGATGTCTTCCAAGATGCATCTCTAAGCAGTATATGAGGAAAAAAGATGAAAAACAAGTTTGCTAACTTTGCTGTGCAAATTATTTTAGAAATATTTACACTTAAAATGCTAGGTGTTTTTCTAATTACTGTGTGAATCTGTCACTAATTTTTATTTTTTGGTATTGGATTGAAAACTAATTAGAAACATTACCATATCATTAGCTTTCTTCCCAGTTATACCTATTTCTATTAAAATAAATGATAAATAGCCATAATTTATTTCCCCTGATTCAAGCAACATATTTTCCATAAAACTTGGGGTCATATAACAAGTGTCTTACATTTGTGTGTCCAGATAAAAGCTCACCTGATATTTGTGATGAAAATAAAGAGGTAGCTTTGACTGCAAGAAAAGCTTTCTTCACTAGGAACAGAAGATCCTTTCCCGAGGAGGGGAAGTGAAATTCCAGAGACCCATTAATCCATAGTTTCTGTGTTAAAACTAAAACTTTAGAAGCTGTTACTGACAATATTTATTTTGTCTGTGTATTGAATACACACACAAAATGAAAAATTGAGGTAGCTCAATTATATTGGATGTTTTGCTTAGTTGGTAACTGAGGTAACACTTGTTTTATTTTTATTTTTATTTTTTTATTTTATTTATTTATGTATTTATTTGAGACAGAGTCTCACTCTGTCACCCAGGCTGGAGTGCAGTGGTGTGATCTCTGCTCACTGCAACCTCCGCCTCCTGGGTTCAAGTGATTTTTCTGCCTCAGCCTCCCCAGTAACTGGGACTACAGGTGCGTGCCACCAGGCCCAGCTAATTTTTGTGTTTTTGATAGAGACGGGGTTTCACCATACTGACCAGGCTGGTCTCAAACTCCTGACCTCTTGATCCGCCTGCCTCGGCCTCCCAAAGTGCTGGAATTATAGGCATGAGGCACCGCACCCAGCCTTTTATTTTTTATTTTTTTTTATTTATTTTTTTAAGACAGAGTCTCACTCTGTTGCTCAGGCTGGAGTGCTTTGGTGCAATCTTGGCTCACTGCAACCTCTGCCTCCCAGGTTCAAGCGATTCTCCTGCCTCAGCCTCCCGAATAGCTGGGACTATAGGCACCCGCCACCATGCCTGGATAAATTTTTTGTATTTTTAGTAGAGATGGGGTTTCACCATGGTCAGGATGGTCTTGAACTCCTAACCTCGTGATCCTCCCACCTCAGCATCCCAAAGTGCTGGGATTACAGGCGTGAGCCAGCACACCCGGCCATTATTTTTTATCTTTTTAGAGCAGGGTCACACTCTGTTGCCCAGGCTGAAATGCAGTGGTGCCATCATAGCTCACTGTAACCTTGAACACCGGACTCAAGTGATCTTCCTATCTCAGCCTCCTGAGTAGCTAAGACTACAGGTGTACACCAACACACCTGGCTAATTTTCCTATTTTTAGTAGAGACGAGGTCTCACTATGTTGCCCAGGCTGGTCTCAAACTCCTGGCCTCAGCTTATCCTCCCACCGTGGCCTCCCAAAGTGCTAGGATTACAGGTTTAAGCCACCAGACCCAGCCAAAATGGCACTCATTGGTCATTGTTCAGTAGGTGCCTACATATTGCTAGCATGTGCACATCTACCAGAAGAACTTCTGGGTTTAGACACATAATGGGGTGGAAAATCAATGTGCAATATTTTTTTAAGCCACCCTCAGCTGACTCTTCACCAACAGTAGTCTAATTGGTAGAAGATGGTGAGTCATCATCTGCCTTTCAAGTTCTTTCCCAACAGCAGATTTATTTCTTGATGTATGTGCAGTCCTAGAGCTGAAGGAGACTATTAGATAAGATCAACTCAGGGCCCACCTTCTGTCTAATCCCAAACCTCTTCTACAGCATCCTTGATGATTTGTCAGCCAGCCTTTGGCATTAGAACATTGATCAGAAACTGTGAGGAGTAATAGCATGAAAGACCAGTCTTAGGACCACAGAGAACATATGAAGTGATAAGAGGGAAAAGTGTATATTGAGAAGGAAAACTGCTGATTTAAGATGGCAAAGCAAGCAAATACAGATGATTCTGACTTATGATAGTTCAGTTTATGATTTTTCAACTTTATGGTGGTGCAAAAGCCATACACATTCAGTGTATACCTCCACTTATGGCAAGAATATGTCCAGACAAGCCCATTATAAGTTAAAAATATTCTAAGTCAAAAACACACTTCTGACTTAGCAATATTTTCAATTTACATTGAGTTTATCCAGACATAATCTCATGGTAAATCAAGGAGCAGTTGTAACAGATTGGCCTGAAGCTTAGCACAGCCTCCTTCTCTTTACCTGAAATGTAAAGATTTTAACCTAGCTTCTCTCAGCAACTTTCATAAAGTACTTCAACATTGCCCTGAATGAAAACATAATTAAAGAGACATGTATTTGTATGCTCTTTTCACTTCCTGATTCCAAGCGGAAAAGTTGGACTATTTAAGGGCATGACAAATGCAGAATTGCACAACTCTAAATCTGAACAGCACTGCCAGGTCCCCACATTTCACTAGGAGAAGGGCCTTTAAAAAATCGTAATTTGCTCCAGCAACAATAAAAAGTGGTACATAGGCTAAGATGAAGTCCAGATGCAGGGGGAACCTATGGATTACTTTAAGACATATGGGAACCACTTACAATGTGTGGAGTTTATTTGGATCTTGATTCAGACATGCTAAATCAACAAATATTTATAGCAGGAGACATTTGGAAATTTGAATACTGACCAGATGTTTGATGTTATTTCTTTTCTTTTTTTTTTGCTCACTCTCAGCAGAATCAGTGATGTTATTTCTATATGTTGGATATTTTTCATAATTTTTTAATGGCATCTTTTCATTACAGTGTTCTGTTTTCCACAAAAATATAGGAAAAGGGTGGAAGGGAAACAATGAAAAAGTTCAGGTGGGTCACAAAGATGGACACAAGGAGTCTGAAAGACAGGCCTTGACATTTGTCTGTGTAATACTAACGATGACCCTTCGGAGTTTCACGGGAGAGGAGGGTTGCCAGACTGTAATGGAGAGAAACTGGACTTAGTTGCTAGTTAGGATGACGGTGCAAGGTCCAGGAGAGGGAGTGAGGGAATGCCTGCTTGGGGAGGGGAAAAGGGAACTGGATGTGGGGCAGGGCAGGGTGGCTGGGAGAGCCTATCAGTTACAAGAAGAAGGAGAAAGAGGATAGTGGTTTCTCCCTGCATAAAAAACGCGATGGATTCTCACGAATTTATTGGAAGTCTGTGTGTCCACCACAGTCCAGGGTATTGTGGAATATTCAAGGGAAATACAAATCCAAGAATTATCTCAGGAATCAGCATCAGAACATAATCCCCCAAGAGTAAACTATTCATGGAAAGCAGTAGACTGATGATAACATTTGAAAAACTGATTTCCTATAGAATCAATAGTTACTGTTTTGACAAATTATACAATGTAGACCTAGGTCGTGCGATAGCTACAAAATACCTAAGGAAATGGACTAGGTCGTAACAAGAAAAAGTGGTATCAAGCCCCGGGAGAAGGGAGCATTCTCGGCGCGGAGGGCGGAGCCTTTTCTCGAGTGGCGGCGGATGACCCAGGCTCCCGCTCCTCATCTCGGCGGGGGGCGCAGGCGGCGGCCGCAAGGACCGCGGATGCTTGAATAGCGCTTCTCGCAGGCGGGGACGGCACCGGACAGGCACACCCGCCCGACCTCCGCCCTGTCGCAGTTCCGGGGCGTTTTGCGCTGTCATGGTTGCTAGGTGCGCGCTCCGCCCTGGGACAGCCGCGCACCTCCAGCGGAGGGCATTAGCACCCCAAGACGCTGCTGCAGGGGTCTGAACCGGTCCTTGACCTGCTGGCACCGGGTCCTGGACGAAATCTACCGCGGTCCACCTGAGCTTCATCTTGTGCCGTGACCCCCATTCCCAGGTCTTGACACTTCACTCCTATGCCCATTATTGCCAAGGGTCGGGATGGCCTTCGTGTCCTCTGCAGCCTTCGCCTTCCTTCTGCTGCCAACAGCTGTAGATTTTACCTCTTTCCCTTAACTTCCGAGAAGGCTCCTACTCCATTCCTATCGCGACTGCTTGAGACCGGGCCACCTCCCCCGCAAATTACCTACACCAGTGTCAAAATCAGGTCAGGGCAAATCCATGCCAGAACGCAGTGACCTAACTTAAATGCGACTCTGATTGCGTTCTTCCTAGTTTAGAACTTCTGGTGTCTCCTGATGGTCAAAGGGACCGAGGTCAACCTCTGCCCCTTTCAAGGCACCTCAAGATCCGATCCCTTTATTTTCCCCAGTCTTGACCCTTCTCTCCTGCTCCGGGGGAACGAAACATACTCCCACCTCTGGGATGTTACTCGTCCCCATTGCCTCACTAGTTTCTCTGTTTGATGTTTTCACACAATAAAATAAAATTATCCAGTTTCTCTGGATAATTTACTTGCCTGTAAGTTGAAAACTCATAACAGCATATCCTGCAGGACTGCCACCTCAGTTCAATTAGATGACCCTTTTGTATCTAACAGCAGTTGCATGTTTCTCTCCAATGTAGTCAAGATCACTACTCTAGCTATTTAGTTACCTATTTATCTTACTTCATTCCCAGTAATTTATTATCTGAATACTCTGTACCAGGCACTGGGTTAAGCAGAAGTTATAAATGCTGTACTTACAACTACCATGTGAAGTAGCTTCTGTTACCCTCATCATTTACAAGTGGCCATATAGAGGTTAAGAGAGTTTAATCTGTCAATCTACATGGCCAGGATGCAGAGAACTCGGACAGGCATCCTTGTTGTTGTTGGTTTTTAATAAACCTCCAGGTGATTCTGATGTGCATCCAGGATTGAGAACCACTGCTCCAGCCTGTGAGTTCCTTCATGACAAAGGGCCATGTATTTTGTCTCTGTATCTAGTACAGTGACTGGGACATAGCAGGTGTTCACTAAGTGTGAAATACATGCGAGTTTTGTTTTGTTTTTTGATCCTCTACACCGCTCTAGAGGGCAGGCCATACAGGGATCATACTTGCCTTTTTTAGATATGCAAAGAGATCCAGAAAATGGACTTGGCAATGCATAAATGGCAATGCCATGATTGAAGACCAGGGACATGTGACTCCTCTCATGCTTTTTTCACCATTGTAGTTTTTTCTGAGACAACTTCCCAGAAGAGGATTTCCTCTTTATTTTTTCCTGGAAAAGTTTGGTGATAAGAGATTCATTTTTACATCTGATCAGATTTAGACCCTCTATAGTGCCAGAATAGAGAGCAAAGAGGCACAAGAGTAGGTTCTGCTGACAAAAGAAAGTGGAAGGGGTAGCAAACCCACTTCACAACATCATTATTTTTATGTATAGCATCAAAAAAATTGCTTGAGTTTCTGTAGCAATTACTATATAAGCACAATAATGTATCCTGAAGTCATTCCAGGCCATCTGGAATATTATTCCCCGTGGTACCAAGCCACCAGCTGAAGAGTTTTAAGTAACATGATCAGAATTGGATTTGCTGTATAAACACATAAATGTGTATACACACATACACACCACCACCACCACCACCAGCCACAGTGCAGGGAGTGAGTTGCAGTGATACAAAGGAACTACAGGAAATGTTGTCGGTAACAGGTTTGTTCCTTAATAGCAAAAGGTGGAAACAACAACCATGTCTACTGGCAACAGAATGGTTAGACTGTGATGTTTTCACACAATAAATACTACATAGCAATACAAACAAATGAATTGTACCTTATGTAAAAACATGAATGAATCTTGGAAATATTACAAAATTATTGTCGTATGAAAAGACAAAGAATATGCCACCAGAAATGTGGAATAAAATATATTAGCACCCAGGCTCTTGATTTGTTGAAGAGAAATGTACTATCCATGTTTATGTAAACTTATATGCAATATCTGCAATTTGTTAAATTTATTACATAAATATTTGAATGTTTATAATTCATAAGGGATCTATAAGCATATATATGTGGGTGTGTATGTGTGTCTGTATCATGGTCTAAAATGGACTGCAAAATCATGATTGATTCCACAAAAGTACAAGCCAAGGCTGGGCACGGTGGCTCATGCCTGTAATCTCAGTACTTTGGGAGGCCAAGGCAGGCAGATCATGGGGTCAGGAGATGGAGACCATCCTGGCTAACATGGTGAAACTCTATCTCTACTAAAAATAAAAAAAAAAAAATTAGCCAGAGGTGGTATCATGCACCTGTAGTCCCAGCTACTTGGGAGGCTGAGGCAGGAGAATCACTTGAACCCTGGAGGCCAAAGTTGTGGTGAGCCAAGATTGCATCACTGCACTCCAGCTGGGTGACAGAGCAAGACTCTGTCTGAAAAAAAAAAAAAAAAAAGTACAAGTCATTACTGAGGCCGGGTGCAGTGGCTCACGCCTGTAATCCCAGCACTTTGGGAGGCCGAGGCAGGTGGATCACTTGAGGTCAGGAGTTCAAAACCAGACTGGCCAATGCAGTGAAACCCCATCTGTACTAAACATATAAAAACTAGCTGGGCGTAGTGGTGCACACCTGTAATCCCAGCTACTTGGGTGGCTGAGGCACAAGAATCACCTGAACCTAGGAGGCAGAGGTTGCAGTGAGCCGAGATTACACCACTGTACTCCAGCCTAGGTGATAGAGCGAGACTCTGTCTCAAAAAAAAAAAAAAAAAAAAAAAAAAAAAAAAAAGTCATTGCTGAGAAGATGGCTGCATCTTTAAAATACAGTTTAGACTAAAAAGTGATGAGTGTGAACTAATTAATGGCTATTTAAAGTGAAACCTCTACTTTTTTCACTCCAGGAATATTTCAACTATTTATATCAAAGAAGTAGAAAATGGGCATTTGTTAGAATTCTTGGAAAAATACTGATATTGAGTAAAATAAAATAGTGAGCGCAAATAGGAAGTGAACAGATGATATATTCTTATGTTTTTGACATTTGCTAGTTGCTTCTTAGTAACCACATATGACAGAATATAGAATCTGTGTTTGTAATCATCACAACATTATACTAAGCTAAAATGCGTAAGTCATTTGAAGTGTTCCAAAATATGAAGTCATATGAAATGTTCCAAAATGTTACGAACTTCACTTGTAATATCGATCATTTTAACCATTCCATTAAATTAAAAGAAGCTTGCTTTAATTGATGATTGGCACATTAATAAATTAATTAACTCACTCCTAGGTAATCTTAAACTTGCAAAGGAACATTGAAAAAAAATCTTAAAACTGGAGAAAAAGAGTGTTTCTTAACTTGCCTTTCAACTGACAAGAATTATGAAAAGGTTATCCCAAAGATTAACTTTTTAAAACCCCTAGCCTGAAAATGAATCTTAATTTTGAAGATAAGCCATTATCTGAGTTTTGGTATCACAATATTCAGCACATTAAAATGATTTGTATAGTACCTTCATGTTTCTAAAATAAAATGTCTTGCTTTTGCATACCAGGGTTATTGGTAGACAGGCATTCAAACTATATGAGGAAAAAAAATTGAGTGTTTCCCAAGATGCAAAGCATTATTTACACAGTTGTAATATGACATTTCTGCGTTATGTTCAGTGGAGCTGTTTTGTCTAAATTCCATGTCGTCTGTTTTCTTAGTTGATTATCTCTTTCTTATAAAATCTAATTTAAGGCAATGCTCCTAAACAATTTCACTGCTTCTGTGAAATATGGCATATTTATAATTGCTAGAAAGATTTCCAATGAATTGTCACTGCCTACATGTAATGACGGAACAACTCACTTATGAAGTAATTATGACATTTGGCTTAATACGATGCATAAATTTTATCAGTACCAATTAATACTAACAAGTTACAGGTTTTTGGTTTTGTTTTGTTTTTTGTTTTTGTTTTTGTTCTTGTTTTTGTTTTTTGAGACAGAGTCTTGCTCTGTTGCCCAGACTGGAGTGCAGCTGTGTGATCTTGGCTCACTGCAACCTCCATCTCCCAGGTTCAAGTGATTCTTCTGCCTCAACCTCCCAAGTAGCTGGGATTACAGGCATGTGCCACCATGCCTGGCTAATTTTATGTATTTAGTAGAGACGGGGTTTTGCCACGTTGGTCAGGCTGGTCTCAAACTCCTGACCTCAGGTGATCCACCCACCTTGGCCTCCCAAAGTACTGGGATTACAGGTGTGAGCCACAGCATCTGGCCTAAGTTACAGGTTTTTATAACCTAGGTATTATAGGCAGAAATGTCATCATGCCTCAAATGTGAACTTCTGGCCACATGATATGGATCACTGTATGCTACAATGCATATGATGCATTAAATTATGAGCAAATTGATACAGTGATTCAAAGACTGCGAGTCAGCATTTCTAACAATATAATTCATCAAGAAGTTGGAAAATATGGCAATAAAGTAAGCAAAAATGTTGCGTAGACCTCATGACTAAAATAAAGCTCAAAACTTTTAGGATGCTAAAGCATGTTATAGTGGCCAAGCAAATGTGCCTCACAGAGTTTCACCTGCAGGGAGTTTATTAGACCAAGGCCTGAGCAGCTGTACTCTGAATTTTGCTGCTGTGTGTGTGTTGTGGATTCACACTTCCCTCAGACTATCCTAGCCGATAGTGAGTACACAGGTATACCTAAATTGGTCTTTACCTGGGAGACAGGGGACTACTGTGATGATCAAATTTGGCCCAAGGACTCCCCAACAGCCTTGCCAAACCTTCCTTAGACTACATAGAAGTCAAGGACACTTCATCCAACCTTACTTCCTTTTCTCCTTCACTTGGGGCTCACAGTGGCATGACAGGCTGGAAACCCTCCCAGCCTTTCCTAGCTCCCTTCCCATTTTATTTTGTAGGCATTTCCTTTATTATAATCCTTGTGCATTTTATTCCATCTTGGCATCTGCTTTTCGAAGGACATGGACAAACCCACATGGCCAGATAATAGTGTTGGCAATTCAATTAAACGTAATATGATCCATGGCAGATTGATGATGTTTTCTTACCAGTGGAGGGTGTCCATGAACAAAGAATTGGACAAAACTCACAAACAAAGCAAGGGAAGAATGAAGCAACAAAAGCAGAGATTTATTGAAAACAAAAGCACACTCCACAGGGTGTGAACGGAAAGAGCAAGTGGCTCAAGGGCCCAGTTACAGAATTTTCTGGGGTTTAAATACCCTCTAGAGGTTTCCATTAGTTACTTGATGTACCTCCTATGTAGATGAAGAGGCTAAAGTGAAGTTATAAAGTCATTTACTTGGACTTAGAAGGTTGGGTTTTTTGTTTGTGTTTAATTTGGTTCTAGAAAGTGTTTAGGTTGCCTGCTCCTACACCCTATTTCTTGCCTCAGTTTTGTTAAATTCTAGATATCAGAAAATGATTATGTGTAGTGCAAGAACATCCTCTTGGTGGTCTGTACACTGGCCTTTTATAATAAGACCCAACCTTAGAGTTGCATTTGGAGTATTATAATCCACATGTAGAAGTCACTCTTCAATCCTGTCAACTAATTTGGCAGTGTGATGGGGGGAGGGAAGTTATTTAATCTATCTGTGTTTTACTTTCTCTAATATAATATGGAAATAATAGTATCTGACTCATAAACTTGTGAAGACTAAATGAACTATTCCATGTAAAGAATGCAGAACAGTGCCTAACACCTAGTGTTTAATTAGTTGTGTTAGTCATTATTGTTACTATCAATGAGTTTGGCACTTGAACATATGTAGTTTGCCAAGACAGCTAGTATAGAAAAATCTATATCTAGGTGAACAAAGAGCTAGAAAAGAAACAGACTGGTTAGAGAAAATCCCAGGCAGATCTCCAAACATCAGAGCACTCTACAAAAATACAAAAAAAAAAAAAAAATAGCTGGGCATGGTGGCACACACCTGTAGTCCCAGCTGCTTGGGAGGCTGACACAGGAGAATTGCTTGAACCCAGAAAGTGGAGGTTGCAGTGAGCCAGGAATGTGTCACTGCACTCCAGCCTGGGCAATAGAGTGAGACTCCATCTCATAAAAAAAAAAAAAAAAAAAAAAATTAGAAGTTCCAGTGTCTTCAGATGAGAAGAAACCAGTGCAAGAATTCTGACACTGTGAAAAATCTGAATGTAGTGATACCACCAAATGATCACACCAGCTCTCCAGCAGTGGTTCCTAAACAAAATGGAAACTCAGAAATAACAGATCAAGAATTCAAAACATGGAATTGAAAGGAAGCTCAATGAGATCCAAGACAAGGTTGAAAATAAACACAAAAAATCTTCTAAAGCAATTCAGGAAATGAAGGAAGAGATAAACATTTTAAAAATAAGTCAACCAGAGTTTCTGGAATTGAAAACCCCACTTAAAAAATTTCAAAATACAATGGAAAGCTTTATCAATAGACTAGACCAAGCAGAAGAAAATAAAATCAGATTTTGAAGACAGGTCTTTCAAATTAGCCAGACAAAAGTAAAGAAAAAATGAGTTTTTAAACTGAACAAAGTCTTTAAGAAGTGTAGAAGAGTGTAAAGCAACCAAACCTACAAATTGTTGGGATTCCTGAGAAAGAGAAAATGTAAACAATGTGGAAAACATATTTCAAGGAATAGTTCAAGAAAATGTTTCTAATCTTGATAGAGATAGACATCCAGATACAAGAAATTCAGAGAACACCTGTGAGATACTACACAAAATGAACATTGCTAAGGCATATAGTCACCAGACTGTCAAACCGAACACTTAAAAAAAAAAAAAAAAAAATCTTCAAGGCAGCTAGTGAAAAAGGTCAGATATGTACAAAGAGAATTCCATCAGACTAACAGTAGACTTCTCAGCAGAAAGCTAACACAGCAGGAGATATTGGGTGCCTATTTTCAGCATTCTTAAAGAAAAAAAATTCTAACCAAGAATTTCATATCCTGCCAAACAAAGCTTCATAAGTGAAGGAGAAATAAAATATTTTCTAGACAAGCAAGTGCTAGGGAAATTCGTTATCACTAGATCAGCCTTACAAGAGATCCTCACAGGAGTTCTAAACATGGAAATGAAACAATGATAACTGCTACCACAAAACACACTTAAGTACATAGCCCACAACCACACCTAAGTACATAGGCCACACAGTAGAAACTACAAAGCAACTACCTAATAACTGCATGATAGGATCGAAACCTCACATATCTTGCTTGAGCCCAGGTATTTGTTACCAGCCTAGGCAACATAGAGGGACCCCATCTCTAAACAAAATACAAAATTAGCTGGCTATGGTGGCACACACCAGTGGTCCCAGCCACTTGGGAGGCTGAGGTGGAAGGATTGCATCAGCCTGGAAGTTTGAGGCTGCAGTGAGCCATGATCATGCCACTGCACTCCATCCTGAGTGACAGAGTAAGACCCTGCTCAAAAAAAATACATTTTTAAAATATCGATATTAACCCAGTATACACATATCAATATTAACCCTGAATGCAAATAATCTAAATGCTCTACTTAAAAGACAGAGACAAGTTGAATAAAAAAACAAGACCTATCTGCTGTCTTCAAGAGACCCTTCGTACATGTAATGACTCTCATAGGCTCAAAGTAAACGGCTGAAGAAAGATTTATTACTCAAACAGAAAAAAAAAGCAGAGGTCATGATTATTATATCAGATAAAACAGATTTTAAACCAAAAACAGTAAAAAAACAAACAAACAAACAACGGGGGGGGACAAAGAAAGGTGTTGCATAATGATAGGGAGATCAATTCAACAAGAAGACAACTATCCTAAATACATATGCACCCAATATTGGAGAAACCAGATTCATAAAACAAATACTTCTAGACCTATAACAAGACTTAGACAGCCACACAATAATAGTGGGGGACTTCAACACCCTCCTGACAACACTAAACAGATCATTAAGGCAGAAAACTAAAAGAAATTATGGACTTAAATTAGATACTTGACAATTGGATGTAATAGGCACTACAGAATACTCCAGTCATGAACCACAGAATATAGTTCTTCTCATCTGCAAATGAAACATACTCCAAGATTGACCACATACTTGGCCATAAATCAAGCATCAATAAATTCAAAAAAATCAAATCATACCAGCCATACTCTATGACCACAGTGGAATAAAAATAGAAATTAATACCAAGAAGATCTCTCAAAGCCACACGATTACAGAGAAATTAAACAACTTGTTCTTAAAGGACTTTCAAGTAAACAACAAAATTAAAGCAGAAATTTAAAGTTCTTTAAAATAAAGGAAAACAGAGATATAACATACCAAAATCTCTGAGATGCAGCAAAGGCAGGGTTAAGATAAAGGTTATAGCACTAAAGACTTCAATGAGTTAGAAAGATCTCAAATAAATGATCTGACTCACACCAAGAGGAACTAGAAAAACAAAAACAAACTAGCCCAAACGTGACCAAAAGAAAAGAAATAACTAAAATCAAAGCAGAACTGAATGCAATTGAGACCCAAAAATCCATAAAGAATCAACAAGACCAAAAGCTGGCTCTTTGAAAGGATAAACAAGATGGATAGACCACTAGCTAGTTTAACAAAGAAAAAAGAGAGAAAATCCAAGAAAGCACAATTAGAAATTATAAAGTTAACATTACAACTGACCCTACAGAAATACGAAAGATTATCAGAGACTATTATGAACATCTGTATACACACAAACTAGAAACTCTAGAGAAAATGGATAAATTCCTGGAAACACAACCTCCGAAGAGTGAATCAAGAAGAAACTGAAACCCTGAATGGATCAATATCAAGTTCCAAAATTGAATCAGCAGTAAGAAACTTACTAACCAATGAACTCCCCAGACCAGATGAATTCACAGCAAATTCTACCTGATGTGCAAAGTACCAATTCTACTGAAACTATTCCAAAAAAATCAAGTAGGAGGGACTCCTCCCTGACTCATTCTATGTAGACAGGATGACAAAAGCTGGAAAACACATAATGAAAAAAGAAAACTGTGGGTCAACATCCCTGATGAACTTAGACACAAAAGTCCTCAACATAATACTAAACAACTGCACCCAGCAGCACATCAAAAAGTTAATTTGAGTGGAGCGTGATGGCTTATGGCTGTAATCCCAACACTTTCAGTGGCCAAGGTGGGTGGATCACGAGGTCAGGAGATTGTGACCATCCTGGCCAACATGGTGAAATCTTGTCTCTACTAAAAATACAAAAATTAGCTGGGTGTGGTGGTGCATGCCTGTAATCCTAGTTACTCAGGAGGCTGAGGCAGGAGAATGGCTTGAACCTGGGAGGCAAAGATTGCAGTCAGCCAAGATCATGAGACTGCACTCCAGCCTGGCAACAGAGCAAGACTCCATCTCAAATTTTAAAATTTAAAAAATTTGAAAAAAACTATTCTAAACTCATATGGAACCAAAAAAGAGCCAAATAACCAAAGCAATCCTAAGCAAAAAGAACAAATCCAAAGGAATCATATTACCTGACTTCAAACAAGGCTACAGTAACCAAAATGGATACTACTGGTACAAAAACAGACACATGGACCAATGCAACAGAATAGAGAACCCAGAAATAATGCCACACACCTACAGCTATCTGTAGCTGGTCTTTGACAAAGATGAAAATAACAAGCAATGGTGAGAGGATTCCTTATTTAATAAATGGTACTATGATAACGGGCTATCCACATGCAGAAGTCTGAAACCAGGCTCATTCTTTTCACCACATACAAAAATCAACTCAAGATGGATTGAAGACATAAATGTAAAATCTAAAATATAAAAACGCTAGAAGGAAACCTAGGAAATACCATTCTTGAGATGGGCCAACATCTCAAGTACCATTCTTGAGATGTTAAAGATTTCATGACAAAGACTCCAAAAGCAATTGAAACAAAAACAAAAATTGACAAGTGGGACTTAATGAAACTAAAGAGCTTGTGCATAGCAAAAAAAAAAAAAAAAATATATATATATATATATATATATATATATATATATATTTCAACAGAGTAAACAACCTACAAAATGAGAGAAAATATTTGCAAACTATGCATCTGGCAAAATTCTAATATCTAGAATCTGTAAGGAACCTAAACAAATCCACAAGCAAAAAACCAACAATCTCATTCAAAAAATGACAAAAGACATGAATGAACACTTCTTAAAGACATACACGTGGCCAACAAGCATGTGAAAAAATGCTCAACATCACCAATCATTAGAGGAATGCAAATCAAAATCACAATGAGATACCATCTCACACCAGTAGAATAGTTACTATTAAAAAGTCAAAACGCAACAGACTCTGGCAAGGCTGCAGAGAAAAGGAAACACACACTGCTGCTGGTAGGAATGTAAATTAGTTCAACCCCTATGGAAAGCAATTTGGAGATTTCACAAAGAATTTAAAAAGAGAACTACTATTCAACTTGCCAATCCCATCACTAGGTATATTCCCAATGGAATATAAATCATTCTATCATAAAAACATATGCACATATATGTTCATCACAGCAGTATTCATAATATCAAAAAGATGGAATCAACCTAGATGCCGATCACTGGCAGACTGGATAAAGAAAATGTGATACATATACACCATGGAATACTATGCAGCCATAATAAAGAACAAAATTATGTCCTTTGTAGCAACATGGATGTACCTCAAGACCATTATCCTAAGCAAATTAACACAGGAACAGAAAACCAAATACTGTATGTTCTTACTTATAAGTGGAAAATAAACACTCATTAAACATGGGCACAAAGAAGGAATAATAGACACTTGGACCTACTTAAGCGTGGAGGGTGGGAAGAGGGTGAAAATCTAAAACTGCTTAACATTAGTAATCATCAGTGAAATGCAAATCACAACCACAATGAGTTAACATCTCACACCAGTCAGAATGGCTATTACTAAAAAGTCAAAAAACAACAGATTCTGGTGAGGCTGCAAAGAAAAAGGAATGCTTATACACTGTTTGCAGGAATGTAAATTAGTTTAGCCACTGTGGAAAGCAGTTTGGAGATTTTCCAAAGAACTTAAAACAGAACTACCATTTGATCCAGCAATCCCATTACTGGGTACATATCCGGAAGAAAATCATTCTACTAAAAGACACAAGCACTCATATGTTCATCACGGCACTATTTGTTTTAGATTTTTTATTTTAATTTTTCTGGGTACATGGTAGATGTATATATTTATGGGATACATGAGATGTTTTGATACAGACATGAAATGTGTAATAATCACATCATGTAAAATGGGGCATCCATCTACTTTAGTATTTATCCTTTGTGTCACAAATTATCCAAGTATGTACATAAAATTTAAGGAATTTTAAAATGTACAATTAAATTATTATTGACAATAGTCACCCTGTTGTGCTATCAAATGCTAGGTCTTATTCATTGTTTCAATTTTTTGTGCCCCTTAACCATCGCCACCTCCCCAACACCCTCCCACTACATTTCTCAGACTCTGACAACCATTCTCTACTCCCTGTCTCCATGAATTCAACTGTTTTTATTTTTAGATCTGACAAATGAGTAAGAACATGTGATGTCTTTCTGTGCCTGGTTTATTTCTCTTAACATAATGACCTCAGTTCTATCTATGTTGTTGCAAATGACAGGATCTTATTCTTTCGTATGACCGAATAGTACTCCATTGTGTATATGTACCACATTTTGTTATCCATTCATCTGTTGATGGACGCTTAGGTTCCTTCCAAATCTTGGCTACTGTGAACAGTGCTACAAAAAACATGGGAGTGCAGGTATCGCTTGGATATACTGATTTCCTTACTTTTTGGGTGTATACCCAGCAGTGGGATTGCTGGATCATATGGTAGCTCAGTTCTTAGTTTTTTGAGGAACCTCCAATCTGTTCTCCATAGTGGTTGTACCATTTACATTCCCACTAACAGTGTATGCAATTCCCTTTTCTCCACATCCTCGCCAACATTTGTTATTGCCTGTCTTTCGGATAAAAGCCATTTTAACTGGGGTGAGATGATATCCCATTGTAGTTTTGATTTGCATTTCTCTGTTGATCAGTGATATTGAGCACCTTTTCATATGCCTGTTTACCATTTGTATGTCTTCTGAGAAATGTCTATTCAAATCTTTGGTCCATTTTTAAATCAGATTATTGGATCTTTTTCCTATAACGGTGTTTGAGCTCCTGGTTATTAATCCTTTGTCAGATGGGTAGTTTACAAATATGTTCTCCCATTCTGTGGGTTGTCTCTTCACTTTGCTGATTGTTTCCTTTGCTGTGTAGTAGCTTTGTAACTTGATGTGATCCCATTTGTCCATTTTTGCTTTGGTTATCTGTGGTTATGTGTTACTCAAAAAATTTTTGTCCAGAACAATGTCCTGGAAAGTTTCCTTAATGTTTTCTTGTAGTCGTTTCATAGTTTGAGGTCTTAGATTTAAGTCTTTAATGCATTTTGATTTGATTTTTTGTATACAGTGAGAGATAAGGGTCTTGTTTCATTCTTCTGCATATGAATATACAGTTTTCCAGGCACCATTTATTGAAAAGACTGTCTTTTCCCAACTGTATGTTCCTTGCATCTTTGTCAAAAATGAGTTCACTGTACATGTGTGGATTTTTTTCTGGGTTCTATATTCTGTGCCATTGGTCTCTGTGTGTCTGTTTTTATGCCAGTACCATGCTGCTTTGCTTACTATAGCTCTGTAGTATAATTTGGAGTCAGATAGTGTGATTCCTCCAGTTTTGTTCCTTTTACTTATAATAGTTTTGGCTATTCTGGGTCTTTTGTGATGTTATATAAATGTTAGGATTGTTTTTGCTATTTCTGTGAGGAATGTCATTGGTATTTTGATAGGGCTTGTTTTGAATCTGTAGATTCTTTGGGTAGTATGGATATTTTAATAATATTGATTCTTCTAATCTATGAACATGAAATCTTTCCATTTTTGTGTTCTTTTCAATATCTTTCACTAGTGTTTTATAGTTTTCATTATAGAGATCTTCCACTTCTTTGGTTAATCCTAGGTATTTAATTTTATTTGTGGTTATTATAAATGGGATTATTTGTTTGATTTCTTTTTCAGATTGTTCACTGGTGGCATACAGATATGCTACTGATTTTTGTAGGTTGATTTTGTTTCCTGTAACTTTACTGAATTTGCTTTTCAGTTCTAATAGTTTGTGTGTGTGTGTGTGTGTGTGTGTAGTCTTCAGGTTTTGCAAATATAAGATGATATCATCTGCAAATAAGAATAATTTGACTTATTTCTTTCCAATTTGGATGCCCTTTATTTCCTTGCCTTGTCTGATTGCTCTAGCTAGGACTTTCAGTACTATGTTGAATAGCAGTGGTGACAGTGTCCTTGTTGTGTTCCAGATCTTTAAGGAAAGGCTTTCAGTTTTTCCCCACTCAGTATGATATTAGCTGTGGGTCTGTCATATATGGCTTTTATTATGTTGAGATATGTTCCTTCTATATCCCGTTTCTTGAGCATTTTTATCATGAAGGGATGTTAAATTTTATCAAATGCTTTTTTGGCATCAATTGAAACGATCATATGGTTTTTGTCATTCTGTCCTGTATTATACTGATTGATTTGTACATATTGACCTATCCTTCCATCCCAGGAACAAATTCCACTTGGTTGTAATGAATGGTCTTTTTCACTTATTGTTGAATTCAGTTTGCAAGTATTTGTTGAGGATTTTTGCACCAATATTCATCAGAGATATTGGCCTGCAGTTTTCTTTTTTTTTTTTTTTGACGTGTTTTTGTCTTGTTTGGGTATTAGGGGAATACTGGCCTCATAGTATGAGTTTAGAAGTATTCCCTCCTCCTGTAGTTTTTGGAATAGTTTCAGTATGATTGGTGTTAGTTCTTCTTTAAATGTTTGGTAGAATTCATCAGTGAAGCCATCAGGTTCCAGGCTTTTTTTTTTTTTTTTACCGGCAGACATTTTATTATGGCTTTAATCTCATTACTTTTATTGGTCTGTTGAAGTTTTGGATATCTTAATGATCAATCTTGGCAGGTTTTACATCACAGCACTATTAACCATAACAAAGACATGGAATAAACCTAGGTGCCCATCAAATAAAATGGGGTTGGATAAATAAAATGTGGTACATACATACCATGGGATACTAAGCAGCCATGAGAAATGAAGTCATGTCATTTGCAGCAACATGGATGCACCTCAAGGCCACTGTCCTAAGTGAATTAATGCAGAAACAGGAAAGCCAAATACCACATGTTCTCACTTATAAGTAGGAGCTAAACACTGGTTACTCATGGATATAACGATGGAAACAGTAGACACTAAGGACTAGTAGATGGGGGAAGGAAGGAGGACGACAAGCATGGAAAAACTATGGGTACTATGCTTGGTACCTGGATTATAGGATCAATTGTACCCCAAACCTCAGCAGTATACCTAGTTAACAAACTTGCTCATGTACCCTCTGAATCTAAAATAAAAATTGAAATTATATTTTTAAAATGGATTTTTTTCCTGTATAAGTGTAGAATATAATATAAGCATACATTTAATTTGTTAAATTAAGATTGGGTTTGCTTTCTCAAGAAGAGACAGGTTAGTCTGGGGTACCTAAACTTCTTCTATTGGTACACTGAACATATAAGCCAACATTACTTTTACATAATATTTGGAGTAGCTAAAAACATAAAACATGTGTTCAAATAAATTGAGTCATAATTCTGACACAGTTTTTTTGTTTTTGTTTTTTGAGACAGGCTCTCCCTCTGTCACTCAGGCTGGAGCGCAGTGGAACTATCTCAGCTCACGGCAGCCTCAAATTCCCGGGCTCAAGCATCCCTCCTATGTGAACTTTCTGAGTAGCTGGGACTAGAGGCATGTGCCACCATGCCCAGCTAATTTTTTTGTAGAGACAGGGTTTCACCATAATGCCCAGGTTGATCTTGAACTCTTGGGCTCAGAGTTCTTGGCCTCCCAGAGTGCCAGGATTACAGGTGTGCACCATCATGCCCAGCCTTGCCAAAGTTTTTTATAACAGTAATTGTTCTATAGCATATCAGTTTGAACATAATTTCAAAGATCCTCAGGTAACTTAAAATTGACATTTCAGTTATAAGCAACACTGAAATACTGCTCACTGTGAATAATTTTTAGTGTGTACACACTTGTTTCTTATATCTGTACACTATGGAGTTGCTGTCTTCAAGTCATATTTTTAGTAAAAATGTTCATTTTTGCAAATTCAAGGTTTAAAAAAATTGTGCTATGTATATTGAGATTTGCTGTTCTACAAAAATACTTGCATATGATAGTTTTAAATTACCATCCTTTCAGTTTTCTCTGTGAAACTTGTTATTTTCATTAAAATTTGTGATTAATATAGGTAGCTGACACTAAACTAAGAACAATAGTGACAGAGAAATACAACTGTGTGGCTGGGCATGGTGGCTCACACCTATAACCCCAGCACTTTGGGAGGCCGAGGCAGGCAGATCACCTGAGGTCAGGAGTTTGAGACCTGGCCAACACGGTGAAACCTTGTCTCTACTAAAAATACAAAAATTAACTGGTTGAGGTGTTGAGTGTTTGTAGTCCCAGTTCTTGGGAGGCTGAGGCAGAAGAATCACTTGAACTGGGGAGATGGAGATGGCAGTGAGCCGAGATCACACCACTGCACTCCAGCCTGGGCAACAGAGCAAGACTCTGTCTCAAAACTAAAAATAAAAATAAAAATAAAAAATAATTAAATAGAAAACCAACTATTATTCTCGGGTACGCAATATCCTATCTTAATCAAATGATTAATTTTTCTCTGAAAGCCACTGATTCTGTTTTACCACTTAAGTGGATCTTAAATTTAGAAAAAATGAGATAAAAATTTCAGGATGAGGCTGGACTTAGTGGTTCATGCAAGTAATCCTAGCACTTTGGAAGGTCAAAGTAAGAAGATTGCTTTAGCCCAGGAGTTTGAGACCAGCCTGGGCAACATAGTGAAATTCCTGTCTCTACATTCAATCAATTCATCAATCAATAAATGCCTGGTGAGGTAGTGTCTACCTGTAGTCCCAGCTACTCATGAGGCTGAGGCAGGAGGATTGCTTGAGCCCAGGAGTTCAAGGTTGCAGTGAGCTATGATTTGTGCCACTGCACTCCAGTCTGGGTAAGAGAGAGAGAGACCCTGTCTCAAAAAACAAGAAAAAGAATTAGGGTATTTTACACTAAAAGTATCTTGGAGATTTCCCATAGGTCCTTGAAAAATCATGAACTTTAGTACAGGTATACCTTGGAGATATTGTGGGTTTGATTCCAGACCACCAAAATATAACAAATATTGCAATAAAGCAAATCACACAAACTTTTTGTTTCCTGGTGCATGTAAAAGTATGTTTATACCATACAGTTATTCTGTTACATGTGCAACAGAATTATGTCTTAAAAACAATGTACATACTTTAGTTTAAAAATACTTTATTGCTAGAAAATGCTAACGATCATCTGAGCTTTCAGAAAGTCAGAATCTTTTTCTGGTGGAGGGTCTTGCCCCAATATTGATGCCTGCTGTCTGATCAGGGTGGTGGTTGCTGAAGGTTGGGGTGACTGTGTCAATTTCTTAAGATAACACTGAAGTATGCTGCATCCATTGGACTCTTACTTTCACAAAAGATTTCTTTGTAGCATGCAATGCTGTTTGATTGCATTTTACCCATAGTAGAACTTTTAAAATTGGACTCAATCCTCTCAAATAGCTGCTGCTTTATTAACTAAGTTTATGTAGTATTTACATTCTTTGTTGTTATTTCAACAATGTTCACAGCATCTTCACCAAGAGTAGATTTAATCCCAAGAAACTTTGCTCATCCATAAGAAGCAACACCATAGCCATTCAAATTTTATCATGAGATTGCAGCAATTCAGTCACATCTTTAGGCTCCACTTTCCAATTCTAGTTCTCGAGCTATTTCCACAACATCTGCAGTGACTTCCACCACTGATTTCTTGAACCCTCGGAATCATCCATGAGGGTTGGAATCAACTTCTTCCAAATTCCTGTTAAAGTTGGTATTTTGATTGCCGATGGATCATGAACATTCTTAATGGCATCTAGAATGGTGAATTCTTTCCAGGTTTTCAATGTACTTTGACCAGATTCCTCAGAGGAATCTCTGGAAGCTATAGCCTTACAACATGTATTTCTTTTCTTTTTTTTGAGACGGAGCTTCACTGTTGTTGCCCAGGCTGGAGTGCAATGGCGCACTCTCGGCTCACTGCAACCTCCGCCTCCTGGGTTCAAGCAATTCTCCTGCCTCAGCCTTCTGAGTAGCTGGGATTACAGCATGCCCCACTAAGCCTGGCTAATTTTTGTATTTTTAGTAGAGATGGGGTTTCACCATGTGGGTCAGGCTGGTCTTGAATTCCTGACCTCAGGTGATCCACCCGCCTTGGACTCCCAAAGTGCTGGGATTACAGGTATGAGCCACTGTGCCCGGCCTACAACATGTATTTCTTAAATAACAAGACTTGAAAATCAAAATTACTCCTTGATCTGTGAGGTGCAGAATGGATGTTGTGTTAGCAGGCATGAAAGCAACACTGATCACCTCGCACATTGCCATCAGAGTTCTTGGGTGACCAGGTTGTCAACGAGCAGTAGTATTTTCAAAGGTATCTTTTTTTTTTTTTTTTTCTGGAAAGTAGATCTTAACAATGGACTTAAAATTTTCAGTAAACCATGCTGTAAACAGATGGGCTGTCATGCAGACTTTGTTGTTCCATTGATAGAGCACAGTAGGGTAGATTTAATATAATTCTTAAGGGTCCTAGAATTTTTGGAATGGTAAAGCAGCACTGGCTTCATCTTAACACCAGCTGCGTTAGCCCCCAATGAGAGCCTGTCCTTTGAAGCTAGGCATTGACTTCTCTCTAGCTATGAAAGTCCTGCATTGGTCCCTCTACCAATATAAGATTATTTCATCTGCATTGAAAGTTTGTATAGATTTTCATCAATAATATTAGCTAAAACATCTGGATAACTTGCTTCTTCATCAGCACCCTCTTGCACTTTTATTACAGAGATGGTTTCTTTCCTTAAACATCATGAACCAGGCCGGACGTGATGGCTCACACCTGTAATCCCAACCCTTTGGGAGGCTGACATGGGCGGATCACAAGGTCAGGAGCCTGAGACCAGCCTGGCCACCATGGTGAACCCCATGTCTTCTTAAAATATAAAAATTAGCTGGGCATGGTGGCAGGGGCCTGTAATCCCAGCTACGCAGGAGGCTGAGGCAGGAGAATCGCTTGAACCTGGGAGGTGGAGGTTTCAGTGAGCTGAGATCACACCATTGTACTCCAGCCTGGGCAACAAGAGCAAAACTCTGTCTCAAAAAACAAAACAAAAAGCAAAACAAACAAAAAACAACAACAAAAATCCCATCATGAACCAACCTCTGCTAGCTTCCAATTATTATTATTATTTTTTTTTTTGGCAGCTTTCTTACCTCTCTCACCTTTACAGAATTGAAAAGCTTTAATGGCCTTCTCTGGATTAGGTTTTGGCTTCAGGGGATATTGTGGCTGATTTGATCTTCTATCCAGACCACTGCACCTTTCTCCTTATCAGCCATAAGGTTGCTTTGCTTTCTTATCATTCATATGTTCACTGAAGTAGCATGTTTAACTTCCTTCAATAACTTTTCCTTTGCTTGCACAACTTGGCTGTTTGGCACAATAGTTCCAGCTTTCAGCCTCTCTTGGCTTTTGACATGCCCTTTTAACTAAGCTTAATCATAGCTAGTTTTTGATCAAAGTGAGAGACTTCTGACCGGGCGCGGTGGCTCAAGTCTGTAATCCCAGCACTTTGGGAGGCCGAGACGGGCGGATCACGAGGTCAGGAGATCGAGACCATCCTGGCTAACATGGTGAAACCCCGTCTCTACTAAAAAATACAAAAAACTAGCCAGGCGAGGTGGTGGGCGCCTGTAGTCCCAGCTGCTCGGGAGGCTGAGGCAGGAGAATGGCGTGAACCCGGGAAGCGGAGCTTGCAGTGAGCCGAGATCCAGCCACTGCACTCCAGCCCGGGCGACAGAGCAAGACTCCATCTCAAAAAAAAAAAAAAAAAAAAAAAAAAAAAAGAACGTGAGAGACTTCAGACTCTTCTATTCACTTGAACACTTAGAAGTTAGAAGCCACGGTAGGGTGACTGACTGGTTTAATTTCAATATTGGTGTATCTCAGGGAATAGAAGGCCCAAACAGAGGGAGAGAGATGGGGGAATGGCCATTTATTGGAACAGTCAAAACACACAGAATATGTATTAACTATCTTATATGGGTGTGGTTTTTGGCACCTCAAAACAATTACAGTGGTAACATAAATGATTACTGATCACAGATCACCATGAACAGATGGAATGATTTTTTAAAAGTTGGAAATCTTGCAATTACCAAAATGTGACACATGAAGTTATCACCTGCTGTTGGAAAAAATGGTACTGACAGTCTTGCTGGATGTAGGGTTACCAGTTATCTGCAAAGTGCAATAATGCAAAGCACAATAAAATAAAGTGTGCCTGTACTTCTTTTTATTAGTAAACGTGTTTTTAAAGCAATTCACAATTTATAGCAATACAATAGTGTGTTGTGAAAACATTAAAAGTCCTTCTTCTAAGGGTTCAGAAAACCTCACACTTACAACAATAAGGTCATGGCCGCAAGACACAGCTTGTCTGGAAACTACACATTAAATGATGTATTCTATTCAGGGACTAAATATAAAAGCCAAGGTTGAGCCATGAATACAGAGGACAATATACAAATGAGATTATCACCACTGGCTATTTGAACAGAATTAGATCTCACAGATAATTTAATCAACTTTTAAAACTTTACAGATGAGGAAAATGAAGCTCTGAGATATGACTTTGCTGGGGTTCCTCTACTTCCTGTCAGGAATAAAAGTCAAATTCCCATTTCCCAACTCCAAGCCAGTTCTTTTCATTACACTGTGCTGCCAGTATGTCTAACCAATATGGCAGAAAGGTATTTCATTGAATGACTTCCACCATTCTTTTCCCAAAGACTAATCAGTAAGTGGTAAATGTGTTAAATTTACCACACATTGATTACAAACACAAAGTACTATATTGCAAGCAACAGAGGTTTTGCGCTTTGGTCTTTATTCTTACTTCCATTAAATACGGGGGAATCTTGGGTCATAAAATTGGTATTATTACAAAAGAGAAATGAGTAAAGAGTGGTTGCTGAAAGTTAATTTTTCTTGGCTGTTCGTCTAAGTATATACTAGGTATTGTTATTAGCAGACTTCAGAAAGAAAAGGTTATCTGGAATTTTTTTTACCTGTCTTCCTCAACTTAGAAATTTATTTTATACAAAATCATTTTAACAAAACATCTTAGGGAGAAATTAACACAAAATTACAGATCACTCCATGTGCTTAATTTGAATTGTTATAGTCTTTATGTATTCGTATCTAATAGTCTTCATGCTAAAATTGGGATTCTTAGTAAGTCAACAAAAATGCATGACAATCTGACACAATTTCTAGGAAAACTGCAATAATTCTATGAACCTAAATACAAGTAAGTGAAATTCTTTCATCATTCCTTTTTTCCCAGAAATTGCGTATTTTTGAGAAAATATTTATGCAAAGTGTTCCACTGAAATGTATCTCTTATGAAAGTATCTGAATATTGAAGTAGTTAACTTATGGTAAGAAACCAATAAAATTGTTTTATTAAATGTACACATAAAAAGGCATGTAAGTTTTTGACCTTCAGTTGTTTTGGAATTAAATTACATTTCGGCACCCAAAAATCTTTTAACTGACAGTTTTCATACTTTGCAAAACACACAGGGCACTGGAAACTCTAATGAACCAGCATTTACATAATGGTAACTGCCATATGACCACTTTGGTAAGCAGCTTGTTGAAATTATGTACTAAGTGCTTTATGTGTTGCCAAAAAAACTTAAAAAACCAAATAAATCATGAGGCTCTACAAAATAGCTTAGAAAAACAAGTTTTCTATTTATTTAAAAATAAGTTTGTAGTTACTACATTGCAGGGACAGGAATTCTTACACGTACATTCTAGTTTGTATAAAAGGATTCAAAGAATTATGCATCAAAACTAACATAGAAAGTGTCCACGTAACAGTAAAGAAAGGTCCAATCAATATGTACAAAAAGAAAGGGCACTGCTATTCTGGTGTGAGACTGCTGTTTATAATATGATACTCCAGGTTCGGAAAGAAAAAAACAAACTTCAATAAAGCTAAATAATTAATTTGTTTTAAAATTCTGTTACTTATTACATACAACAGATCTGCTTGTGTTTAAACATTGTTTTCTGTACAAAATAAGCATAATCTTAATTTGAAAATGTGTCAGTTTCAACTTTCACCCTCTAGGTCAGTTACTTTTTAAAAATTGAGCTACATTCTACACATGTCTAAATGTCCTGTGACAGGATTTAAGTTTTCTAAAAGATCTTCAGTAAGACCCCCGTCTTCTTGCGGTTTTAATATGGTCCAAAAATGTAACATTGTATTGTCTCATTTTATAGTCTATCACTGTGACTAATCAACACACACAATCTTAAAGTAACCAGCGTGTGTGCATCTGCCTTATATGCATGTAGTATATTCCATCTTGAACCTATTTTTCTTGGCTCCTTGAATTGTAGAAACTCAGCCGTGCACTAAGTATTTGGTGTGTGCCATAATGTTAATTTCCTGATAATTTTTATCTGCATTAAAAAAGTGTTTCAACACAGAGCTATCAAAACTAAAAATAGTATCTACTTATAGCTCATATTTTCTACTCACTGTTTTACTGCAGTGTGTACAAGGTTTATCTCTGGAGCGCCAAAAGTGGTACTTACAGTCTTCTGACTCAATTTGACCTCTTCTTGGGTACTATACATAGTTCATGATGACTTTTCATTTGGAGCGCTTTGCTCAGTATAATTAACAAAAATAGTTTCTTAGTAAATGTAGTATTTTTAGTTCAGATCACTTGGAAATCAGGGAACTAAGGGAAACTGCAAGGGTAGAATCAAATAAAAGTGTATTTTTCAAATTTTAATGGGAAAATAAATTCTTGCCTAAGTGTAACAAAACCACTGCTCAACCTGTTATGTTAGAAATACTTTTTAGGTTTATAGGAGTAATCAGATGATAAAACTACTTCCCCTATGACTTTTAAAATCATGTAACTCCTGCATATAAGCAGAACACTTACAGCCCTTTAATCACTCAAGTATCTTGGTCCTTTCAACCTATTCAAAAATAAATTTCAGGTCACAAAAACATTCAGAATAAATCTGTTTTCATTAAGTAGAAAACTGAAAAAGCCATTTCCAGCTGACATTTGATAGAGATATACAGTAGGTATATATGTATAAAATGGAATGTTAGAATTGAAGTAAACATTGTTAACTGGAGAAATTATATTACAAATCATATTTGAAAACATGTAAATGCTGCTAACATATAAGATAAAAATGATATTTGAATACATTTCTTAAAATGTCTGATTCATCTACTGCAATGCAGATGAGGGACAGTTCTAGATGTTAACATACATGCTGCACAAAGATATTTTCTCTGATTACTGTATCTTATGTAATTCATTTCCAGGTGATAACTAAATTTAGTCTATCCCAAGTCTCAGATGTTACCTAATCCAGCTCACAAATATTCCACACTTATTTACTTACATTGAAGGAGGAAGAGAGTTTTATAATAATGCCAGCAGTCTAAATTTGTAGTGAAGCTGTGCAACAAAAACAATTGAAATAAGGCCAAAAAAATCTTCAGTTTATAATACATGCAGAAAATAGTCCAATGCCACTATAGCAGGTCACAAAGGATAAAATTTTAAAAAGCTATGTATCGCCTATCGCCCAGGGCTGTGAGTCTCTGATTAGACTGAATATGTAAACTAATGCTCCACTTAAACTTTTCATCTGGGACTTGAGAATGCTGGGAGTTGAGGGAGGGAATATTAGGGTTTGGTACTTAGAAATACCTAGATTGGTTTACACTTTCCATGCATGTTAAGTTATATTTCTGAATTTTCAGTAAATGTGAGATGTTTTTATTGCTTACCTAAGACAACTGCCAACATTTCTTTCTGGCCTATCAACAGTACATACATAGTGTTACCGCCTCAAAGAGGATTATTTTCCCAAGTGGTAAAGAAAACAAAAATATGGTGATGACTTAAATTTCTTAATTCAACTTCTGCAATGTATAGAAGCTAAATTATAAAAATATAAAATCTAAATATATTGGTATTACTAATACATGTTTAAGTGGTGTTTCGGTTACAAAGAATCTGATCCAAGTTACTGTGCTTTACTAAGAAACCAGTGTCTAATAATGTCCAAATAAGGTCATAAATATACAGTGTCTTTAGAACAGGAATAATACATTTATGTGTTATAGGAAAGATGGTACATATTCATTTCTTTGCTCAAGAGTTGGAATTAACACATACACTGTACTAGAGGTATATTCCACTCTAAGACTGTGTACGCTCTTCCTTTTTCTGTACACAACTTAAAACTGTACATTTTTTTTTTTACAAAAATTGATTTTATAGCCTATTCTTTTTTTCTTAACACAATGCAGATAACATCAGGAAATTACATATTTCAAATAGATTGCCTTCAAAAGCAACTAATTAATGACTTAAATTTCAAACATACACTATTATTTTCAAGAATGGTGTAAGTGAAAGACTCATTTTTCTATACAATCAAGCCATCCATTTCTGCATTATGAAGAGTTTAACTACTGAATTTTAATTTTATAGTTAAATATATTTGTTAGAAAAAAATAAATATACAAAAAACCTGAAAAATTTGAAATTATTTTTCAACTGCAAAATCTCAGCAATGCAGTCAAGATCTGGAAAATGGTTTACTTAATTTCACAGGAAAATTTCTGTACAAATTTAGTTACAAATGATCTTAAAAGCCCAAATGTATCACTTTTTCATTCTTCAAGACAGCTAAATGACAGCTAATATTCATCCTTATCAGACATAATTATGTAATGTGTTTTGCCAAGGTTCAATTGCAGATTTTATTTTTCTACATCAGGGTCATGCTGATACATATTTTCCCCATCTTCACTTTTTAAAAATGTAGTATCTGAAAATTTTGGTTACATTTTTGTACCATACCAGTCCTCAGAAAATACTACATTCTTTAAAGTTTTAAAAAAATGGACAGTAATTTTTAAACAATAGAAATGGTAAGTATGTTGGTTTTTAAGGTATAAAATAACTAACTGTACCATAAACAAATAAATAACTGCTCTCCTTTTCCATAGCAGTACATATAGCAATACATTCTCCTAAGTCATATAGTTATCATTTACAATAGACAACTTAATTTTACTAATGATGCAAAAAATAATAGAATACAAGGCACAATCATTAAATGGAGTTTTTCTTTAGGGTGTATATTGACATACCAGCATGATAAGGATACCGTAAAAAGTGCAGAAAAAACACAATGTGCAATGAGACCACTGTATAAAACATGATTGCATAAAAAGTGATTTGGCCTATTTTAACCTTTAATAATTGAAAATAACCAATTTCCCCCTTAAAATTAAACTATAAAGTATGACATTTTAAAATTATTTTTATTCTACTGCTATCTAAAAAATCCTGAAAAAAGAATTTATACCTGGGTAATAGTATATAAGTATGTGTTTGTATATATATTTAATTATACCCATTTATCAATATATACACATACACACACAGACATGTTTCTTTGTAAGTCATTTTAGGCTATTAGATATGTCTAAAGTTTAGAAATGACATTAATCCAGATCAACAAGTAAACATCAAATCCTATACCTTTTTTCCTGTATTTTCCTTGAATCCTTTAACCACTTAAACATTTCCTC
Organism: Piliocolobus tephrosceles; assembly: GCF_002776525.5. NCBI lineage: Eukaryota > Metazoa > Chordata > Mammalia > Primates > Cercopithecidae > Piliocolobus > Piliocolobus tephrosceles. The sequence continues at coordinate 93,391,959 of NC_045438.1, read as the reverse complement.
TAGAACATCTCTGTCAAAGGACCCACCAGTGCATTATTTTCTATTAGTACCAAAAAAAAGATATATCTCAGCATAACTCTTTAATAACTTGCTCTTTAGAATATATAGCCTTTCCAATATTGAAAAGTGTATGCTGTCCTGACAGTCAAAAACAGGCTTTCCACTGCACTGATTCTCAGTCTTTGGCACAATAAACAGAGATTGAGTGATATAAGAATCAAGGTCTGAAAAATTAGACAGTCAAATGTTTTCCAATGTGGATATGTTTCCCTTCATCAGTACATTTTCTCTTAAGTTTGGCAGAAACGGAATAAAGCAAAAGCCTCCTCTAGATACTTTGTAGATGAACATTCTATAATTAAAATTAAACTTTTTAGGGTATCAAATGGTGGAAATTTTGTATTTATCTTTTAGAGGAAACATTTCTTAATTCACTGCTACTCTGTATAACATCTTTTAGGGGCATGACTTGTATCAATAGAAATGTACCTTGCTTGGTCAAAAATAATTCATTTTAACATGAAATGCTCTATCACTAGGAATATTATGCTCCTAAAGAGTGTAGCAGAACTGTCTTTTCTATAAATAAATCAGGAATTCATTATAGATCAATTTCTTTTGTTTCAGTGAATGAAATGAATGTGAAAATGCATAACCTATCTAAGGGCAATAAATAGCAAACATTTAAAATATATATGTATATATTTATATATATATATATTCATTTAAAGAAGTGAAGTGTCTTGTAAGTTTGTTTTTTTTTTTTTTGTTTTTTGTTTTTTTTTTTTTTGCAAATCAAATCATAACATTCCCTACTCCACCATAGCAGCAAGGAAGCAGAAGCCTTAGTTCTACTTATTCCTTAACTGTACCTGCTTTATAGATTTTGAAGTAAAATATTTTGGTACAAGTTACCAACCAATTAAATTAGCTTTTGCTTTTTCAGTCAACTTTCGGACTCGTCCTCTACTAGAAGTTCCAAAAGTTAAAGAGGTGTCTTCGAACAACAGCTGCCTTTGCTCCTCTTCAGAGTCATCCTCATTATAGAAAGCTGTCCTTCGACCTTGATTTCTAGTTCTCATGTGGGGTTCAGAGCCTTTGAGTTCTTCAAACTCTTCTTCCTCATCTATAGGATCATCTATCTTTTTTCGGTTACTTCTCCTTAACACTTTGACACTTGCAGGGACTAGGAGATCTGAATCTAGTTTTTGTGTCTTCATCTTCCTTTTGGGTTTTCTACCTCCACGACTCTTTTTCTGTAACAAATCTTCCTTTACATTATTAGTTTCAGAAAGAAAACTGCATGTTGAAGAAGGAAGTACTTCATCTCTGATGGGATGCACATTATTTTGCTCTAAATTTTCTGGCTTTGCATACTGTAGCTTTTTGGGCTTTCTACCCCTTTTCTTGTGTATAATTTCACCACTATTGGTGTTAACGTCTACTTTAGGTTTCCTTCCAGGTCCCCTCTTCACAAGTTTTGATGGCTGTCCTCCATGGCCATTTACTTGAATGGTTCCTGGTACAAGAGCGTTGTTCTTACAATCTCCTAAAAGGGAACAATAGTTATATTTCTGAATTTTCAGTAAATGTGAGATGTTTTTATTGCTTACCTAAGACAACTGCCAACATTTCTTTCTGGCCTATCAACAGTACATACATAGTGTTACCGCCTCAAAGAGGATTATTTTCCCAAGTGGTAAAGAAAACAAAAATATGGTGAAGCTCATAGAAAATAAGTAACTCATCTAAGTTAACATTGTGATTGATTATAAAGGTAGGATGACCAAAGTTTTCTTATTCCTAACTTACAAATAAGTTATTCTTGCTCAAAAACTGCTCTCAGAACTGTTTAAAGAGGATTTTAAAACAACTAAATGGCAGTTTTTCTTCACAGGCTTTGAAAATCCTCTCCTTGTGAAATAAATAGCAAATGACTATAATCCTAGGAAATACTGATTATATCAATCAAAATCACTGTGTGCCACCATAATCATGATTAAAATCCCACTGTAACAAACTCCATGACAAAAGGCCATTATGCTTCATAAAACAAGAGAGAAAATGCTGGCAATCAAATTCTAAACCTGAAGGATCTGGAGATGATGAATCACCTTTCTGTTGTAGAAAAAAATGCTATAACTTAGATAAAGGAAAAATATGCCACAGGAACTATCAGTAACGAACTCTCTTTCCCTCCAAATTTCTGACATGTTTTTATTTGATAAAGTAGGTGATGTGCAATGCTCTATTTTTGAGGAAATTCATAGATGTAAACTGCTTTTAAAGAGAATACATCTTCATAAGGGCATTTTTGGTCACAGGTTGGAACTGTACTTTGTAAATAAGAAAATCATGGTTGGTTGGGTGCAGTGGCTCACAATTACAATGCCAGCACTCTGGGAGGCCACAGCAGGCGGATCACCTGAGGTCAGGAGTTCGAGACCAGCCTGGCCAACATGGCAAAACCCTGTCTCTACTAAAAGTACAAAAATTAGCTGGGCGTGGTGGTGGGTACCTGTAATCCCAGCTACTCAGGGGGCTGAGGCAGGAGAATCGTTTGAACCTGGGAGGCGGAGGCTGCAGTGAGCTGAGATCACGCTACTGCACTCCAGGCTGGGCGACAAGACAGCCTGGGCGACAAGAGCAAGACTCCGTCTCAAACAAAACAAAACAAAACAAAACAAAACAAAACAAAACAAAACAAAACAAAAAAACATAGTTAAGAGACTCACCAAAGGTCAGAGTCAAGTACAGACAGAAAATGCAAAGATTTTAATTCCTGATCCCCATAGTGAAATGACTCTCTTTAGATTAGTGGTTGGGAAAAAATGTGGGTGTGGACATAAAGTAGTTAAGTATTTCCTATGGAGCAACTGACATTTAAACTGCCTAGGGATTCTGTCAATCCCTCTTGTTTTACATTATGACTACAGGGGTTCTAAATATCCAGCACATGTACCTACTACAGAAGATAGGCTTTAAGGACTACATGAATCCCTTGAAATGGTCCAAAATTTTGTATGAATATGTTTAATGTACATTTTTCTTAGGGACTATAGGACTCATCAACTTTATAAAGCAATATATAATGTAAAAAGATTAAGAATGAATGCAGCTTTCTTAAAAAGGAATTCAGAAGTTTTTTAAAAAAGTTTAAAAACCACTGATCTTGAACTGTGTTGTCCTGAGCACATGAAAAGTTACGCAGTTTAGGAACTAAATTTTTAATTAAATTTCAATTTAAATACTAAAGCAGTATATATTTTAAAATACTGATTAAATACTGAAATAACATTTTGGATGCAATGGAATATTATTAAAATTAACTTTACCTATTTTTACTAAACATAGTGACTGCAAAATTTAAAATTACATATATGTCTTGTATTATATTCCATTAGACAACACTGCTTGATTCTAGACAGTTAATTTCGGTGTCATTATTTATAATAAATCACTGTTAATGTTAACTAATAGATAATGATATTTCTATACAGTACCAATACTCGAGTATTTCTAATACTCAAACATTATAAATCAAATGGACTATGAGAGCAGACCTCCGCTATCATAATGCTAGAACCAATTCATCATATATATTTGATTTCTCTAGGATTCAAGAATAAAAAGCAGCAAGGAAGGCCAATATACTATTCAAACTCTAAATTCAGTTCAGAAAGGGGGCAGATATTAAAAATGTGAAACATTCATATGCAAAGTATTTTGGTTATTTATTCAAACAATTATCTTCTCTATAATGGGCATTAAAAATGAGTAAACACATTAACCTCAGATTCTTCTGGAGATACAGACATGTGAAAATGAATAACCTGATCAGTATTATAAGCATCACCAAAGGTAATGAACAGGGTTTTCTGGGACATAAAGATGGAAGTGCTTGGCTGGGCGTGGCAGCTCACATCTGAAACCAGAATACTTTGGGAGGCTGAGTAGGGTGGATCACTAGAGGCCAGAAGTTTCAGACCATCCTGGTCAACATGGAGAAATCCTGTCTTTATCGAAAATACAAAATTAGGCGGGTGTTATGGCATACACCTATAACTCCAGCTACATGGGGGGCTGAGGCAGAAGAATTGATTGAACCTGAAAGGCAGAGGTTGCAGTGAATGGAAATCAGGCCACTGCATTCCAGTCTGAGTGACAGAACAAGATCCTGTCTTTGGAGAAAAAAAAAAAAAAAGATGGAAGTGCTTGATTCTATCTAAAGAAGCCAGGAGAAGACTTCCTAAAGACGATATTTTAAGTGAGACGTGAAAGGCAACAGACCATTAAACTAGGAGGGAAAAAAGATATCCCCCCCAAAGAAGAAAAGAACAAAGACTCAGGAACTTCTAAGTGTTTAGGATGACTGGGATACAAAAGAGAGAAAGAAGGCAAAAGAACCTGGAATGTTAGGCAAGACCCAAGTAACAGAGAGTCTTGTGTAACAGGCAAAAAATTAAAAATGTTTCCATATATGATTTGAGGGCAAGGAAGGGTTTTCTCTGCGTGTATGTACACACATCCACATGTGCTAGAGAGAAATGAAAAGATCACTTTGGCTGCAATATGGGAGATGGATTGGTTAAGAAAGAGTTGAGAACTGAGGCAGGAAGACCAGTTAGGAAACTAGGAAAATAGTCCAGGCAAGAAATTATGTAAGCCTTGAAATAACGTCATGGCGGTGAGAATGGAGAGGAGAGAATAGATTTAAGAGATGTTGTGGAAGGAGAAACAACAAAAACAAAAAGCTGTTGAAGAGATTCAGTTGCTGAAGAGAAGGCTAGGATGACTCCCTGATTTTAAGTTTACATGGGTAGACCCCAATGCCATTAACCAAAATAAGATTTCAGTAGATAAATTAAATTTTAAGAGGTTTCTTAAGACAACAATGAAGAAGAAATGTCTTAAGAAACACTTTGAAAGTCATGATGCAAAATGCTTATTATTAGGCTGTCTGCTGCCAAGAAGCTATATTATTTTAACATGTCACATGGCATATTTTAGTATTTACTTTCTTCATCTTTCAAACATGAAAACTTTACAATAAAAACCTGAAGCTGAAAGAACTTGGAGTGTAACAGTAAAGTGTCAAAAGTTGTATTCTACAGTTGTAGACAACCCCAATGAATTATTATTTAATAAAAGTCTGTCTAGAAAAATAAGTAGTTTTGTGATCCAATATTTACTTAAACATTTTTCTACAAAAGTGAAGAATGATACATTGGGTTAACTATATCCTATTTAATTTAAACTTTGAAGATAAATTTCTTTTTTTCTTTTGAGACAGGGTCTCATTCTGTTTACCAGGATGGAGTGCAGTGGCACAATAATAGCTCATTGCTCATTGCAGTAAGTTTATCAACTAATACAGATGTGTGACTTTTAAGTGGGCAACCTGAAAAGTGGATATAAATGCTGATTCCAACAAAAGCATCATTTATAATAAGGATCTACTGTATCTTGAAAGATAGAAATAATACCTTACCTTGCTCAATGACAGCTGATGACTTTGAAAGAGTGGACGCCTTTGGGAGTATAGACGACTTCATTTTACGTTTGACTGGCTTTTCCTTTTCCATGGTTTCTTTTGCAGAATTATTCCTAGTGCCATGACTAAAACTGGATTGACCAGGACAGGAAAGAGTATTCAAAGCTTTGGAATGTTTCACGGAATTCTCTAGTACTAAAACACATAAACAAAAAGTTAAAAATTAAAGAGTTACTGAACCTAAAGATAAGAAAAAAGGTTAACCTGAATTATTTGAATTAGCTAAGACAACAAAACCTGAAGGATGCTTAAAGCTTTCTTAGGAAATCTACTTTCTAATAGGAAAAAGGCATATCCAACTAGAAACTCTTAATAGTTTCAGCCCTTTTAGAAGCTGTCCCATCATTTAAAAATTACGAAGGCAAGTCTTGGCAAATTGCTAGGTAGTGTGGGTATTATGATTTAAATTCAGTAGTTTAGATCAGAATTGTCATTTCTAAGCATTAGTCTATAATGATGTAAATCTCAATTTCATTCTTATTAAAAACTTTTTTTTAATAGGAAATTAATAAAGAAGGCAAAAGCAACAGTCTGCTAGAAATTACTAAAACTCAGTATACTGCATTTGGCAAAGTAAAAGCTTAAATTAAGAAAATCATCAGACACATTACAATTTAGAAAGTCAGTCTTACTTGGTTTCCCTGGTATTGCAGATGCATTCGCTTTTGTAATAAAAGTCTTTACAGCTGAAGAAGTAGATGGTTGCTCAGTGATAAGTGGATCTACAACCACTCGGTTGCTTCTGGTTCGAACCACAGAACTAGATTCTGTTTTACCGTTTATCTGAGCAGCATTGTGTCTTGGTGGTATTGATCGTGTAGGTGTAGAGAATGCAGAGGTAGAGATTTCTGACTTTAGCTGGGGTTTTAAGATCCTTTTTTTCCTTTCAGGGCTGTAAATAAAATAGTATTGTCAAGTCACTGTTATAGCTCTATATGAATGAATAAAACAGTTTATAATATTGTTGGATTCAATATTTGTACTATTATGAAATATGTTAAAATATGAGATTTGTAGTGGATTTCATATGATTGTGAGCCTTTGAAAGTGAATATTTAGTGAAGGATCGCTGTAAATGCTAAAGTTATATGACAGAAAGCATGATGCCATCACTATCCTAAAAATGCTGTTTTACTGTATAGATTTAGCAGTTTGAATTTAAGCACTTACACTAGTATAGCTTTAGTTAAAAGATTAAAAATCCTCCACATCATAGGAACTTGCATGTCAAATATATCATTCTGTAATATAGGGAATAGTAAAGGAAGTATTAAAAAACACCAAGTTCTATCATTTAGATGAAAGTTATAGATCAGTTAGTGGTATTTAAAAGAAATTAAATACCTTGACGCAGCACTACTGGAAACAGAGCTGCTTCTGTTTCTTTTCTTCCTCCTTTTGGTTATGGTATTTCTTTTATGAAAACGAAGAGCAGATTTATAATCTGATAAAACTGAACTAATGTGTTCTTCAAAGAAAGCAGACAGGCGCAAACTCATGCTGTAAATCTGTGAGGGAAAAAAAAGTGTTCAAACATTCCTTGGAGGAAAATACTTTTGTTCAGTAAATATTGTAATGTAAATATTTTTCCAGTAAAAACTATTTAGAATTTAAATACTGTTTTTGACATCCTTTTTCCTAATCTTTTGATGAAAAGGTAAACTGAGGCATTTTAACAATTAAATATTTTTGTGTTTAGAACAGAAAATCTTCTAAGTTTTAAGATTCTTAAAATCTCAAAATCTTCCAAGTTTTGAGATTCTTAAAGAAAAGTCTGACTCTAAATTCAAACGGCTCATACAGACAAAACTCCTTATTGTCAACTCTATTACACTGAAACTATCCCAAAGGTTTGAACCTGTTTTCTACCTAGGACTAGCATCTCTTCGTTCTCATTTCACTGCTATATAGCACTCCTTTGTGATGTTATGTCTGGTCAAAGAGTTTTAAATTATATTTATATTTTTACTTATTTGTAAAAATCATTCACAAAAATGCTCCATAAAGGCAGATAATAGCTAGAAAAGTCAAGGCCAGATGGCTCTGGTGCATACCAGGACAATTTGCACCTATCGATTCAATCACAGTACTTCAAGAAAAGTAACCATTACCAGACATCAAAGATAACATAAATGTTATTTCATACAAGGAGGTGAGCAGAAAGGTATAAATTCTTTTTCCAGTAGGACAATATTCAGAATACAACAAAGTTAACTTGGACCTAAATTTTAAGTAAAGCAACATTTAGTCATTTAATATACTCCTCTAACTCAATCTAGTCATAAACAAAATTTAATTATATACCCTTGATCTTTTGCTTGGTGTATATGCTTTGGAATTACTGAAAATAAGTCTGACATCTTTACATAACTCCATTGGTGACTCATAATTCCCAGCCTCTAAAGTTTCTCTAACGGTAGCAAAATCCATTGGAGTGTCAATGATGTCTCTGTAGTCCTAGGAGAGGAAAATAGGTGGTGTTACGATTATTACTACACAAAGCATCACTTCTCAGCGCAGGGATTTGCACAGGATTTTTATGATGACTACAAGTCCTATAACTCTTAATAATCACTCCTGTTCCCCTTATCAAGAGTTCCTTTTTTCTAATAATTCTAATTTATTTCATACTCTCCCCCTTAAATTGCAATCAAAAATAATTTTCTTATTCAAGAACACAGAAGTTATTAATTTTTCACTGGAGACTTGGGAGATACAGTTGTACTGGAAAGGGGAAAGCAAAAGAGTAAGGAAAAAGCCCACCTCTACAACCAAAAGTTTGAAAGAAACTCTCAAAACTTTATACTACTTATAAATTCTAAAGGTCTGACGCATTGAAATACAACTGTAACTTTAAGGAAATAAAAACAATGGAAGTATGCCAGCATCCCATTTATGGAGACACCTAAGTTCTAGTAATCTCAACTTCAGTACTACAATTGGGAGTTTTGCTTTGCAGTAATAAAGAATTAACGAATGTGAATAGTTGTCACAAAGTCTATGCATGTCACCTGAGGTGTCTACCTAGTCAATTGAGTATAAAATTAGGTAACAGATTGGAACCAATAAAAACACACAAGTGAAAGAGCAACAGAAAATCATCATAATATGGTATATAATTCTAAAATTATCAGAATATGCTTTTTTTTTTTTTTTTTAGCAGGGACAAAGAGTATTGTACTCCCCCTTTTTTGGGAGTGACAGTCTTGCTGTTGCCCAGGTTAGAGTGCAGTTGATGCCATCACAGCTCACTGCATCCTAGGCCTCCCAGACTCAAGCAATCTTCCCACCTCAGCCTCTCAAGTGGCGGAGACTACAGGCAGGCACTACCATGCCCAGCTAATTTGTAAAATTTTTGTAGAGACGGGGTCTCGCTATGTTGCTGAGACTGGTCTCAAACTCCCTGGCTTAAATAATCTGCCTGCCTTGGCCTCCCAAAGTGCTGGGATTACAGGCATTAGCCACATCTGGCCTGCAGTTTTTCCAAAAGTCCCTCAGTATGCGATTATATTTTTTGAAGTATAACAACTTGACTTTGCACCATCAAGTTTAAATTATGATCAAATATGTCTGACCCTGAAGAAGGTGCCATATAAGGCAGGATTACTGCCTTTACAAATTTTTATTTCTTCCTTTCCAATAGGTATGCCTTTTATTTCCTTTTCTTGCCTTATTGCATTGGCTAGAATTTCCAGTACTATGTTGAATAGCAGTGGTGAGAGTGAACATTTTTCAGTCATTCCTAATTCTTAGGGGGAAAGCACTCAGTCTGTCACCAGTAAACATGATGTTAGCTGTACGTTTTTTATAGATGTACTTTATCAAGTTGTGGAAGTTTTCCTTTATTCCCAGTTTTCTCAGGGGTTTTATAATGAATTAATGTCTTGTTTCTTCAGATTCTGCATTTGTCTATTTGCCATCTATTCACAGGGCCAAGGATGATCTGGTACCTGGGGGGCCTTACAGACCTGAGGAAAGACTGCCCCTTCCTGGGGCAGTCAATTCTTAGTGACGGGCTCCACTGAGAACATGTCTTTCATATGCATACCAATGAATCACAAGTATAAAGCCACAATCAGCTCCTTTTCTCACTCTCACACACTAAGCCAGTATTTCCCTGTTTTAAATCATCCCAGGGCTGGGACCAGACAACTAGATACATGTGCCCCAGAGCCCACTGGAATTATTCAAACTAGCCAATAATAAGCTGTTAACTATGACCTGCCTTGCATTTCCTGCAGAAACCCCAATAAATGATTTCAAAGCTTTTCCCTAGTTTTGGTCTCTCCTACCCAACCAAAACCAAGCACTTCCCCTGTGGCCCTGTGTGGCATGTGGTAACCCCCTACTTTTCTGGGACTCTTTTTTACTTTTTTTTTTTTTTTTTTTAATGAGATAGGGTCTCACTCTATTGCCAGGCTAGAGTGCAGTGGTGTGACCTTGGCTCACTGCAATGTCCATCTCCCAGGCTCAAGCAATCCTCATGAGTAGCTCAGACTACAGGTGCACACCACAGAACCTGGCTAATTTTTGTATTTTCTGTAAAGACAGGGTTTTGCCATATTGCTCAGGCTCGTCTCACACTCCTGAGCTTAAGTGATCCACCAACCTTGGCCTCCCAAAGTGCTGGGATTACAGGTGTGAGCCACCATGCCCGGCCTGGGAATCTTCAGTATAATAAACTTTTTCCTTCCAAGCCTTTTCATTTCCTCCTGTGACCGCATTGACTTTACCATAACCAAAATGCACATTCATAGAACAAATGGCTGTGAAATTTTGTCAAATGCTCTTTCTGTATTACTTGATATAATCATGAGATTTTTCTTCACTAGCCTATTAATATGATGGATTACACTGACTGGTTTTTGAATAATGAACCATCCTTGTATCTCTGGAATAAACAGCACTTGGTCATGGTATAAAATCACTTTTTAATATATTCCTGAATTCTATTTGCTGTTATTTGGTTATCTTTTTTCTTCTTTTCTACTGTTATTGTCTGGTTTTGAGATCAGGGGAACACTGGCCTTCATAGAATGAGTTGGGAATTTGAGTTTTTCTATCTTCTGGAAGAGACTGTGTAGAATTTGTGTTAATTCTTTAAATGTTTGGTTGAATTCTCCAGTGAAGCCATCCGGGACTAGACATTTCTTTTTCGAAAACTTATAATCACAAATTAAATTTCCCTAATAGGGTTACTGAGTTACCTGTTTCATACTGGGTGAGCTGTGGTAGTTTATACTTTGAGTATCGGTCTGTTTCATGTAAGTTACCAAATTTATGTATGTATAATTCTTTGTAGTATTATTTATTTTTACTTAATCATCCTTCTGGTATTTGCAGGGTCTATAGTGATATGCTCTATATCATCCCTGATATTAACAATCTGTTTTCTCTCTTTATAGCTTTGTAAATCTTAACAGAGGCTTGTCAATCTTGTTGATCTTCTCAAATAACCAGCTTCCAATTTTATAGATTTTCTCTATTGTTTTTCTTTTTTGAGTTTCACTGATTTCAGCTCTTTATTATTTCCTTTTGTTGGCTTACTTCTGGTTGATTTTACTCTTTCTCTAGGTTCTTGAGGAGTGATCTTCGATTACTGATTTGAAACTTCTCCTTTCCTGCTGTACTCTTTAGTACACTTTAGTATTAGAAATTTTCCTGCATTGCTTTAACTGCGTCCTACAAATTTTGATGCACTGAATTTATTTTAATTGAGTTCAATACATTTTTTTAATCCCCATGAGATTTGTTTAATCCATAGATTATTTAGAGGTGGGCTTTTTAGTTAACAAGTTCTTAGAGATTTTACATTATTGGTGTTACAAACTTTGTAGATTTGGGCAAAATATAAAAATGATTTTTTAAAATGTTTTGCAATATTTTGGGTAATGTAAAATTTATGTAGAATACTTAATTTTTCTTGGCTCACATCTTGGCCTTCCACCATGCAGTATAGTACATGATAACTGCTCAATACAATTCTGTTGAATACATGAAAGCTATAAATTATTAAGCCCATTTTTTCCATCAAAAATTTAATATCTTGCTTTAAATATTTGATTACACTCAAAATGTGAACTAATATTTTCATATAAAAGGTGAAATATGAAGTGCGTGATCTGCCTTAAATATTCCACTAAAGTAAGGATGATACAGTTAATTCTGAATTATAAAAAGTAGGTTGGTATCCAAAGTTTTCTTTCTCTCTTCTGTGACAGTAATTAACAAAACAGACCCCCATCACGGAGTATCGCAAGAGGCAAGAGATTACATTTTTCTTATTTCTACTACTTTTCGTCGGCTAACACGTTTAGCTGGTGGGACAGGTTCTAAATATTTGCTAAATATTGTTCTCATTATTTTGAATATGTAAAAGATGACTGCATTCTTATATATTTCCCTCTTAAGTTTGAAAAGTGAACTTTATACAAAAATTCATTGGCCTATTGTCTCAGAATATCACATATAACTGGTGCACTGGATATAAGGGATATGGGTTCCCATTGTGGCTTTGTCTATAAATAGCCACAAATAAATAGCAAGAAACGGCTTTGTCTATAAATCTTAGCAAGGTGAGTCTCAGTTCAACATTAGTAAAGTGAGTGGCTTGGAGCAGTCTCAGGTCTCCTCCATTTTTTCTGTCTGACTGTTTTAATATTTTCTTTTTGACTTTCAATTGTTGAGTTTTTTTCACTCTTATTCTAGGTAAAGATTTTTTTCTTGTATATCCCGATCAGGAATCATAGTTTGTCAAATGTTTACCAATTCTAGAAAATTCCTGGCCATCGGGCATGGTGGCTCACGCCTGTAATCCCAGCCCTTTGGGGGGCTAAGGCAGGCAGATCACGAGGTCAAGAGATCGAGACCATCCTGGCCAACATGGTGAAACCCCATCTCTACTAAAAATATAAAAATTAGCTGGGCGTGGTAGCATGCGCCTATAATCCCAGCTACTCGGGAGGCTGAGGCAGGAGAATTGCTTGAACCCAAGAGGCAGAGTTTGTAGTGATCCGAGATTGAGCCACTGCACTCCAGCCTGGTGACAGAGTAAGACTGTCTCAAAAAAAAAAAAAAAAAAAAAAAAAAAGTTCTTGGCCATTAGCTCCTCAAATATTTCTCCTCTCCCATTCTGTCTATTCTCTTCCACTGAAATTTTTGTTAGACATACTTTGGACCTTCTCTTTCTATCTACCATTACCTCTTACCCTCTCCTTCACACTCAATCTCTTTATCATTCTGTGTGGGATTCTATAGAATTTGCTTAGATCTTTACATTTACTATCTCTTTAATCTGTTTTTAAAACTGTCCAGGAAGTTTAATTTCAGTAATTATACATTTCATTTCCAGGATTCTATTTAACTGGTTTTAAAATGTCTTCCCTCTTTTCCTCTCAAATAACATACTTTCCCCACGTTTCTTATTCTTTCATTTATTCCTTTAACCAAAATTATCTATCAAAGTTTAACTCACAGCACTTCTTTTTTCTTGGTAGTACATATAACAACAGTAATCTTACAATGAATGTCATCTCTTTTTTTAATGAAGTCTAGTAATTCAGAATAATCTATTACTCAAGTTTTCAGGGAGAGGTTACTAATATTTCCATTGGTTGTTTCTGTCATCTTATTATGGTAGTAGATCAGTCCCTTATATAGGGGTTTTTGTTTTGTTTTTTTTTTAATCATTAGTTCATTCAGTTAAGGATTAAATTTTTTTCCATAATGGATTTCTACACAAGGGTAGTGCAAATTTGGATTCTAAGTCCATGTATAGCGTACGTTTAGGAAAATTTCTCCTCTCTGACATTAGAACCACTGGGGAAAACATTCTTTGTTGTGAAAGGAATTTTCATTCAGGGTACAGTTCTTCAATACTTCTGGTTTAGGGTTGGGTTTCAGCTCCAAATTCCTTTTTCACCACTGCCCAAGGACTCAATTATCTCTGTATAGTGTTAATACTTGTGCCTCTAGAATAAAAACATTGCCTTATTTCTATCCCTTCTTTTCTGTGTAAAGCCCAGAATACAAACGCCTAAAACAATGAATAAACAGCAATTTATTTTTCAAAAGAATACATAGCTGAGCTTGCAAGAACCAAAGTGAAATCCGTTAAGTTGTGAAAACAGAGAGAAATGAAAGCCAGAACATTATAGCATCAGCTCAGTCCTAGGTTTTCCCAAAGGTGAGGTTCTAATTAGCTCAATTTATCACGCCACTGGAATTAAAGATTTCTCTTCCACATTTAACATTCTATGTTTCTGGTATTTTAAATGACACGAAAAAAGTCATTTTCTGATATTTATCTGTTGATGAAATTTCTCTATTTTCATCATTGTAAGTTAGAACAAAAATCAGCCTGGCTAATTTTTGTATTTTTAGTAGAGACAGGATTTTACCATGTTGGTCAGGCTGGTCTTGAACTCCTGACCTCGGGTGATCTGCCTGCGTCACCCTCCCAAAGTGCTGGGATTACAGGTGTGAGCCACTGCGCCCAGCCCCTGAACTATATAACATTTAATTACTTTTTAAAGGGATAAGATAATGATGTCCAATGATACCACATCTAGGTCATGATGTCTTATAAAACATTTTTTATTTTCATTTCAAACCATGAATGCTATCTGAACTGCATAACTTTTTTTTTTTGAGACAAGAGTCTCCCTCTGTCACCCAAGCTGGAGTGCAATGGCACCATCTCGGCTCACTGCAACCTCCGCCTCCCACGTTCAAGCGATTGTCCTGCCTCAGCCTCCCGAGTAGTTCGGATTGCAGGTGCCCACCACCACGCCCGGGTAACTTTTGCATTTTTAGTAGAGACGGGATTTCACCATGTTGGTCAGGCTGGTCTCGAACTCCTGGCCTCAGGTTATCCACCCGCCTCGGCCTCCCAAAGTGCAGGGATTACGTGAGATATTGCACCCAACATTTAATTACTTTTTAAAGGGATGAGAAATCACTCTACACTAAATTTAGATTGCTATGATTGCATGCCAAAATAAATACTTGGATCATGTTTACTTAGCTCTTTTTACCATGTATTCCATAAAGATTATACATTGGCATACCTAAATATATACAATAATGTCACCTTACATTTGTACACAGTGCTTCACATTTAAAAACTATTTTTTTTGTTTGTTTTTGTTTTTGAGACCGAGTCTCTCGCTCTGTCGCCCAGGCAGCGGGATCTCGGCTCACTGCAAGCTCCGTCTCCCGGGTTCACGCCCTTCTCCTGCCTCAGCCTCTCGAGTAGATGGGACTACAGGCGCCCGCCACCATGCCTGGCTACTTTTTTTTTTTTTTTTTTTTGTATTTTTAGTAGAGACGGGGTTTTACCATGTTAGCCAGGATGGTCTTGATCTCCTGACCTTGTGATCTGCCTGCTTCGGCCTCCCAAAGTGCTGGGATTACAGGCGTGAGCCACCGCGCCTGGCCTAAAAATTATTTTTATATATTCTCTTTACATCTCCATAATCCTGTAAGGACGTAGGCATTATTATTGGTTTTTTTTCCTAGATAACTGCCATAATAAATTCATAGAATCAGTGTAGGGAAGACAAAAACAAAAAAAAATTCAGATGAGAAAACTAAGGGACTTGCTCAAAGCTACACAACTGGTAAGAACAGAAAAAGCCATTTCTTACAGTGTCTTGGTTCAGGGCTCCTTCCATTTTACCACACTATTCAAAATTTAGATTCTCTATGTAATCAAATGGATAATGAGAACATGTATAAAATAATAAAGAAATGAATAATGATCATAAAAAGTAACTAAAATAGCCAACTGTCATGTAAAAGATATGTAGCAAACTGACAGGTAAAGAAAATATTTTCAAAAACACTTACTGGATATTCAAGGAGATCTACTGGCTGACGGAAAGGCTCTGAATCTTCACATTGAAATATGAGATTTAACAATTCTTCACATTGTTTCTTCCATGCTTGAATATCGTAAGACTGGGCTCTATTACGTAATCTTCGTCTAGGCTGATGGTCCTGCGAGAAGTGTTCAAATATATTAATAAAAGAGTACTTATACAATAAAATTTGTACTTTTAATACAGTCTTAGATAACTGGGTAATACATAATAAGTCAAACAAAAGAAAATATTCACCAAGTTCTAAAAAACATACATTTTGTAACTGAAACTAATTTGAACATACTTAATGTCTTTTAAAATGCTAAGAGTAAAAAAACAAACCTCTTAATACATTTTAGTTCATATAAAGTACTCCTGCTAAAACTAAAACTATATTACCTTCCTTTTTCGAGTAGAAGTTCCTGGCACATCAGCATCTTTCTCTTCTTCCTTTGAGGCAAGAATTTATCAGATTCATAAAACATTTTAAATGTCATTATACTTTATAGTTGATTAATTAGCAATTATTTCCTTTACACACTGGAACACTGTAATGTATACGCTGGGGCACTTTACTGACTCATTAAAAAGTTCCCCATTAAAAATTTTTTTGTAACTCTAAGAAGAATATTCTACTGCCAGTTTTTGTTTTAAACTACACTAGACAAGAAATAATTTTTACAACAGCTTTTACCTGAAAACTACAATATGTAAATTTCTTTTTATACAGAGAATATCAATATAGTAATCATAATGAAATATTACATACCTCAGAATCAGACAACACTTTCTTCTTCATTGAATTATAAAGTGGAATTATGTTATAACAAGTCTGATCCCTACATAACAAGGAAATGTTAAAATGTAAGATTAGAGTCATGATAATTTTTTTCCTTAAACATTTGTTCCTAAAACCATATTGTAAGATAAAAGTAGAAGCTGAAGGCTTGCTTTCTTCTCCATTGGCTTACTCCAATAATACATGCACACACATTTAACCCTGACCCCTCCACTCTATGTAGAGTTTTCAGTGTGGCCTGACTATATCATTACACCAAACCCAAGTCTCATCTCCCAGTCTTTGCTCAGGTATCTGCTGTGCTTCTTCCATTCCTCAGTCTTCAAACAGCTAATATCTTCCAACTCTTTCTTTCTTTTATTTTTAAATGTATTTCCTAAAACTTTGTTCTTAGGCATCTTCTCTTGACACTGTACCTTTTGCTTTGATAACTTTACATACTGGTTGGTGGTTTATCTGTGTAAATGAATTCCAAAATTCCTGCAATATGTCCTAACCCTTCTCCTGAGCATTCTACCATAACCTAAAATTCCACATATGTTTAAACTTAATAGTGGCTCCCCAGATATCCTTGTTCCTTTCTCTATTTTTTCTTAACATACTATTCTTACAGTAATGGGAATCTTGGTTTTTCATTATTCTTTCCCTTCTCTCCTCCTTATAAATCCAATTAGTGGTCAAGTGCTGTGAACTCTATCCCCAAGTATCTCTGGGCATCTGTCCCTTTCTCACTTCCACAAATTAAGCCCTCATCAACTCTTAGTTGGTCAAATATAGCAGTCAATCTGCTATTTATGCTGCTTGTCTCTTCTCTATCAATTAAATTAGACACTGCAGTCAAATTAACATTTTTAAGTCATAGTGTAAAACATTTTATTCTCATGTCAAAATACTTTCAACATCCCCTTGCTCTCATAGCTCATATTTTAAAAATCTAAAACCTTACATTGGCATTCAAGGCCACCCATGATGTGGCCCCAACTCAAATTTATAGCACTGTATCTCTACTATGACTTCTACTCATTACTGTCTACCTCACCCAATTTATATTACCCTTAATTAAACCTCCCTACCTCATGCTGCTCCTTATCCCTGGAATGGCTTTCTTTTCATCTAACGTTTCCTTAATCTATCAATATCTACCTAGTATACAATGTCTTCTTAACATACTTCTCCTCCCCTGTATCTGAATCCCCATCATCACAGCTAAAAGTGATCCTACTCTCATCTAAACTTCTATACAATTCTCTTATTACTTGTCACAGTTTTCCTTATATTATAGTTTCTTACAGATTTATCTATCCTATGAAACTGTATTAAGAGGATAAAAATACTACCTCCAAGCATCCATTACATTACTTTGTATGTATCAATTGCTTGAAATTTTGCCAAATAACTCAATTAAAAAGTATAATTAAAATTTCAAGGAATACTTAATATCTTGAAAACTATCTGCTAAAAAAAGTATTTCTAAACAAATTATACACATCTGAAAAAAATGCCACGGATTTATTTTTAGGAATATATAATACAAATGCTTTAAGTGTTTCATGAATCTGATTTCAAAGACATTTCAAAGTAGCTGTTTGAAAGAAATACATTTCATAGACTATTTCAAACGTATTAACAATTTTCATCTAAATTATTTCACTGAAATATGAATATGGTATCTCATGTAGTTCTACGGATTCTCTTTGGAAAAAAACAGATATACCTACACATAGTTATAACACTTACAAAAAATTACAGACATAAGAGTCTTCAGAGGATAATGCTTAATTACTAATTTCAATAAGGAAAACAAAAGCATAGCAATAATAGCCCCCAAACCATTGGAAAGCAACAGATGTCTTAGAGAATAAGGTAGAGAAAGGGCACAAAATTGACCTTACTAATTATGTTAGGTGTTTTCTTATACTGACATGACCTGCATTTCTCAGTTAAAAAACATTAATCAAAAAGAAACTCAAAGATTATGTCCATTAATGAGAATGAAGCAGGGATATTTAAAAAAAAAAAAAAAAAACAAACCTGAATAATCCTGAAGTTTTCATTATGTAAAAATGAAAGCTGATAACAGCTAAGTAAGCTTTTAAAATGCTGTTATTACTTCTCAACCAGGAAAAAAAAATTCAAAATAATAACATGGAATCACAGCAGTCTTTGTACAAAATATAGAATTCATTTCTCTGCCTTCAACTTAGGAGGCTCAATTCATTGTATGACTGCATAAAATCCTTAAGATAAGGAAGGGAAAGTACTTCTGCCTTAATAAATAGTGGTTATCACTCTTGTTATGGGATCAATGAGGAACTAACCTTGACTTTGAACTAGAATCATGAAAGTTAAATTCAGTCTCCTGCTGGACTACTTAAACACTTGTTAATATACTTGACAGGGCAATATACTGCTAGGATGAAAAATTCTCAAATCAGATGGCAGACACTCATTTACTGTGCAACCTTATACATGTTAACCACTATAGGCCATAGTTCCCTCAATTCAAACTTCCAGAAAATAATCTCTTCCACCTGTAAGATTGTTACTTGGGTTAGAAGAGTTAAAGTAGGTAAAACATTACATGTTAAATAAATCTTTACTGTTATTATTGTCTAACAGTTAGATTGAGAAAAGAATCTTTTAAAAAAAATTTTAACCTTAAAACACAATGGTAATGCAGCTTTTATGATTTCATTCTTACTATTAGCCAATGAACTGTTTCTTCCAAAACCTAGGATCAAACCAGGGACCTTTAGATCTTCAGTCTAACGTTCTCCCAACTGAGCTATTTTGGCTACTCTTAAACGTTTCCTCTTCACAAACAGTATGTTTTCTACTTTAAGAGGAACTATAGTGCCATTAATTATTAAAACTATCATAATTACATATGAAAAAATAACTTACTTTATAAAATGTAGAAGAAGATCAGTCACGAATTTAGCAGATTTCACAATAGGGCTTCCAGGCTCATTAAATGTTCGTGTATTATGCTCTATATATCGAACTTCCCACATTAGGGAAGAAACTCGCCTTAAAAAAACAAAATATAGAAATTTTAACTTCCTTATATTTAGAAATACAGCATTTAAAACCAAGACATTCCAACTTTTCAATTTCAGTCTAAACCAATCGTAAAAACCATTGGTCTTATAAAGTCATTTTCAAAGAAGCATAACTGCATTTGTGTTAGAGGAAAAAAAGAGGGGCAACCATAACTATGTATTTGCATACAAGATGTTTGGAATGGAACACACCAGACTATTAACAATGCCCTCTTTTTGGGAGGGAGAACATCTATATGGGGAGTGGCAGGAGAGTAGAAAGGGGAGAGTTTTCAAGTTTTGGCTTTATATATTTTTGTCATGTATGCTGTCATTTTTTGGTAATAAAGACCCCTGACTTCTGAACAAAAAAGGAGACAAGTCATTTTAATCTAATTGTATTAATGGTAATCAAATGACATATACAAATGAAAAGTTAACTGACAGCCACCTTATGAGATACAAAACTATAAAAATATTGCATGTTCGTTTACCAAGAAACCTAACTGAGAATTACTTTCTGAACACTCAACGGACAATGCTAAAATAAAATCTGTAGTTTTATAATTTTATTTCTGAAAGTAAATAAAAATCCAAGGACAACTTTTGAGAATATTATCTAATATGTGGCCTGACTTAAAGTAATAAAGAAGAAAACACTTAGAAAATCTTACTGATTGTGAACAGAAATATAATTACATGGAATAAAAAAACACTGCATGTAATTGTGGACATAGAAACAAAGAAAAACTGTGCATTTCAAAAAGATTCACAAGACTCTATCTAATAACAGAATCACAGCTATCTTCAGTGTATCATATAGAAAACTGTGTGTAAAATAAAGTATTAGATTAATACCAGCAGGGCAAACTGACAGTAATAGTTTAACAAGAGACTGAACTAGAAGTATCATGAAAGAAAAACAAACTGTGAGAAGTCTAACACCAATGAGTGAAGGAAGAAGCAAAAACTTTTAAACAGTGAAATAGTACTGGAAGTCATCATTGTATTGAATAAGAACATAACTTAGGTTTATAACTGAGTTTATTATCAGACTGGAAAACAGGCAATTTCTAATTCATGTAAGTATTGTGTTCCAAAAGTTTTTTTCCTAAATTGGCTACAAAAATAGGCTTTAAATGCCAAAAGCCTATTTAAAATATAATGTATCTTGAAATACAGATGTTCCTCAACTAATGATGGGGTTACACCCTGATAAACCCACTGTAAATTCAAAATACCATTAAGTCAAAAATGTATGTGATATAGTTAACGCCCAGCAAACATTTTACCTCAGCCAAGCCTACCTCAAATGTGCTCAGAACACTTACATTAGCCTATGGTTGGGCAAAATCATATGGCAACACAATACATTGTACAGTATCAGTTTAACTTCATGATCACATGGCTGACTGGGAGCTACTAGGAGCTGTAGCTCACTGCCATTGCTCAGCATCATGAAAGAGTACATCACGAGCACAGAAAAAGATCAGAATTCAAAATTTAAAGTATGGTTTCTACTGAATGCATATCCCTTTCATATCACTGTAAAGCTGAAAAATCTAAGTCAAACCACTGTAAGTCTAACCTTATGTATAGTATACGTTAGCAATTATCATGTTGAGCAATGTGTGAGATATTTACAACAATACTGGAAGATATCAGCAGCATATCTTTCTAGTTGCAGTACAACAATTAGTGTATGTATATAAACAGTTCTTTCCTTCTCACCCACCCATGTCTTGTTTCATCTCTGAAGCACTAGGTTTAACTTCCAATCTTTAGCAATTTAGGGGTCGGGGGGAATATAGTTAGGAATTCCTTCATTTTTTTTTTTTCTCTTAAACTTCCAACACCTGATACTGAAAAAGACTTGAAGAATGCTTTGAGGGTGGGATGGTTGGAAACCACATAGCATAGAGGATTTTCTCCCTATCTCTATGCTTTTTGACAAATATCAAGGAATCAACAGCAAACGCACCTAAGAAGATCAGAAAAATCTTTAGAAACTCAAGTTTAATATATTCGTTTTCTTTATTCCAGTGGTTCTCAATCAAGGATAATTACGCTCCCCAGAAGACATGTGGCAATGTCTGATTACATTTTTGGTTTTCACAACTAGGGGGCTGCTACTGGCATCTAGTGGGTACAGGCACAGGATAGCCCCTCACAATGAGATGCAGAAATAAAATTTAAGTCATAAAAAGAACCAAAGGCACATTTTATACAGAAAAGTATTAATACAAAATATGAATAAAACTTCTCTAAGTTAAAAAAGGAGAATAATGGAAAGGACTTCAGTAATAAATAACTGGTCACAAAAAGTTTTAATGCAATGTTACATAAATTAAATTGTTGGACTGCTAAGCAAAGGTCATATGAAAAACATTAAAACTAAAAACAGGATTCTATTATTTAAAAACTATAAACATACTTTTTGACAAAACATTTTAGGTAATAAACCTATAAAGCCTATTGAAGATTAAAGACATTTAACAAAATTACCTAGATAATGAAAATTAACTGAAATTATGCTTGGGCCATTTAATTCTAATTCTTTTTCATGCTAAACTACAACTATGAAAAACTGAGTACTTTCAAATTTCAGTGTTATAAGTAATGATAAGCTGAATATAGGCAAAATAAGAACAAAATACATAATACAAATACATAATTTTTATTATATATTCTATTAAAAATCAACGAACAAATAAATATTTTAATGTTATCTAGGAGAAAATGAAATAACTTGCCTTGCTTTACAGAATACAATATAAAGACAGTGAGCATAAAATCATTCCAGCCTCTAGGAATAATTATACCTAGGAATTGTCTTTTAAGTGTCTAAAGACCAGCAGCATTGGCATTACTGGTACTTGTTAGAAATGCAGAATCTCCGGTCCCACTCCAAATCTACTGAATAAGATTCTACATTTTAACATAATCCCCAGGTGATTCTTATGTGCACTCATATATACAAAAAGTTGAGAAACACTGCTAAAGATCAGTAAATGGGTGGAAAGATCACCAGCTTTCCTTTGATAGTAGCTACATCAAATGGTTCTAACCTGTAAAACCTGTTTTCCAGTCTTTGTTTAATTGTACTTAGATCCGTTGGATACGCCACTACTGTGCAATACATGGGATAGGCTTGCAGATCCACGGGGGCCACAAATGCTGAGGCAATATCTAAAATAAATAGGTAAGTTTGTAAATTTATTTTTGTATGCTTAAAATAATTCAAGAAGAATTCTACTTGAATTAAAACTTAAAAAGTCCTCATCTACATAATCATTAGTCTGCCACTGTCTTTTCACTAACAATATAGTTTAGCTGACATGAAGAGTCTCACTTTTTATTATGTCTACATATACATTGCCAAATTCTAAGGGTATTCATAGGTTCACTGGGAGAAAGAAACAAATTATATATACATATATCAGACTTACTAAGTACACATACATTGCCATAATTGACAGTTGGCCACTCCTGAAGCTATATTTGACAAAACCATTCTATTATTAACACTGTAACATACTGCATTCAAACCTAACCTTTGACTTTCTCAAAACTTATTCCCTTATCTCAACTTTACATTATTCTGAGAAATATCAGACAAGTAGAGAAAAGGAAACAGACCCAGAAGTTTTGATTCAGTGATACTACTGACCCAATACACACTGTAAAGTTGTACAGCAAAAACTGTAACTAGTTAGGATTACTCCCACCTTTTTGCTAATTCACATATAATACTTAATATCCTAAAATATTGCTAAAATTATTTAAGGTAGTATTTATAAGGCTATTCCTATAAAGTGTTGGCATTTTATAAAATACTTCGGATTTGAATATTCCTCACTGTGTGTGCCCATGCAGCTCTTCTTACGTTAATTTCTCTCTGGACTCTTTGTAGCTGACTCCTTACTGAGAGAGAGGGTTGCTACAAACCACCACATAGTCTAGAGTTACTTCAGAAGCCCAGAATTCAGATAATCAAGTTTTGTGGTCATTGTTTTCTTTTTTTTTAATAAGGCAAAGCAATTAATATACCCTCTCCTTTCCCCTTAAAAAGATGCTCTTTTGTGTGTGTATATAAAGTTGGAGGAGACCAGTATCAAGCTATCCATATAATTATAATTGAGCTTTCAACCCTCCTCCACCAATTCATATCATGTCAGTCTGAATATGTCAAGCGTTTTAAATTGGGTTGTGGAGGACAAAGATTTTTCAGAGATGCCTCTGGCACTTCTAGGAGGCCCTTATTCTAAAATTCAGCTAACATAACCTAATTTGTAACTGTTTTAAATAGTTAAGTCCTGTGTTAAGATCACATTCAAAAACAGATTCCACTTAAAATGTTTGAAACCATTGACTTAGGAGATTGTGAAAAAAAATTTTTGTTGGGGAATAACAGTATTTTTCCATTACTTTGCATTCTGCCAGTTTTTTTGTATACTCATGTGTTGCTTTACTTACCTAGTGTCATCAACTGGTTTATTCCTGCCACAATTCTTTCACATTCTTCATCCCTGGGATTGGTACCCCATTCTCCATCAAGAGGTTTATAGATTAGTGATCTGCACTCACCATCAGTTAAAGGAACACTGGTACCTAGTTCTTCAGGAAATACAGCTGAAATAGAAAAGCAGATCATTGCAAATATGTGGTAACTTATTAGTATTTAGGTTAGCTTTAGAATGTAAAAATAATAGTCACAAAATTAAAGTATATTTTGTATAGATTTGGTAAATATACTCTTTAACACAGGAAAGTACGTTTCAAGGGTCACGAAAATTTAAATTAATTTTTAAATGATACTGTAAATGATTCTCTAAATAATTACATCTCCAAAATTATACCTGAAAATCTGCTCTGTAATCAAGCTACATGTGCAGAAATCATTTCTATAAAACATGCAAATTTCAAAGTTTTCTGAATCACTTCATAATTGCCATGTTTACTTTTGATAAACTATACACAAGGTAAAACTGAACTAAAGTGACATTTTCTAGAAATACTTCAATCAAAGCTTCAATTTTTGAATGTAGGAACAGAGAATTATGAAAATTGACAAATGATGCTTATGCTTATTACTCATAAATTAGAAGGTATGCTTTCTGCATGCTTGAATCTTTAACAGTTTTAGCTGACAGAATCACTAGAGGGTTACGGTAACCCAAAATCTAGAAACGTGCTAGGTAATTTTTCCTTTAGACTAGGTTTTGGCAGATACACACTAAAAATATGCCACTGTTTGTGTACAATCAAAATTCTCATCACAAACTACAATTAAACTCTATAGGTTCGTATGAATGTGTATCCAAATAGAACAACAACAGTAACCACCCTTCAATATATTTAGGTAGGAAATGAAATAGTGAATCAGTATCACTTATTCATTTAAAAAATATCCAAGGCATTCTAACACCAACTGGCTTCACTGCTATCATATTCACAACAGTTCAATGTGAGTTCAGATTTAAACTTTTTTTTTTAATAAATGAGAGAAACAAAAAGATAAGCCATGTAACATGGTTACAAATTAAGATATTTATAATTTTAACAGCTCTAATTTAGCAGTGAGATAAAAACACATAATATTGGCATTAAATTTTCAAAGTGATAATTCCTGCAAAGAACTAATCTTAGCTTATCAGCATGACCATCTTCTCATTTCTGAGGTCTACGAGATTGAGTTATTTTCTCCAACAGCTATTTTTTCTCTGACTTTGGATTACAATAACTACTGAGCAACTCAATTAATAAAAGATGATTTCTACTATGTTAGAAATTAGATGTTTTCCTCTTTGTATTTTAAAGATCTTATTTTTATCTGCTAACAGATGTTATTATTATTATTGTTGTTGTTTTTGAGATGGAGTCTCACTCTATTGCCCAGGCTGGAATGCAGGGGTGCAATCTCGGCTCAATGCAACCTCTGCCTCCCAGGTTCAAGTGATTTTCCTGCCTCAGCCTCCTGAGTAGCTGGGATTACAGGCACATGCCACCACACCAGGCTAATTTTTGTATTTTTAGTTGAGATGGGGTTTCACCACGTTGGTCAGGCTGCTCTCGAACACCTGACCTCGTGATCCACCTGCCTCAGCATCCCAAAGTGCTGGGATTACAGGTGTGAGCCACTGCGCCCATCCTGTAATATATTATCATTAACAAAATCAAACAATATAGAATAACAGAAAATAATTTATGAAGTCTTTATAATCCTACTCTATAAATAAGCATTATTAAAATCTGGACTATATCCTTTTAATCCCTTTTTGGCTTATTCAATTGTGTATGTGTGTTGTATTTTTTACAAACAAACAAAAATGGGCAATGAAGTGAAAAGAATATATAAACTCCAGGCTTTGGTCCCAATGACCTTTTCTCAGTACAAGGAAGACGTCGTACTCACTGCCTAAGGCTAATTATTAAATCCTGAATGTATCAGGCCATATGCACAATGACAGTTATATTGTCATTATTAATTATATCTTTGTTGAGCTCTTGTGTCAGACTCTACAATAAGCACTTTACACACATGATGCTATTTAATCCTTAAAGCAGCCCTATAAGCAAGGTATTAGCTTAGACGGCTTCAAAGGCCGAGTCCTAAAAAGTTGGGGTGTGAGGCTTTATGGAACTTGCCAAGATCACATAAAAAATGACAAGTCAGGATATGAACTGATGTTCGTCTCACTCAAAAGCATAACCTCTTAACTATCATGTTACACTTTAAGCACTCCGCTAAAGTTACAAAAATGTCTCTGCCTCCCAAATGCACTTTCTTGAATGAATAATAATTAATAAAACAATTTCATATTTTGTTGTAATAAATTAATTTCAATCTTCCCTGTGAGACTATATATTCCAAGTAGGCAAGAGTTATATCTATATTCTTTGCTGCTGAATCTCCCCTACTTCAAGGTGTACAATAAATATTTGCTGAATGAATGTTTTCTATTTGATACTCACAACAACTGTAAGTGATAGCATGTTAGCAAATCTTAAATAATTTCTTAAGAAATTAACTCCATAATGCAGACACAAAAAGCCCAACACACACTTACCATTATTAGGTATAAGCTCCATATCCCAAGGACTCATCTTTTCTGTATCTCCATTGTCCCAGCTTAAAGAAAGAAAATTCATTATATTAAAAAATCTAAATTATTGTATCACAATTTTAATAAAATCAATTATCAAAATAATTGCTTCTGTGTTTATCTCTTAATAGATGGAAAAAAAAAATTCACAGCAAGCCTAGGTGAACTAAAATACAACAAATGTTTCCTTACCAAACATTGTAGCATTGAAACAGACTATCAGGGTACTCAAGTTGAAGAGGTTCCTGGCTTTCAATTGTTCCAAACCACCAGGCATCATCTATGACAGACCTGAAGCGGTCACCTGGCCAAGAACAAAAACTATCTCATTATTCTGAAATGCATGGCTGCTGTCACTGCTTCTTCCTAACGTAAATTAAGTACCTAAACTGTCTGTATGACTTCAGAAGACAAAAAGTGAAACACACACTCCAAAAATAAGTAAGTACAATCAGCAATACCAAGAGAAAAAAGGTATTTAGTAAGCATACTTGAAGTGTGACTTAGCAGTTTTCAATTCTACTTTTTATATTTCATTAAGGTATATAGAAATTCACTTGCTTTAGGCATTTTTACCAATCTAGCATTTTAAATTCATCATTAACACTATACCCAAACTTGTCACTCAAATAAGATTATAATTTAAGTAAGTTCTACTCAACAATTACTTAGTCTATTTTTAATTTCTTACTTTCTGTAAGCAAGTTTTCCCAACCAACAATCAATCAATCAAGACTCTGTCCTAAAAAAAAAACATAAAATCCAACCTGTCTTCCTTCATCTCAATCACTCTTAATACTCACTCACTCTCCCTTTCCTGTAAAAGGAAACAAAAAAAGAAACAAAAATAAAACAACTAGTCTTTTTAAAACAGAGGACACTCCTTGTGTCTATTTCCTTATCCGATTGCTGTAATCGTATTACTTAACCTGCTTTTTCCCAAAGACCTGAACAAGCTATAAATGCTATGGCTTTTTCTTATCTAAATCTTCTCATGTTCCTTCTGTGCCATAAGAAAACTGTAAGTCACTTACTTCCTTTATGCAATGCTTTCCTGTTCCTCAGCTATCACAGTACTTGAGTTTTCTCGTGGCTAGCATAGGCTAGAGTCTGAAAGACTTGGGTTCAAATAATGTATCTGTGTAACTTTGAATATATTAATTATTTTTGAACTTCATTTTCCTTGTCTATAAAATAGAAATGGTGATGTCTACCTCCCAGTAATTTTTGAGTAATGCATTCTATTAAAGTACTCTACATTTCTGACACACAGTTAAAGTTAAAATGAATTGTTAGCAATTAATCTGAATCAGTTTTATTTTTAAACTCAGAAAAGTATCTATGTTCTCATTTTCTTACCAAAAAGGATTTAAAAGTTTATAAAAACATACAGCATGAAATTAGTTAAAAATTTGAAAAACAAGGTAAAAGAAAATGATAAAAAAGAAAATTGGAGCCAGGAGAAAAGTTCATAGGACACAACTGCATGTTGTTGACAGTCGTTCCTCAGATGCATACTAGTGACACTTAACAAGAAGCTACTATATAGTTTAATAAGAAGCATTCTTGACACCACCACAACTTCACACTAAACATAAAGAGTTTCAAAGAGCTGTATCTTATGACCCTATACAGACTGATCATCATGCTAAAGAGGAAGAACTGAATAATGTGTGCCTAACCATAATGAACAGTATCTGCAGAGTAACAAGAAAGTTAAGCAAAGAACCTGGACTACTACTAAAGTCCACCATTGAGAGTAAGCCTTAAAACATTTCTGAGGAGGCGCTAAGTAAAAATTACTAATGTAATTTTAAATGGCAGTCGATAGGTGAATGTATATATCCTCAGATATAAAAGACTAATTAGATACTAACTTCAGAAAACTATTAACCCATAAATTAGAATAAAATCATAATATCCAAATGAGAAAATTATGATGCTCATCCATTTTAACTCTGATTTGTCCAATGTTAGCCATATTACTTTGCCGAAGTTATGAGCTCACTTCTGGAATATTCCTGAACTTTGATCTCTATTATTCGTTCTGCAATTTATTGGCAAATTCAAATCCTTAAAAAATAAAATTTATCGTATCAAGTAATGTATGTGAAAAATTTAAAAAATCAGATGTACCAAAGGCTGATAGCCAGAACCAAGAAAAATGTTTACATCTATTTTAACTACTACTTCTTGACTTACAGATTTCTTCACTCATCAATTTTTGACAGTAAATATCAGAGTTGATTCTTGAAGACATGGGTTTTAACTGACCAGGTCTACTTACACACAGATTTTTCCAATAAACAGATTTGTCCCTCTGTATTGGCAGATTCTACATCAGCAACCAAATGCAGATTGAAAATACAGTATTAGTGGGATGTGAAATCCATGAATATGGAAGGGTCAACTTTTCACATTGGGGGGTTCCATAGGATCAACTCTGGGACCTATGTATGCAAAGATTTTGGTATCCACTGGGGGTCCTGGAAGTAATTCCCTGTGGATACTAAGGGACAACTATAACCTTAATACAACTGTACATAAAAAGTATGTGTATTATATTTAATCCATATTCAATTTTTAATAATGACTATGTAAATACTGCTTGCTCCTAAGCAAAACAGCATATAATGCCTTTCTTATATAATTTTGTTTTCCCTAAAATTAATAATTTTTTTTTAACACTTGGTCTTCAGTGAATTTACAATTAAATCTTTCCACAATCTCTAACAGCTCAAGCTGTAAAAAACATTCTTCAATGTTATTTTCCACGAAGACAAACTTCCTAGATAAGTTATGTGTTCCAATTTTTTCCCCCTGAAGACTTTCCTCTTGAGGGAGATTTGGACTTGCTAGGTAGCTGCTATCCTGAGGTTTCTACTGAATATTACTTGTGATTCCTTTTAACTTTTCCTGTTCTGGACTTCCTGTCTCTTGAGGGGATTCCATACTTTTCCCTTTCTTGGTTTACTCCCTTATTTGATGAAACACATCTTTCAAAACTTCTAGGGAAATGGTACATGAGATGTAAATTTTCTTTCTAATTTCCATGTCCATAATTTTGATAACTTGCATTTTCCTAATTTCTCTTTACAGAGCACATACAAGTTTTCAAAAAAGGACAAATCACCATGCCAATGCATTCCAATGGCACTGAAGGATAGACTGGTATGTCAATTGATGTGCTTTTTCAAACCATACATACCATATACACATCACACCATGACACACACTGGTCCTATATGAAATTTTTAAGAGAACTACACTCATAAGTGGCACATCATCTATATGTAAATTAATGTACCTTAAGTGCCTGAAAACTTTTAAGGATTTTAGCTTCTTTGAGACTTGTTTATGATACTAATTTTAAAGATTATACTAGGATTAACCAATAAAAGAAAAATGTCAGTTTAGCTTTAGTACAAACTTACACATTTTGTTAAGCTTCTTTTGGCTTCAAATATAAATTCTGTTATTAATATTTTTATATAAAAATTTAACTTAACATGTACAACATGGAAAGAAAAAGTCAAATGTAACAGAAAAAAATGTTTGAAATTTAAGCATCAACTAAAGAATTTTCATTCCTAAACAAAACTGAACAATACCTCTGACACAGTACCTTACTTCGCTATTAACATTCCTACAAATAGCAAAAAGATTTCTGATAATCTTTTTCTCAATTATGAAAAATAGTAAATCACTAAGAAAAAAACCACATCAAACATCTATAGCTTCTAAATAAATTACTCACCTATATTCCATCGCCTATATTTTGCATCATCAAATTGTTGTCTCAAGACTAGGAAATCTATAACGTCAGGCATATCATGGTATCTAATTACAAACAGAAACAAATTGATTAGGTCACATACCTAAAAATACCTACAAGATGTTCAAATGTATCTGAATCTTGAAAAACAATCTACAATACTAAGAAAACCATTGCCTCTTTCAACAGTCCTTACTTCATGGTAAATGATCCGCCAGTCAGTTTACCAGTATCAGGATCTAGAAAAGCAAGTTTAAGGCAGCAAAGGGTAGGTAATCCCACTTCATACTTTATGCCAACTATTTTCATAAGTTCTTGTTCCTGAGAGAGACAGAGAATGTAAGAAACTATCTTTACAAAACAAACCACAAAACAGACTGCTAAACATCGTTGAGAAAAAATTTCTTGGTTTAAATCTTGATTTGGATGGTGATGACTGAGTACATGTAAAAATTTACTGAGCTCTATACTTAAGATTTGTGCACTTTATAGTATGCAAGTTACAATGAAATTTTTAATAAGTAAGAAAGGAAAGAAAAATATGGAGAACTTTACTAAAGTAAGTTTTCTATCACCATTCCAAAGACTTATTGGTAACTTTGAACTACTGCTGACAAATCTAGAAATACGCATCAAATTTATGAATACAAAGCTTACCTTAGACTTATTCCCTAATTTTCACTATAACTAAATTTTGTACCCAACCCATAAACTGCATTGGAGTATATAAATTCACTCAAATTGTGTGTTTCTCTGGATGAAAATCAAACACCTGCTACTCTCTAGGACTGCTTCAATTAAACAAGGTATCTTCATGTTGCAGTTTCTCATAGTGTTAATAGTAATCTTTGATACAATTTTCTCCAAAATCCATAATTGTATTTTTGGGGCTATTAAATAATAAATCAATGTCATACCCGTAGTTCCATTTTATGCCATGGTTGTTTTTTGGGATTGATACTATATATTTTATTTTTCCGGGCCATTTCAACATAGGCTTCATGTCCTTGTCGGAAATAATAAACCTAAAAAATAAAGTCATATTAAAACCTGGATGTGTTTCCTTTAATCCAATATACAGGGTATCAGCTGAAATTGCAATGAGAAAATCTAATGCCTTTTGAACTAACAGAAATTATAACATTTTCTCCCTCCTCCCTTATCTCAAGTTGTCTTAACATCACTAAATCATAACCAAAGTGTTCCAAATAACATTACTTTGAATACACACTTACAAGTCAAGATGAAAAGTTATTTTCTGGTTTCACCATTTTATTCTTAAACTCAAAATAAGTTAATCTATATTGCATAATAAAGTTGAGTAACTAGTAAGTTTATTGTCCACTTTTGTCCTTAATTTTTTTTTTTTTTTGAGACGGACTCTTTTCTGTCCCCCAGGCTGGAGTGAAGTGGCACAATCTCGGCTCACTGCAAGCTCTGCCTCCTGGGTTCACGCCATTCTCCTGCCTCGGCCTCCCGAGTAGCTGGGACTACAGGCACCCGCCACTACACCCGGCTAATTTTTGTATGTTTACACGGTGAAACCCTGTCCTTAACATTTTTAGCAAGTGGTTTGTACATATGCAGAAAACATTAAAATGAAAAATGTACTTTCACATATATTTTCATCCTTACACAAATCCTGGTAAGACAGCAGGGCATACATTTATCCCCATTTCATGAAGATCAAATTTAAGTGACTCTTGACTACTGTCTTGGAGAACTAGTACTTGAACATAGCAGTCTGACACCCATTAGTAGAAGAGCGTGTTTAAAAACGCTAAGTTTTTAGTAACATTTTGGGATAGCCACTATCCCAAACTTTCATTCTATTCATTAATACCATTATTGTTCCAGTTGGCTGGAACTTTAAATGATGGAATAGTGCTGAATAATGAAGACCTTCAAGCACCAGCAGTTAAAAAGACAACCTAACCACTTTGAAAGGAAATCATTCAACAAGGAATTACAAACTTTTCTGGCCACGTTGAAATAATGTATTAAAATATAATTTCACATCTTAATGCTGCAGGATGTTAAGATCTATCACTGTACTATACTAAAACAATGTGGTAATGCTCTGTGCTCTTCAAGTCTTATGAGGCAAGTAGGATTTCTAAATAAATTCATTCGGACTGTTCTTTAGAATCACTCTAGCATTAAAGTTTTGTTTTCTTTCTTTTCTTGAAGTGTCAATTACCACTTATACTGTTAATTAGTGTGCTTTGCTAAAGAAGCTTCTATTTTAAGTCCCAATTTATTTATGGTCAATCTGTTGGACACCAGATAACACTGCCTATTAAAATTTGTGTACAAAATAAGGAGACATTAACCTTGAGTAAGAAATGTTGAGACCAGTTCTTACATTTTCATTCTAAATTCACAAGTACATATTCTAAAACAATGGCCTCATCCTCAGTTTCTTAAAAATTAAATAGTATTTCTTATTCTAAGATTAAAGATTTTTTAAAGATCTAATAAACTATGAACATTGTGAGTAAACAAAACAACATTTTTTGAAATAAAATTAAATGAAAATAAGGTGCTAAATTTAATTTTTCCTTTAATATGTTATACATTCAGCCTTAAGTAAGATAAATGAATATATTTTAATTTAAAAAGATGAAGCTGACAATAAAACTCCTCTTATTAAAACATACATTCCTTTTTAAAACACTAACAAAATTTTCATTCTTATAATATTTAGATTTACAGCAGCTTCAACGAGGATTATCATTAGATTTTCCCTCCTAATTGTACTTTCTCCATACATAGATACAAACATCTAGAATGAGATACTTTATGAAACTGATTCAATTTTCTAGAAGTCTATTTCAAGAGCTATTAAAAATGTTTAAAACTATGTGAGGAAAAAAGGATAATTTAAAACTTTTGAAGTACCTCATCGCCCATCTGTGGCACAAATGGACATCTCCGGGGAATAGTATCTGTAATCCATGTTGAAGGCAACCATTCTTCTAATGTCAAACCGTTTTCAGTTAGTTCTCCCACAGCCAATCTCTGACAAAATTTAGAATATTGTTAAGTAATCATCAGAAAAGCATTAATCCACCAATCTACTCTTTAAAATAACTATAAAGATAATTGAATAAAAGGGGAAGGGCACCATTGTACAATATTATATACAGTTGGCCCTGTGTATCCAAGGGTTCCGCATCCATGCATTCAACCAACCTTGACTGAAAATATTTGGGAAAAAAATTCCACAAAGTTCCAATAGGCAAAACTTGAATTTGCTACATTCTGAATACCATGTTGAATCCACACAAATAAAATGATGTGTAGGCACTGTATTAGGTATTATAAATAATCTAGAGATGATTTAAAGTATATATAGGAGACTGTGTGTAGGTCACATGCAAATACTATGCCATTTTTTATAAGAGACTTGAACATCCCTGGATTTTGTTATCTACGGGGTCCTGGGACCAATATTCCATGACTACTTAGAGATGATGATCCTTTAAGCAACAAAACACTTACCCTGGAAAAAAATGGCAGCAGTGGCAACAGAGTTATTCAATCTCTCCAAATCACTGTCTACAAAGAGAACTAACTAGAAGCAAAACCCAAAAATCCACAGCCAACACTCACAACAAGGTAACAAGATATCCCCACAAACCCCAAAGTACAAGCTCTGTGTATTCTCCTTTCCTTTCAAAATGCTATCAATTTTATAAACATTCCATATAACAAACCAAGATACCCTAGAGTTTTTTTTTTGTTTGTTTTGTTTTAATCCTAGTTATAGTAAGTTAGAACTAAATAAGGTATTCTCATAGGAGCTGAGTAGTGCAAGATGTAGAAGGCTAATTGTTTCCATAAGCTGGATGTTATACTTCTACACAGCATGAGAAACTATGCCTCTGAGAAAGTTCCTTAACTTTGCTGGTCACCCACAAGTGGCCACAATGGTCTTGATGTTGTTACCTTAGACTCAGAAAAAAATGAACTTTCTAAGAATATTTGAAACCTAGTATTTTTATAAGTAAAAAAATGTTATGCAACTGATTAAAGTCTTTTGCGAATCACATGTAAAACATTAAAGATGATTGTACACTAAGACTGCTACATTTTACTCACGTTTTTTTAAAAACAAGGTACTGTAATTATCACTATAAAATAATACTTGTTTACTAAAAGAAGTAATGCCATAACATGATATCAGAGAACACTACTTGCAACAGGTACTACTACTGCTTCCCAACTATAGTAGTTATCATTTTCCTCTTTTTCCTATTAGCCACACCATACTGTTTCTCAGTCAAACACATCAAGAGCACTACCCTGAAGAGTTAGGGTGAAGGTCTTTGATATTTACTATACGTGAGATGGGTTCATTACAGAATTTTAGGTAGAAGCATAGTACGATCTCACTTATATTTTAAAAGGATCACTCTGGATGCATCAGAACAAGGATTGGCAAATCATGACCCTTAGGGCAAGTCCAGCCTGCCACAATTTTCATAAATTTTTATTGGAACACAGCCATACCCATTTGTTTATTATCTATAAATGCTATTATGGCAGAGTAGCTGGCCTTCTGTAGAAAAAAATCTGTCAACCTATGCTTTAAAGAATAGACCCTAGGAAGAAAAAGGGAGAAGCAGGAAGACACATGGGATGCTACCACCGTAATATAAATGAGAGTTCAGGGTGATTCACACCAATGTGATAGCAGCGGAGTGGTGAAAAACAGTAAAGTGCTGAATATGTTTACAATTCATTAGATAATTAATTCCCTGATGGACTAGATGTGGACTATGAGAGAAAAAGAGGAATCAAAGATATCTCCAGGGTTTCTGGTATAAACAACTAAGAGAGTCATCACATTACTGAGATAAAGAGGGCTGGAGTACAGCGGGTTTGAGAAAAAAGCTTGGTAAGTAAGTTTTGTAGGTGTTAGATGTGAGGAGTAAACTGATATCCAAACAGTAATTTGATATATGCACAGTTATCAAATAAAGTAGCCATTATGTTATGCACTGAGTATATCAGAGAGATCCCACAACCCAGGAACTTCCACTGTGTTTTATTCAGAGCAGTTCTGATTTTACCAGTTTTGTATACTGAGGAGCTAAGTTTGTTTGAAAAGGGTTTCCTTTGACTAATAAAAAGGAAAAGACAGAGAGTCTGAAAATCATAATTCTAGCCTCAATATGGACTATTAATTGCTAAGCAAGTATTTCTCCCTATAAGGAATTACCTATGTTCAATGAGGAAGCTAACAACTTTTACACCAAGACAGGTAAGTTGTATATTAAATAAGAATAATCGTATGTATGACTGAAAGACTTTGGCATCACCAAAAATCATTATGAGGACAAATCTTACAGCCCAATAATTCCTGAGGAACTTAGAATGTTTGGTTGAGGAAGATTTCTGTCACTTATTAATTACAACCATTAAGGGGTTAAGAATGCATTGAGTATTCTTTAAGATTTCCAGCTCCATGATTTGAAGTTTTTTTTTAAAATATGGAAAGCATAAATAATTTCTTTCCTTTCCAACCATGGGAATGCTTCTAGGCACGGCTCAAATCGTATTTCCTCTAGGAAATCTCATCTGAAATCCCAACATAAGAAGACCCTGTTTAAGAAGGGAAATACTTGTATGTTTATTCAAGATAACTAGAGGACTAGGGAATAAGAACAAGTCCATCTACTGTTACATCACTGATAGGCATGTAAACAAAATTTAAACTAAAGGGAATACCCTCCAGCATCCTAACCTTACCATATTTAAAGTGACCCACATAATTCTATTGGCAGAGTCATCCCATCACAATACTTTGTCACAACAACACAGTGAAATTAAAATATGCCAAATGTTAACAACAGATCTACACGTGCCAGTGCATGAAGAAGCCCATGGTATTAGTTTGAGGAAAATTATCAAATTAAGGGGACCAGATGAAGCAAACTGTACTCTTGGGATGAAAGAACTGTTCTCACAGTGACTTATCACTGCAAACCTCAAAAGTTTACCAAAACTGTCCTGAGATGAAAAAGAATATTTACCTTATTAGCCAGACACATGGCTAAATCAGTTTTCTTTAACCAATCTGTCTACTACATATATAAAATAACAAATCAGATTACATTTATCATCACTGACAAGGTAGAAAAGAAAAACTGTGGGTAACTGTGTGGCATTCTCTTTGGTAAAGTTTCTCCAAACAAAAGCAAAAGAGGCAACAAGAAAAATAGCAGCTGTGGAATCCAAATTAAAGTAACTCATAATTATAAAGCTGAAACAAGAACTCAACAAATGTAGATAAAATAAACACTTAAAACAAAACAGATATATTATATTCTTATACATTTTGAAAGCTCTGTGGGAATAAAGACCCTACGGTCTCCCACTATTTAATTCTACAAATGACAACTCATACTTAAATGGCAGAGGTTACAAACAAATCTTCCTTTTAATCAAATACTGCTTCCCATTTACAGTCTTTAGGGAAGCAGAAAACATGCCCCTTGTGTTGTATTTACTTTAGAACAAAAATTAAACAGCTCTCACTTTCATTCCTATGTTAAAGAATTTCAACTCCATACGAGGTGACAGATATTCTTCATATAATATTTCTTACATTCTCTGTTTTCTCTCAAATTGTCCAGACTTAACTGTGGTCATCAAATCAATACTGCTACTGACCAAAGGACTGAAAACTTATGGCTCACACACTTTAGATTAATGAAGGAATGTTACAAGCCCATCTTACCCCACTTTAGCTTCATATCTGCCTTGGGATCAACTGTCACAAGTTGTGTCATTTCTACTCTGTCTGATGTTCCTCAAAGACTTTGTTTATTTTCAGCAATAACAATTAACAAGGATGGTTAAACATAAAGGCAATTCATAGACTAATATACTATATGTTTTGTATTATTATGTATTTCACATAAATAAATTCCACCAGACTGTCAAGAAAAATCTGATCTTTTTAAGATTAAATTTCCATATTTAGAATATGGCAATTTTGTAAGTAAATACTTTTACATGCTAAATATCTAAAAACTCGAATAAACTAAACATATTTAGGTATACTTTTTTACTACTATGTACTTCTGAGTTTTTTCTATTATTATTTGCTGATACACTTCAACAATGTTTGTGATCAATTGTACTTCAACATGTGTGCTTTAAACTGTTTCCCTAGAAAACACTAAATTTGTAATTTTAAAAACCAAACCTTTTGTTTTCTTTCTTTGGGCTTCTTTTTCTTTGGTGATATTGGTCCATCTTTTTCTTCATTTACTTTTTTCTTTTCCTTTTTAATCTGTTTTTGCTTCTGTTTTTCAGATTCTTCTTCTTCATCTGAACTGCTTTCTGCTTTCTTGGTTTTATTCTTAGGAACTTTCTTTGGTGGCTGCAGATTAATTCCTGCATCTGCTGTCCAGTCAGAGTAATCACTGGAGTAGTCACTAGAAGGACAGAAGGGATTTTTAGATAACACACAAGATAAAATTTTAAGACTTGTTTTATAAAAATGAAAAGAAAGATTATAATAAAGAGAAATGACAGAACAAATACTTAAACTAACAAAAAAATACTTCCCTAATTTCCAACTCATCTTCAAAAGTTTCTTAAAATTCTACAGGCTTTACTTAAATATTGCAAAAGAAAAAAAACCTCCCCCAAAACCTGAAGATACATAAAGACACAACTTTAAGTGAAAAAACAAATTTAAGTACCTTCCAAGATTTTAAGAAAAATACTGACTTCTGAGTGTTGCATATGTTACAAATTCTGTGGGTATATAAAAATAAGGAAGAGGGGGTCACTTTTCTCAGTTCTAGTGACAGCAAAAAGATAACCCTGGAGAGCACAGAAGGTGTCAACATTGAGGAGATATGGGGATTCCTTTTTTAAGAGGAAGTGGGAGTTCCAGACAGGGGGAACTCTTATGGTCCAGTACTAGTGCTCTCAAGGTAGCTGGACATTGAACTGGCAGAGTCAGAAGTGTTCCTGCCCAGGTGAAAGACTGTATTTGCAAACTTTACTCTGCATGTAAAGTAATGACATTTCATTTAGATAAAATTATTCTACCTATCTACACCTTAGGTGTATCTTATGCTTCAAAGCATTCCATGATTCAGAAAAATACAGGCCTTACTATATTTTGTATACTGCTTCCAATCATGTTTGTCATTTCCTTTTAGTTTACCTTCATTGACAAATGATTTATTGAACCAATCACGTTGTAAAATAATCTAGTTGTATTATCTTCTATAGTAATTTTAGTATGTGAGCATATTTACTTATTTTGACAATTTTATGAACATAAATGTCTTAAAGAAATCTAAGTTATACTATGTTAAAAGCAATAATTAGCTTGCCTAGATTTAATGATGTATAACCTCATGCCTCTAAAAATACTGCTGTTAACATTAACGCGTAAAAAGCAGATTTTACTAGAGCTTTATTCCATCGTCACTAACCCTCCCCACTACCCGCTCCACTGTCCAAATGTTCTTTATAAGCACGTACCTAAATCTCTGATTATTCTAATCATCCCAGATAAGAATCAAATAATTCAGATGTTTTCTAGCATGATTTAGTCATTTCACTATGAAATTTAAAATGATTTTTAAGAACTTAAACTATTTTCAGATATGCTATTCTAAAACAGGTTGTCTTCAACTTATGAGCATTTTATTTATACTAGCTCCAGCCAAGGCCACTGTAAATGGTACCTGCCAAATCACACAATTATCACTCTCTGGAGTACTTGGCTCTTACAGAAGATCTTCTGCTGTCAGCATAAACATAATTACAAACTCCAGAGCCCAGCATTCTTTACAACTGTCCTCAACTGCTAAAACCACCACTACTCTTTTAATACAGGAACCCCTATGTCATCTCAGGATTTGAAATACTCTGATTCCATTGTTGAGCCAAAAGAACTTCAATGTTTCCTTCACTGACCTGTTCTGAATACAGAAAAGTACTAGATATAACCACACACATTTGCACATCATTACCAGAAATCACTACTGTGAGAATAGGAGAGCCCTTGATTGTAGAACTGAGGAACTCGTATAGCCTCTACTTCATACTTTGTCTCTTCTATTTTAAGAGCCACTACGGTGGGGGATAAGTTTAGCAGCTAATCATAATTGCCATCCCCAAAGGCTATACTCTCTTCTTGCTACTAAGACCTTGAAAAGTTAGCCAAGGTCATAAGCCCTGCAACAATGTGAATCGCCAGTATAAGGAGTTGGAATCCTCACTGGCCTGGTCAAATAAGGTAGGGATAACAAGAAAAAGAGAGCTTATTCCTCTTATCATTAGTATTCCATAAATTCCACTACGTAAGATAGTTAACTCAGGAGGCTTGCATTACTTCCTTAACTTCACACTTTTCAAAACCAGTAATGAAACTGGTTTGCAATTCAACATTATAACAGTATTCATAAGAAACAATACTAAATAAGAAGATAAAGTTAAAAGCATCATTTTGCAGATCCAGTTGTAATCACCAAAAAATTATTTTCTATAGAGAACATATATCAGAAAATCTACATTTCATATAACTTCAAAAACTCTCTGAAGAACTTGAAACGTGTTGCTGGTTTAAAAAAAAAAAATCACCTTTCTAAAGATTTTATATAACATTTGGAGAAATAAAAATCATTCATTTACCTAGAACTGCCATCACTGTGCCATGCTCTCTCTTCTTCTTCAGATGTTCCACCACTGACAGCAACTACTTCACCTTCCTAAGATATGTTGAATACATGTCTTATTGCATAATTTTATAAAATAACATTTTATGATTACAGAAAATATCAGTGATATCTTATAATATCAGTCATATTGGGATATTTAAAATTTGATTTAAATTAGTTGCAAAGGGTGTCGTGGCTCATGCCTGTAATCCCAACACTTTGAGAGGTTGAGGTGGGCGGATCACTTAAGGTCAGGGGTTCGAGATCAGCCTGGCCAACGTGGCGACACCCTGTCTGTACTAAAATACAAAAAACAATTAGCTGGGAATGGTGGCAGATGCCTGTAATCCCAGCTACTTGGGAGACTGAGGCACGGAATCACTTGAACCCAGGAGGCGGAGGTTGCCGTGAGCTGAGATTGCACTGCTACACTCCAGAAAGAGACTGTCTCAAAAATAACTAATAATAATAAAATAATAAAAGAGTTAGCTGCTTCTCTTTAAAAAATTAGTTGCAAAATACAGCTTTTACCTTTTTTTCTGCAAATAAATGAGAATACTTAAATGTATGTAAAGACATAATATTTACTAATATTGGATTCAGAGCAATCCTACAGATTACCATTTTAAAAGCCTCACAACATATCTTCTAGATAAAATTATATCAAATTACATATTTACATTTGAAATTATTACTTCTTGAGCCTTTTCAAAATACAAAGCTTTCTTTTCTATAGGTGCTTTGAGAAGGCACATCTGTGTTTATTTATTATAGGCACATCTATGTTTTACTTATTAAAACAGCTTTCCCATATACAAAAGGATGTTCCACTTCTGGTCTTATTTTATCCAAATGGTAAAGGACTAAAAAATACGCAAACACTCTGTTTCTCTTTAGTAAATATTCATGAGTCAACAAACAATATTATCTGTGAGAGCATTTTCTTCATAAAGTTGGGTTTTTTGATGGCAAAAATATTGCATGTCTTCCTCGCTTAAATAAACTTCATGCTCCAATAACAATAACACCTCATATTTATTAAGCTTTTACTGTATGTTACAAACTATTCTAAGCACTTTGTATGTATCACCCCATTTGGGTTTGACAATGCACTATTGGTGATAGAGAAAGTTATTTAAATAAAACAAACTAAAGCTTTAAAAAGTTGAGAACTTTGCCCAAGGCGGCACAACTAATAAGCAAAAAAACTTGATTTAAGCCCAGATCACTTTAGTCCAAACCCTGGACAACATTCCGCAAGAATGGTGTTACTTACTTGCTGGGCATATTCAGATAACTTTTAAAGAGGACAATAGGGTGGATTATTTTAATATTTAAATAAAATAATATATTTGGGACAAAAGTTTTCCTATTTTGATGTTTTAATGAAGAATGTGAATTATATGTCTATTCCATAGTTATGAAAACTAAGCAAAAATGAAAAAAATCACATTTGCATATTTTATTAACAAAAAGCATATTTTATTAACAAATTTAATCACTGCTCGATATAACAAATAAATCTAAGCAAGTGATACGACTTTTCCCACATTTCTTGTGTTACTTCCTTAAAGGGGGGGGAAAAATAAACAGAATTATTCCTACATTCCAAATATGAAATACTAAAGTACAAAACATTTCAACGAAAAAACCAGAGTTCTTTCCAATTAATTAGTATACTGTGCCCAAAGTGACAGATACTTTGTTCTTAATGGGCTCCTCTAGAAATATATTCTAAATTTCTAAAAGGATGTTAAAGCATAAATAAATAAGTTTTGTAGACACTTGAAGGACTTATACAGATGTGTTTCTGGAAATACAGTTCTTAAGTTTCTAATAAACAGAATATTTTAAATATTATATAGAAACAATATTTAGAGGAAACTCTTTCAAAAATAAAGAGACATTTTGTAAGATAATTAGCCCACATGTATTTTATGTTTTGTATGTCTATCCAAATTACCATGAGTCAAGTTTATATAATCAGTATATTTCCCTTTTTTTGCCAGAATGAATATATCATTTTGACCTGGCCATAGGAGGATCCAAAACCATTGGAGACTAACTTAAATTGTGGTTAGAATACTCTCAGTTTGAGTTAATGTTGCCCTGGCCAAAGAGAATATATTTAGATAATTCTCATAAACGCCTAGCATTTCAAAGCACAACATGGCTTCAAAAGTGTATAGTAGTCAATATCTAAAATGATTACATCTCTAACCTGTAAAGAAGGAAGGTGATGGGGAGGGCTGAGAAGAAAAGAGGAACGGACATGGTTTAACTGCTTAATAAGATTGGTTTATGACTACAAACTGATTGCCTTCACTGAAACAATACATAATTTAGTAAGGACAGTAATATTTACTGAAATAATGACGCATGAAGAATATTTAAAAATTACACTGAGAAAGCTATAAACTGGTACAGAGATTAAAAACTAACAAAGACTGCCAAATAGTTACTGATTTGCTGTTATACTTACACTATACTACAGCTTCACAGTACCACTTAAAAAGCTTGGCTTTAAAGTAAAACAAACTTGCATTTAATCCCTGCTCTACCTCTGAATAGGTGATTGTATAATCTAAATATCTTGGAGCCTCAGCATCCTTATCTATAAAATGAGAATAATTAATTCACATGAGTTTATTTTGTGGATTTGAAATTATGTATATGTGTGCCATGCCTAGAAATAGATTTTTAGAAAATAAAAGCTGTATCATAATACCCCAAAATGCCTTATTTAAAATACATCCACAAACATATCAATAAATGCAAAGAATGAAACTCATATTTAAAAAAATAAGTAAAAATGACATCTAATTTATGAATGTGCTGATATCTTACATCTGAAGAACTAGTGCCATTTTCTATCTCTTCTGAGGGTCTAGGAGTCTCTTCCAATGCAGATCTCGTACGATAATTGTGTTGATTTGTCTGTTGCTTTTTGGATTCTCCAAGATCCAGGAAATGCTCATGAGCATGATTCTAGAAAAAAGTAAATTAAATTTATTCACAGTATGTTTAAAGAGCAGGATTTTTAGTTTAAAAGTTAAATTTTTTTAATAAAAAAAATTCAAGCTGGGCATGGTGGCGCATGCCTGTAGTCGCAGCTATTCAGGAAGATTGCTTGAGTCTAGGAGTTCAAGGCTGTAGTGAGGGATGATTGCACCACTGCACTACAGCTTGGGCGACAAAGTGAGACAATTTATCCTAACATACAACAATAAAAACATTTGTTCATATTTAAGATATCACTTAAATGGACGAGGTTATAGTACCAACTCAAATATTTTAACATTCATCAAGTTAAATCAAAGGCTTATCATGGTTATGTTGAAATTTACTTGCTGATTGATTAGTTATAAAAACGCTGTTTTTTTTCTAATTAATGACAGACATAAAGATTAATGATAAAAGACTAAACCAAACACTGAACTCTTCTGTATCTATAGCAAACCTACAGAAATGATGTAAGAAAAAGGATAATGGGCTGGGAGGCATATGTAATAGGCAGAGGCAAATTGGAAACCAAAATGGGGATCATAAAGCTACCGTGCCACAATGAAAACAAGACGCCATGTGGCTGGGTTGTTTTTCTTCTGCTGGTATAAATGTGAGAAGTCTTCTGCAGATAAGAATACAACCAATAAGCACTAAAAAACTGACAAAGTCCAACACAGTGATGAAGACAACTCAATAAACATTAAAATTTATACCTAAAACACACCAGAAAAACTTAATAAAGCTACCTCAAAAGTGAATACAAAGGCCAGCCATGGTAGCTCATGCCTGTAATCCCAGCACTTTGGGAGGCCAATGTGAGAGAATCGTGCTTTGGGGTCAGGAGTTCAAGACTAGCCAGGGCAATGGCAAGACCCTGTCTCTACAAAGTTAAAAAATAAAATTTAAAGTTAGCCAGGCACGGTGGTATAAACCTACAGTCCCAGGTATTTGGGATGATGAGGCAAGAGGATCACTTGAGGCAGTCCAAGGCTGCAGTCAGTTAAGACTGTCCCATTGCACTCCGGCCCGGGTAACACAATGAGACTCTATATTCCCACCAACCAAACAAAAAAGAGAATCACATCCATGAAATAAATGCAGGGTCTTGTCTTAGGAAAAAAACAAAGAATCAATGAGACATCCTTGAAATTGGATATAACCATTTAAATTTGGGAAAAATAAATGATAGCCAGCTGACCACATAAATAATAACTGAAGTTATTCCAGTTTTTGTGATGAGAGACACTAAAAATATGCGATTGTGCATGCACACACATATATGTATACACATACGTATCATTCCCTTGATTTCTTAAAAAGTCTTCAAAGTACTATTGAATTAAGAGATAAGCACATCTTTTGATTTTAATAGATATTAACATATTCCATCCATAAAAGCAGTAGCAAGCAATACAAACTCTCATCATCATTATGTAAGTTTATCTCAGCAAAGGATGCAAAAAGCGTATGCTTTCTACTTATCATGAAAAAGCCAACCAATCAACCAACCAAAAAACAAGATTATTTCAGAAAGAAATTTTCCTTTATTACACCAATAGGAATTCTAGCACTGTGAGGTCCTACTGATCCCAGGGTATGATACACTTAGTCAAGAAAAAAGGACTACTTGAGTATTTTGAAAAGATGAGTAATAAAACAGAAAAGTGAATTCTAGAAAAGAAGACTGATTTAGGAGGTTTAAAAAACTCAAATGAAAAAAGGAAGGAACACGAAGCTGGTGAAGAA
Source organism: Piliocolobus tephrosceles (assembly GCF_002776525.5). Classification (NCBI taxonomy): domain Eukaryota; kingdom Metazoa; phylum Chordata; class Mammalia; order Primates; family Cercopithecidae; genus Piliocolobus; species Piliocolobus tephrosceles. The sequence continues at coordinate 93,347,371 of NC_045438.1, read as the reverse complement.
GGACGGTTATTTATTTTCCCTTTGTTTCAATAATTGCTTTAGATAGTGACTTGGACCTAAAAAGAAGTTTCACATAGGCTTCCTCAATTTCACACTCTAAGGCTCTGAAGCTTTCAAGCTAAGATGTTTTTCTTCAAAATAAAAAAAAAGAAAAAAAGAAAGAAAGGAAAAAGGGATACTTGTGATTCCTTCACACTCAGGGAAGTACATCTCTCTCTCCAATTAGGCCATGACCAACTGAAATCTACCGGGTGCAAAAATTTTTCCAGAGTAGGATGACAGAAAAGCCAATAAGGCAAAACTATTAGGGACAATCTACGTCTCTTAATAGAGAAAATGAGAAATATTATCTATAGCAGCATTAGCTGACTTCATTATCTAGAATAATGAATAGATGCCAAGACACCACAAGAACACAGAAAAACATAACAACGCTATTTTTAGACTGTACAAAGATGGCACACAAGATTATGAAGAGCTAAAGAAAGCTCTTGACGAGGCTTTAGTGTAATTTATTAGAATTTCATGAGTATATAAGAATTGGCACTTTGGGAAAGGGTATGCTAGAAAGCAGAAATGGAATTAAAAATTTTAAATAGTAAACAATAGACAATCCAGAGATAACCAAGAATTACTATGTTAACTTTTAATCATTAATTAACCTGTTTATAATATTAACATTTTAAATTACAAAATGGAGCCTTAAAATGGTCACAATACTTAAGAAGCAAATATTAAACATCAAAATAATTAACATGTACCTTTGAGACAGTGGGTATTTTATTCTCTTTTGGAACAGTTAAGTGTTTTCTTTTCTCTTCTGACCTGTAAGTCTTTATTTCTTCTTCTCCCTTTGCAGTTCTCCATTCTTCTTGCCTACTGAAAGACAAAAGCCATATGCATTCATCTAGAATTTTACACATAACTTTCCTCCAAAAGGAATGTTAGGTATCAGGAAAGGAATGCTACTCCTGATATTTTATTTTAAGACGGAAGCACGTGATAAAGATTTCTGAGTTTAATTTCATAGGTTGTGGGCTCAGGACATGCAGCATTAAATGACTGAAATAATGGAAAGACAAACTCTGTCTACTTCAAGTTGATACTACTGGTTCCTGCTATGGTCTTTGGCAAACCAAGTATTAGACTCTGGGAACATGGTGATTCCTAGGGTAACCTTTCCAAGAGATAGTAATTGGATTTTTTTTTTTTTTTTTTTTTTTTTAGGATAGGGCCTATGCTTCGATAATCTTCTGTTCCATATATATATAGCTGGAATCTCTTTAAAAATTCAATACAACAGAGCCTGAGGTTACACTGAAAGTCCTGAAAGAACTACACTCTTTCCGGAGACAGGGAGCTCAGGTTTCATCTACTGAAAAAACTCAAACATCAAAGTGAAACTGAACAACACAAGTTGAGGAACACTAATTTTAAACTTTAATAAAAAAAAATGAACTCATGAGAAGATAATTTTATTTTTTACTTCAATATCTTACAACTTTAAAGTTTTTGAAATGCAAGGGTATCTGAACTTTAATTCTTCCTTAAGATTTCATAATAATAAGGGAGTTAATACTAAAACACAGTACAACTATATACTGTTGATATTTCTTTACTAGATGATATTAATGTTATCACATTACTGAACTGCACAATCTCCATTGTGGCTGGCCATAATTCTGAACGGAAAATAAAATGAGCAAATTTGAATCTTGTGAAAAGAACAGGCTTGGATTTAATTTTTGTTCTTAGTTTTTTATAAAAAAAATAAAGTTTTTACTGCAATAATTATATACTAACATATAGTTGCAAGAAATAACAGAGCGATTATTTGTATCCTTTATCCAGTTTCCCCAAACAGCAACATTTTACAAAACTTTGTATCCTTTGTCCAGTTCCCCCAAATGGTAACATTTTGCAAAACATGGTATAACATCACAAGGAGGATGCTGACATTTATACAACCCATTGATCTCACTCAGACTTCCCCGGTTTTACTTCTATTAGTTTCTATTAGCTTGTGTGTGTGTGTACACAGGCATACATTGTTTTACTGTGCTTTGCAGATAGTGTATTTTTTTTTTTACAAGTTGAAAGTCTGTGACAACCCTACAGTGAGCAAGTGCCATTTTTCAACCACACATGCTAACTTCGTGTCTCTGTGTCACATTTTGGTAATTCTTAAAATATTTCAAGCATTTTCACTACCATTATCTATTATGGAGATCTGTTGTCAGTAATTTTTTATGCTTCTATTGTGGTTGTTTTGAAGCGCCATGAACCTCACCTATATAGGACAATGAACTTAACTGACAAATGTTCCATGTGTTCTGACTGCTCCGCCAACTAGCCATTGCCCCATCTTCTCCCTCTCCTCAGGCCTCACTATTCCCTGAGACAGAACAATATTAAAGTTAGGTCAATTAAAAACCCTAACTGATTCAGTGAAATCATCTCTCACTTTAAATCAAAGGTAGAAATGATTAAACTCTGTGACGAAAGCATGTCAAAAGCTGAGACAGGCTGAAAGCTATGGCTCTTGTGCCAAACAACCATGTTTTGAATGAAAAGGAAAAGTTCTTGAAGGAAGTTAAATATGCTACTCCAGCGAACATAGGAATGATATAAAAGTGAAGCAGACTTGTTGCTGATACAGAAATAGTTTTTTGTGGTCTGGAGAGAAGATCAAACCAGCTACAACATCCTCTTAAGCCAAAGCCTAATCCAGAGCAAGGCCCTAATTCTCTTCTCTTCTATGAAGGTTGGAAGAGGGGAAAAAGCTGCAGAAGAAAAGTTGAAGCTAGCAGAGTTTGGTTCATGAGGCTTAAGGAAGAACTACCTGTGTAACATAAAAGTGCAGGGTGAAGCAGTAAGTGCTGATGAAGTAGCTGCAGCAATTTATCCAGAATATCTAGCTAAGATCACTGAAGAAAGCAGCTACACTAAACAACAGATTTTGAATGTAGTAACAGATCAAACAGCCATCTAAATGGAAGAAGATATCATCTGGACTTTCACAGCTAGAGAGAAGTAAAGGCTTGGCTTCAAATCTTCAAAGGAGAGTCTAAATCTCTTGTTAGGGGCTAATGAAGCTAGTGACTTCAAGTTGAAGCTAATGCTCATTTATTATTCCAAAAATCCTAGGGCACTTAAGAATTATGATAAATACACTCATCTTGTGCTCCATAAATGAAACAACAAAGTTTAGATGGCAGCACATCTGTTTATAGCATGGTTTACTGAATATTTTCAGCCCACTGTTAAGACCTACTACTCAGAAAACATGATTGCTTTCAAAACATTACTGTTCACTGACAATACACCTACTCACCCAAGAGCTACGATGGAGATATACAAGGTGATTAGTGTTATTTTCATGCCTGCTAACCGAACATCCATTCTGCAGCCTACGGGTCAAGGAGTAATTTTGATTTTCAAGTCTTTTTATTTAAGAAATTACATTTCGTAAGGCTATAACTGCACTAGATAGTTACTCTGCTAACAGATCTGGGCAAAGTACATTGAAAACCTTCTGGAAAGGATTCACCATTCTAGATGCCATTAAGAACATTCATGAGTCATGGGAAGAGGAAAAGTATCACTATTAACAGGAGTTTGAAAGAAGCTGATTCCAACCCTCATAGATGATTCCAACCCTCATAGATGAGGCTGAAGACATCAGTGGAAGAAGTTACTGTAGATGTAATGGAAACAGGAGAACTAGAATTAGATATGGCAACTAAAGATGTGACTGAATTGCTGAAGTTGCATAATAAAACTTTAAACGAATGAGGAGCGGCTCACAGATGAACAAAGAGGTTTCTTGAGGGAGGTTACTCTAGTGAATATGCTTTGAACATTGCTGAAATGTTAACAAAGGATGTAGAAAATTATACAAACTTGGCTACGCACGGTGGCTCATGCCTGTAATCCTGGCACTTTGGGAGTTCGAAGCGGGTAGATCACAAGGTCAGGAGATCAAGACCATTCTGGCTAACATAGTGAAACCTTGTCTCTACTAAAACTACAAAAAATTATCCAGACGTGGTGGCATGCGCTTGTAGTCCCAGCTACTGGTGAGGCTGAGGCAGGGGAATCGCTTGAATCTAGGAAGCGGAGGTTGCGGTGAGCCGAGATCATGCCACTGTACTCTACTGTGGGTGACAGAGTGAGACTCCGTCTCAAAAAGAAAAGAAAATTACATGAACTTAATAAAGCAATGGTAGGGTTTGAGAGGACTGACCCCAGTTTTGAAATAAGTTCTACACAGAAATACTTCATGTGTAGTCAAATCAATGTGGCAAACTTTATTATTGTCTTATTTTTAAGAAACTGCCACAGCCATTCCAACCTTCAGCAACCTCCACTCTGATCAGCCAGCAGCCATCAACATCGAGGCAAGACCCTTCACCAGCAAGAAGAGTATAATCATTGAAGGTTCAGATGGTTGTTAGCGTTTTTCAGCAGTAAAGAATTTTCAAATTAGGTATGTAGTTTTTTTCAGACATAATCATATTGTACAATTAACAGATTACAGAATAGTATAACCATAACTTTTATATGCACTGGGTAACAAAAAAAAAAAAAAAACACAAAAATCATGTGAGCTACTTTATTGCACTGGTCTGGAACCAAACCTGCAATATCCCCAAAGTATGCCTATATCTTAGCAACCTAAATCTGTTCTCCATTCCTATACCCTTGCCATTTCAAGAATATTTCATAAATAGAATCATACAGAATATACGTTGAAATTATTTTTCTCCACTCAGCATAATTCCCTCAAGATTCATACCCATTGTATCAATATGTTGTGCCTTTTTACTGCACAGTAGTAGTCCATGGTGTGAATATACCATTGTTTAACCATCTACCCACTGAAATAACATCTGGTTTTCTGGCTTTTGGGTATTACAAATAAAGCTGCTATACATTTATGTTCAGGTTTTTGTGTCAACATGAGTTTTCATTTCTTTAGGATAAATTCCCAATAGTGCAACTGCTGGGTCATATGACAGGCAGTTGCATGTTTAGGATTTTAGGGAAGTGCAAAACTGTTTCCCAAAATGGTTCTATCGTTTTACATTCCCACTAGCAATGCATGCGTAACTCAGTTTTCTCTCCATCCTCTCTAGCATTTGGTGCTGTCACTTACTTTTCATTTTAACCATTCTAAGAATGCAGTGATACTTTATTGTGGTTTCAACTTGTATTTCCCTAATGGTTAATGACATTGATTATCTTTTCATGTGCTTATTTGTCATCTATAGATCCTTTTTGGTAAACGTCTGTTCATGTCTTTTGCCCATTCTCTGGATGGATTCTGTTTACTATTGAGTTATGAGAATTATTTCTAAGTAACTTAGGCCCGTGTTGGGTATGTCATTGGATTCCATTTTAATTAATGGAAGAGGCTGACCCATTTCAGAGAGCCTTTTAAAAGGAAATTTTAGACTACCCATTGTAGAGATTCTCAGGAAGATTACCATAGGATGAGTACAAAGTTTTAGAGACAAAGCTCTAGGAAGCCCAAAGAAAGAATATCTGTTAAAGTTATGGCCACAGTCTTGCTTGACCATAGGCCAATGAATAGTTAAGCCCAATGATAAAGGAATAAAAGGATGAAGAATATTTGAAGAGACACAAATCTTCCTCACTCCTCAGGTTCCCTTCCATGTGCAGGAGCCTCAAGCAGCAACTAGCAACCACATCTCCTGACTCATTCCTCTCCAGAGGAGGAGTAAATTAGTCAACTGACATGCTCTGGAAGAAAAATCCAGCTTAGCACAGCCCAGCCTTATGCCATTGTGTGCAATTATACATTTTGTCCTGCATCTTAAAGAAGCAAACCACATGTCCCAGAAGGGGAGAATAACTGTGGCCCACTGCTATCTGTGTCTGGGGAATATCACTTTTTGTTACTGTTATGGTTTTTGTGGAATATTACTTTTGTTACTGATATGGTTTTTATTTCATGAAATAAAAAGTGATAGTAACAAACAGTGATAGTCTGATTTACTATGTGTCTTATTTTCCATGTTATTTTTCAATTATTTCAGAATTGGTGTTGAAAAAATGGGCATTATTTACTTGACCCCTTTCGAACCTTAACATTAGAATTAAAAAGTAAATAATGATCTAACTAAAAATATACCATGTGAGTTAATTAATTTGTGATGGATAACTGGGCATATTTGTCATGAGAAAGTATAAATGTATACCTTTGGTGTGTATTTAATTCTAAATCCTAAAATAAATTCAAAGTATGTCCAATCAAAAAGCATAATCTATATGAACATTAAGACCAAAATTTTAATTATATAATTACTACTATCTTCTGAGTTGAAGAAATAGACAATCTTAAACTTAAATTCACATTTTGACCTTCATACTTAGAACATATTTCATACACAGCAATCAGCATTAATTAGGTTCATATAGGCCTCATTCAAGAGTATTTTATCAGTGAAGATCAAAAGGAACTGGATATAAAGTTCCCTCACAGCATTGTCCAATAGAATTTTATTAAATCAACACTTTTAAAGTCATAAATGTGTACTTTTAAATATAAATATTTTAATAAATATAAAATCTTTTTGTATTTTCCAATTAATTTTTTTTTGCATCTGAATATCATGTGAATGACTGGATATAGCCATTAAAAAAAGTAAATAATTATAATAAACTTTATAAAATGTATTTTAAGATATAGTTAAACAGGACAAACCAAGACTGAAATATGCTACTCAATAAAACCTTCTATTTGGTCAATCCAAATTTATGATTTTCCTGTTGACCTTAACACATATCATTCTTATCACTTACATAAATCATTCTAGAAATAAACATATTTTAGAAACTTAATTTTTCTACAGTCATGAATAGTTTATACTATCCTTTCAGATAAATTTCAGAGGAATTACAGAGCTTTTGAAAAGGTATTATGCTGTGAATGCTGTTAACTCAAAATGAACACAAGGAACTATGGTACATAAAAATTCACAACTTCCCTTACCTGGCTATACCAGCTGATAGCTCGGGTACTACCACCCTCCGACTCCAAGCCACAAGATCCCGCTCTGTGGCTATTTCACTTCTTGGTGCATTGCTGTGCATTTGCCGTACACCTTCAATTTGTCCACTACGTCTCAGTCCTACATTTGGTGGTGAATGAACCTCTGAGGTAGAACTTATGGAGCCTAAGTGAAGAAGTTAGTATATTAAGTTCTACTTAGAGATATTTCTCCATTAGTTTATAACAGAAAAGAGAGACAAAACACTATCTTCCACGAGAAACTTCTTATTGTGGCAAAATAATTAAATTACCCTATCAGGAACTAAACCACAGGCAAAAGTGGTTTAATGAAAACAAAACATGGTTATTCAGTTGATTAGATAAATCAATGAATCATAACTATAGACTATTAAGCCCCGAGGATATAAAATCATTACCTTAAAAAAATGCTGAATATTTTTGGGAAAACTTCATAAGAAGCAAAATAGACAAACCCAAGAGTATTTATGGTTCATAATTTTGTTTTGACTCTTCAAGTTTAACAATATACAACAATAAGGGTGATGAGATATTCAAGAATGTGGCTTGGACTACTCTACATGTTTCCTATAGAAAATGTGGAAGAATATACACATTTAAAAACTCATTATCTCTAACTTGAAATCTCATTATGAACCATTTTCTTAGGTCATTAAATATTCTTCAAAACCCTGATCATTTTGGCAGCCTAGTATTTCATTTTATGGATGTACCATAATTTTTTAAATCACTTAACACTGTGGGAGGTTTAGGTTGTTTCAACTTTTTAAATATCCCACTTAAAATGGAATACCTGCTTACCTCTACTTAAACGGCTGGTATTACTGATAGCTGCTTCACCAGAACGTCTCAGGTCTTGCTCCTGTTGTAGTCTTTGAATCATGCTGTCTAGTGGGCTGATCTCCTGGTTTGCTTGCTGACTTAAAACTTGATTCAGTCCTATGCAATACCACACAAAATATTATGAATACTTTAGTTACTATTTAAACCGCTTTACTCACCAACCTCACTTATGAGTTCAGAATCGAACATAAATGTTGTTTGGGTAAAAGACTTAAATGATCAACTGTAAATGATGGGAGTTGGAAAAAAAGAAAAAGAAAACATCTGTCCATCTTAGTTTATCAAAAATAATGATGAGGATGGTTGCTAACTTTTACTAAGTGTTTATCATGATTTAGATCTTCATAATCCTTATGGTAACTCCATTAGGTATATATAAACAACTCCACTTTATAGATGAGAAAACCAAAATAACTGTTCGAAGTCACACATCTAATAAGTGGCAATAGTAAGGTTTTCCACTTAGATCATAGTTTCTTTTAAAATGACACATCTGATTACTCACTTTCTTAAAAAAAATATTTACTGCCTTGTTTATTCAACAAATTATTGACTGTCTACTATACATTAGGAACTACGCCAGGTACTGAGATCTAGTGGTAAATAAGGGACATGAAGATCCTTGTCCTTTAAGGAGCTAACATACTGATGGGGAAAGTAAACAATAACCTAGGAGTTAATGCAGAGTATGAAAGAAAGGTGTTGAAATAAAGAAGGTGATGGTGGGTCAGAAAACTCAGAGAAGCCCTCTCTGACAAGGTAGCATTTGAGTTGAGATTTAAATTACTTAGCCACATAAAGAGCTAGATAAGGAACACTTCAGGTAGAAGGCAAGAGGTACAAAGGCTGTGAAGCAGGGAGAAACTTGTATTTTAACCCATCCAACTTTTCCAGTATTAATTCTTACTTGTACCACTCATACAGGACCACTTGACTTCTGCCCTTCTAACAAGAAAACACCTTCATGCACTGAAACTTTTGAACACAATATTCCCACTGTAAAGATAAACATGATAATCTCTAACTTACCATTCCAGCACCAACTAAAATGGCACCTCCATGATATTTCCTCTGTGAAATCTTTCCAATTACTTCAGAAAGAACTAGCTGCTACCCTCTTTCACTTTCTTAAACAATCCATACATATCTAAGTATTCAGACCAATATAAAACATAAATGAAGCCCAAACCAGTTAGTTCCTTAAAAGTATGAACCTTCTCATTTATCTTAATATTATCTAAATCTAGTACAATGCTAGGCATTAAAAAATATTCACCTGCTGAATAAATTTTTAAAAGGTATATTATAAAATATATGAAAAATATTGCCGTGAGTATAAAGAAGGGAGCAATTAGTATCAGCCATACAAGTATATGAGAAGATCTGATCAGCTCAGAATTTTAGGGTGGGCTTAAATGGTAAGAAAAGATAGAGAGGATATTCTGAAATGAAGTAGCAGTAAGAAGGGTAAAAGCAAAAAGAAATTACATGTGTTAAATGCATAACATTAAACATTTTAAAATTCAATAGGATAAAATAACTTGTTTAAGGTCACCAAGGTAGAAGTGGCAAAGCAGACAGAAGTAAAAGTTCAAATGTCTTATACTTCTTTCCCGGTTTGCTGTTGGAAAAACATGTTGGAATACTGATGAATAATCTGATATAGCTCAAGTTTACAACTGAAAAACAAACACATTTAAACTATATTGGATGGTGTCAATATAACAAGATAATTTATTATTATAATAACTCAAATCTATTTTTCCCTAACTCTGAGAGATTTCCCAGAATAAATTTTATTATCTGGATTTGCAAATAAAACGCTAAAGTTTTTTTGAAAAGCATTTTGCTTTTGTTCTATTTTTGTATTAACCATTTTTAGACTCAGTAACTCTAAAACATGACAAAAAAAGATTTTTACCCTGAATTCTGAGAATTAGAACACTGAAAAATTTTGTAATTCATTACAAAGCCAATATTATTGCTATGGATTCTTATGGATACTAATAACTGGTAACTATTTCATTTTTAAGATTATGCCTACTTTACATGGAAGAAAGAACAATGGAATGAGAATCAGAGATGCGGTTACAGTCCCTGTGATTCTATGACACAATACCACTAAATTTTGAATTCTCTCAACTTTCAGGACTGGAATATCATAGATACAGGATTAAATATTGTTTATGAGAGCCCTTAATAAATTGGTAAATGGACTTAAAAAGTAATTAAGTAGCACTGATACTTTAATAAATGAGTCTTTTCCTTATTTCCTTTGTCTGAAACCCTAAAGTAGCTATCTATTTTGAGGCTTGGGCACAATCTGATTTTGCCAATTCCTCTACCAAGAGACTAAAGACATTTCTCTTAATTTCAGTTGTATGACCAAAACTTCTCTAATACTGAAACTTACCTAATCTGAGTATCTGCCTATACTTCTCAAATACTACTTATTCTCTGAGTTCATGCTGTGTTCATGTAATGAGACACATGAATCTCACAAACTCCAGATATTCAAGTCTGCTGGACTGCACTACTCTATCAGTAGCAGCAGGAATGATTCCTCTAATGCTGCTTCTCACCCTCCATTCTAAGTGGACATGTCTAATTCCAAGAGCAGCCCTTTCTATCCAGTATGTCCATCTTTACTGCAACTTCATGCTAAATCCTTCGAGAAAAATAAGATGCAGGTTTGAAGTTGATTTTTTTCATTATTTAAAAGTCACTCCACGCAAAAGCTGCTTAGAAGCTTTTGTCAATTAAAGTCTAGAACTTAAAATATTTTCATAAATATCTTCTAGTCTAAAAAATATAGAAGTATTCATAATGACAAAACTGGTTTAACCTTCTTTACAGAACATTTCCATTATTTTTACTTAATACACTAGTGCTACATTTCTTGTCAAAAGAGGGAAAGCAGTTTGTAGACTTCGACTCCATTTTAACTCTCACTTAATTCTTCAACACTCCATTACTTCACTAAAACAGTTCTCAACATTTTCCATGTCAATCTTCTTATAAACCTTTAAAAGTTGACAACTTTTTAAAACATCTTCAATGTGAACAGGCCATCTCCACTCTCTCTCACATCATGCTATTATTCCCTTTAGTAATATTCATCACAATTTGAACTATGTATTTGTTTATTCTAATAAACTGTGTTTATTAATCTACTAATCCATTCCGTGAAAGCAAGGATCATGTTTGTTTAATTCACTACTGAATAGCCATGGCTTAGCAGGTGTCAGAGACAGAAGAGATTATCAATAAATGTTGCTGAGTAAGTAAATGAATTGACTTGTTTCACACCAAATACAGGAACTACCTTATCGATCCCTAGGTGTTACAAATGGATAATAAATCAAAATTATTGCTGTAAATCGACAGCGTTCCATAATTAACTTGTAATCCTTAAGCATGATCAAAGACCTGTATAAAAGTATAAAACAATACTTTTACTTCTTATCCACTTAACAAATGAAAACAAAGTTTTACTCAATTAGCAATTTTAACAGTTCAGTGGGAAGAAGAAAATTTGACTGTCTAAGAAAATGAGCACATACCTGAGGAAGTTACTCCCATCTGAGGGATGAGTTGCTCCTCCCTGCAATTTTCACGGCCAGGAACTAATCTTTGATATCTTGATGGATGAGGGTTACCATCAACATCAACCAAAAATGGGGGAGGCATAAGATGAGGTGCTTGCTGAGTCTGTTCATCTAACACAAAATTGTTGGCATCACGAATAAGTGGCCGATAATCACTATGAAAGAACATCTGATCTGCTATCTGTAAAAAGAAAAGCTCATAAAAGACTGGAAAAATAAAAATGTATCATTATAGAAAAAAGTCCACAACATTTCTAATAGAAAGCAAACATCTGAATACAAATAATGGTACTAAGCAACAATTTTCAAAATATTATTTTCCTGAATTAATTGTAAATAGGTCTTTTAATTTTCCACCTTAAGTGTTATGATCAGAAAAGTAGCTGCTTTAAATTTTCTCTGAAACAAGGAAGAGATTATACATAGGAGTCCCCTCTTATTTATAATTTTGCTTTCTATGGTTTCAGTTACCTGTGGTCAACCTGACTCCAAAAATGCTAAACAGAAAACTCCAGAAATAACCAACTTATAAGTTTTAAACTGTGCACTGTTCCAAAAAGCATAATGAAATCACATGCCATCTCACTTGGGACACAAATCATCCTTTTGTCCAGCATATGCACATTGCCTAGATATGCTACCCACTCACTACTGTATAGGAAAAACACAGTGTGCATAGGGTTTGGTACTCTCCAAGGTTTTAGGCATCCATTTGGAGTCTTGGAACATATTCCCTGTGGATAAGGGGAGGCTACTGTGTAGAAAAGCTACCACTAAAAATAAGCTATTCAATATTCAATTTTAAATATCAAATCTAGTCATAAATCATTCAACAGTCTTTTTACTTCCACACAGCTACCATGTTTTATCTTAAATCCTTAGGTATACAGTAAGTATGATTTGTGTAATATTACTATAAAATCAACATAAGATTTTCTAAGGGTTAATAAGCATTTTCTCTAAATGTTTTGAGATGATATCAAATTATTAATATAAACTCAATCAGGACATAAATTTTATTATATAAAATTTCACTGGTTAATTTGCAGTTTTTTAAACTAAACTATAAACTACTCAATATTTACTATCATAATCTTTTATACCATTCCACCACAAGTAATCAATTTACTTCTTTTAGTCACTGATCTTCAAGTTGGGGTCTTTAAATGCTGAGCACAGTGGCAGGGCATATGCCTGTAGTGCCAGCTAGTTATTTAGTAGGCTGAAATGAGAGAATTGTTTGAGCCCAAGAATTCAAAGCCAATCTAGGCAACATAATGAGACATTTCACACCCACCGTGTAAAAAAAAGCTCCCCAAAACTGGACAGGATCTTTAATAAAAAGCATGACAATCAGGTAATATAATACACTTTTAAGAACCTTATGAAAGCCACAGATTTGTACTTTAGATAAGTACATATCATCTATATAAATAAAACATTTTACATAATTTCAGAGTCCCACTATGGACAACATCTTCCATTTCCAGTTTATATACCCCATGTTAAGAATTCCAATCTAGATTGCTCCAGCAGGCTAAGAGTTATTTTTTTTCTGAAATATGCAGATTTTTAAATAATAAGCCCTAATAAAGTGAGATTTAACTGCTGTCTTCACCTTCCTTTCCAAAACTAAGTCTCCAGACTACTTAACATAAGATTCTTCAAATTTTATCCTGAATGTAAAGATGCTGATTCTCACCCACTCCAAAAACATACAACCCCTAAACATGCATTAAAAAAAAATAAGGACATGATATATAGTCATCATACTCTACCTTGTCATATTTGCTACTGGACCCAAAGCCAAAAATTAAAAGATGTCCATGAGAGTCGGTGCAAGCAAAATGCTGACCATCAGGAGAGCATTTGCAGTCAAATACTGCGCCATGTCCTTGGCCTTCAATCTGAAATATATTTAACCAACAGTAAGAAAACTACCATTAAAATGTAAAGAATTGGTCACTATTATTAAAATAATTTTATGATAAAAGAAGTATACATCCTAATGAAGTGAAGATTAAGTAAAACAAGCATAGTATGGTAATAAAATTTATGAATATTCATGAAAAGTGCCAGATTAATAGCCTTCAAAAATAAAGTATTTATCCACAGACCAAACACAACTCAGGAAATAAAAGAATACCAATCTCCCCCACCCATAGAATTCTGCTTCATGTTTTAAACTCAGATTTAACACATAATTACGTCTTAAACTCCATCTATCTCTGTTCAATCATGCCCTTTCTGCAAAAGCTGACATGTAGCAACTGTACCGATTTTTTGGTAACTCCTGGAAGTAGTAGCCAGAGATCACTGCTCAAATGACACTAGATTTTATTATTTTTGGTAATAAATTCCCTAGTAGTCTGACTCGTCTTTTAAATGGTGAATTTCAAAGGTTAAAGAAAAGGTTTTTTTTACCTGATAATTGTTTTCTGTTTTCCAGTTCCATTAATCCAGAACGAATGGGTTTCCTCCCTGCAACCTGTCAATCAAACAGAGGTGGCCAATCACCACTCTGAATTTTTTGCTCTCAGTGCTTCTTCAGACTATGTTCCAGTTGAAAACTTCTTTAGCAGTGTTCTGAAAGAGGTAAAAATTCTACCCTATCTAAAGCACATCTAGGGACTGAATTTCAGAAACAACTAAAATAGGGAGTTGACTCCCTAACAAATAACAACTAAGGATGATTTTTCAACAAATGCTGTTGGATTTCTGGATTAGCAGAATCGGAACACACACACATTATCAGGTAAGAAATACCTCCTTTCTGTTCCGGTATCCACTGATCTAGAACAAATTGAGTTTTATTAGTAATATCCCAGGAAATGCTTGGAAAAGAGAAAAGTGGTTTCTTTCTTTAGTATTAAAAATGCAGCATAAGGATGGATGTACAGTTCACCAAATGCAGAAGTTAAAATTCAGAAGAAGAATAACGGATTTCTCAAGGAAGGTTTGCATTTTGGTAAAAAGAGAAAATATTTCTATAATAGAAAGGACTTCACCTAAGAAGTTAATACAATACCACAAATGGGACTGCCTCAAAAAGAAAACTAGCTTTTTCCTTTGGCTTGCTAAAAAGAAGAAATGTGTGCAACAGTGCTTATTAATGCTCTTTTGGATGGTTACAATAATAGAAAAGAAAGAATAACTTTTTAAAAAATGTAACCATATTAGATAAAACTAGTAAAATTATCTAATGTTTAATACATACAAAAACTTGTAAAAGAAAGAAAATGAATCATAAGTGAAACAGGATTATATCTCGAGTGTGAAGAAAGTTGGAGGATGGTAAGATAGGAGAGGAAGGTAACTGATTCCAAGTCTACTTTAAAATAATTCAAAAACAAGAAAGAATATAACTATTTCTCCAGATTACCACAAGGGCACCAGTAGCCATACAGCTAAGCATTTGCCAAAAATGAAAGACTATAAGTAGAAATTCAGGATTCAAGTCTTTATTTTTCAGTGTTTTCCTAGGCAAATAAAAAAAAAGTTACATGAACTGTTATAAATAAGCAACCACATGAACAAAGTATACCTCTAAATAGACTTTTATGTCAAAAACTAAAAATCACGGGATTGAAACTGCCTTAGCCATGTGTTGTTAAATGATTTTTTTTTAACTCTGTTCACTGAAAATTTCACAGAAGGCAAGAGAGAGAACAAAAAAGCAACTACTTTATAAATCTACTCTAATAAATGTTTCCAGAAGTGTAATTACAAGTCTAAGATTACAATGTTAAGTAGACAGTAGAGCGGAGACTCGAAAGTAGTAGTCCAATTTAGCAATTTCAAAGGAAATCTGACAAAGGTTCCTAAGCATGGTATCCTTCATGTGTTGTTTAAACAAACATTTTTTCTTTCCGGGGGTGAGGATTGGGGGGGGGGGCAAGTAGGACTGATCAACCCTTGACCCTATTACTTATCAATGTTGTCACATTTACAGTTAGTAGATCTCTAAAATAATCTTTGGGGACAGTTGAAGCTTATAAAGCTCTGAAAAATCAAAGAAAAAAATAGCAATCATATTTAAGATGCCTGTGTGCCCTATACAACACATTCCATTGTGAATATGGCAAGACAATATTAATTTTCTTGGTATAAGGCATTTGTTTAACTCCAAAGTGACTTTTATATGGAATAAATGAAAGTACATTTCAATCATATCAAAAAAAAGAAAACGATATTATTTGTATTAACCATTTGTTTACAAAAGGAGGCATTAAAAGAATCTACTTTACTCATGAACCGGTTAGAAAAGGTGCTTCTAACCTCATCAATTAAAAGGCAATTCTCTATTAATGGATGCTCAGACAATGAACACCCATACCTATAAACTGCAGACTACGTTTTCCAAGACCAGGCTTCCAAACAGTTGATGATATAAAACAGGAAAATATTTTACTTTCTCTATATTAACTAAAAATATCCTAGCTGGTTTTAAAATGTATGGTATGATTAACTACGCCAATCAAAAGAAAAGAATTTTATCTTTTTAAACAAGGGCCAAAGTATTTATGAGTAAGAATTCTCAAAGACAAAATTTTAAATGAAAGCACTATTTGAAATATTCACATCTACTAGAAAGCAATGAGGCTTATCTTCAAAAATGAAAAGAAAGAAAACACCCTCTCTAACCAAATGAAAGGTGTATGAGACTATCATAAAATTAAATGCACTGCATAGCAAGAAAATGTGTCAACATGAAACTGAATACTACATATAGCTTATGCTAGTTAGCACTTACTGCAGTTGTAGTAAAATAATTACAAAACAGAGTGAAATTAATAAGTAATGACAAATTATCAAAATAAGTGCATTTTGGATGAAGTATTCTTCTAATAAAATCAAGTATGCTTGTTATGCATTATTTTGGACATATATAAAGACCACATAAAGCTCATACACATTAAATATCAATAAGGTTTAGTCGAGATCATCTATGAGACAGTATTTACCAATAACTATGAAAACTTCAAAAAGAATAAGAGGACTAAAAAGAAAAGAAATAAAGGTTTATTCAGCAATTATTGTATTTTGTTTTATTTTTAAAAGGAGATGGGAGAATCGGATGTGTTCAAATAGTGACTCTCTTATTAGAGAATTATCATACTGACTAAATAATTCTGTAAATACTACCAATACATGAGCAGTATAAACTTGTTAGCCATTTAGACATTTATACTGAACTTTAAAGAAATTAAATGATACAAAAATTTATGAGCTAAGAGCTCTGATGAGGACAGACTCATTAAGGAAAGAATACTAATACCTTTTCTGAGGGAGGGTACTATATACAAGTAACATAATTTTCGTGAAGCAGAGAGATGAATGATTAGACAGAGGAATGAGATTGAAGACCCAAGACATCTCTCCATCAGTAATAGGTAAATCACCTAATCTCTGTGGAATGATGGAGATAAATGATCACTAGAGTCCAGTTCTAAAATCCTACCATCTGAGGTTCGGAAAGGTATGTTGGAAAAAACTGGACAAATCTGGAGATGAAGTATATTAAAAGCAGAATGCATACTAAAATTCAGGGTCTAAATTGTATCAATCATGAAAAATACATAGAGAGTAAATATGAGAAGTATACGCTTCTAGAAAAAAAACCTTAACACAAAGTAGGAAGGTTAAAAACTATGGGCTATCTTAGGCAGAACCATCCTCTTCTAGAGTTATTTCAATTCTATTTAGCAGGGTCAGTTTGTCTTGTTCTTTTTTTTTTTTAAACATACCACTGATTAGAAGCATCTTACCTAGGAAATACTCCAAAATTTAAAATTATGCATCTTTTAAAATACCCCAATTTTATGAAATGGACTCATATACCAAGAATGAAAAGAGCTGATAAATGGAATTTATGCTAAGAATAATCCTTAAGAACTCCTTCCTTATGTATTAAAAAAACTTTTAGATTAGAGCTTGCTAACATAGGGAAAAATATGTACACTAGATACAGAAGAGACTCAGATGTATATCTGAAGTAAGTGTTGGATCCTGGCCAACATGGTGAAACCCTGTCTCTACTAAAAATACAAAAATTAGCTGGGTGTGGTGGCGCTCGCCTGTAGATCCAGCTACTTGGGAGGCTGAGGCAGGCAGATGAATCGCCTGAACCCGGGAGGCGGAGGTAGCAGCGAGTCGAGATTGTGCCACTGCACTCCAGCCTGGTGACAGAGGGAGACTCCGTCTCCAAAAAAAAAAAAAAAAAAAAAAAAAAGAGCATTGGCTATCTTCTCATCATTACTACAGTCATTATATAAACAAAGACGACCTTAAAAGAAACTATCCAAATTCCAACAGTTCAGGTGTTAATCAAATTACTTTAAAATATTGTTACTGCATGGCTATTTTAATATTGAAATTTCTTTAACTTACGCCAACATAAAAAAGAAAACTGTTGGACCTGACTTGATAAAATCAGATCAGATTATTACATAAAATGAAAAAATATATATTATAGAAAAGTGATTCTGAAAAATTAGCTCTAGATTTTCATCAAAAGAAAAATATTATCAAAATAAATATCTTCGAATTTAACTGCATTTTGTACCAATATTCTGATTTGTCTGGGGAGATCAGTACTATTGATCAAGCCTTCCTTGCAGTTTATTTTCTTTTGGTCTTTTTGGCATATTAGCATGGTGTGTCTTGCTTGACACACTCTCTAGGGATTGTGACCCCTTTTCCATTCTGCTAAATATATGAGTATTTCCCAAAGTTTATTTCTAAGCCTCCTGCACTTCCCTGTCCTGTCTCCATGAGGAAGTAAACTATATTCTATAGGAGACACCTCAACATTTTCTTCTTTTTAACTCCTAGTCCCTCTAAGTAGTCTATCTCCAAGTGCCAGCTGGCCATTTCCACATGAGTAGTTCAACATAATAAACATTATTACAAACGAACTGAAAAAAGAAGTCAGTTCTCCCTTATGTCTTTCATATTTCCACTAATGAAACCGTTGTTCTCAAGGTCACCCGGGCTTAACACTCAATAAACCCATTTATTAAATCTTTCCTCCCTGTCACCCTATAGCCCAAATCCCCATATAGTCACAAAACACCAAGTCATTTATGTATTTTCTCTTTACAGATTTCCTACCACCTACCCTATAATTTTTCATGACTAATTAAAGTAGTTTTCCTCACACTTATTCAATTTCATACCTGAAATAGTACTACTGGCAACCAAATTATTTTTCTCTTAGCTTCTTGACCATCCTATAAAATAATTTACCAAACTCCCCACAAGGTTCATAGGTATTTATGCCTATGAGATCATTTGAAGTCACTGACAGTTCTTCTCAATTTGTTTTTCGTCATTATTTCCAAAATCTATTGCAATAAAGCTTTCTAAGTAACTATAAACATGTCTTAAACATTCACCTTTTTATAATATTCCTCCTGTTTATAAAATTCATTCTCTTTCTTACTGACTCAATTCCTATTTATCTTTTTTTTTTTTTTCTTTTTTTTGAGACAGAGTCTCGCTCTGTCGCCCAGGCTGGAGTGCAGTGGCGGGATCTCAGCTCACTGCAAGCTCCGCCTCCCGGGTTTACGCCATTCTCCTGCCTCAGCCTCCCGAGTAGCCGGGACTACAGGCGCCCGCCACCTCGCCCGGCTAGTTTTTTGTATTTTTTAGTAGAGACGGGGTTTCACCGTGTTAGCCAGGATGGTCTCGATCTTCTGACCTCGTGATCCGCCCGTCTCGGCCTCACAAAGTGCTGGGATTACAGGCCTGAGCCACCGCGCCCGGCCTCCTATTTATCTTTCAAGGTATAGTTTCAATTCCTCCTCCTCAACAAAATGTCTCCAATCGTCCACCCTGACATGATCCCTACATCTTAAGATACAGCAATTGTCTTTTCTCATTTGTCATGCTACCATTTGAAATTATTTATCAATATTTATCTCTTAGGGTATATTTTGTATATTTTATCTCCCCAACTTAACTGTAGCCTGACTAAAAATAAAGACCATGTCTTATTTCTCCCTTGTGGTCCTCATATTTTGTGCTTAACACAAAATAAAACACTCAAATAATAAAATACTCAAATATTTGTTAAAATGTTTTCATCTGCATGTTTATATTCTGTATAATTTCATATACTTTCTCTTATAACTATCAAATCTCAAATACTCTTGTGATAGCAAGTCATGGACTATGTCAAAGAATTACTACACAAAAGTAATTCACCAAATATAATGTAGTATGAGAAGCTGGAGAGACAAAGTCACATTCATGGTAACAGATTAACATGTCCTTGGTACCGATATATATATATATATCTCTAAGAGATATAATCAAAAGAATCCTAAAACCTGAAAGAAAGTGATAATAACTAGTATATAAGAAGACTGAAGGTACTTCCTTACCCAAAGAAGCTGAAACATAGACTGGAAGCATCAGAGAGTCCTTTTAACACAGAGAGTATAAACATAGGACATTATATCTTATTAGATGATGATAGGAAGAAAGAAGGAAGGAAAGAAGGGAGGCAGGAAGGGAGGGAGGGAGGGACGGGAGAGGGAGAAAAGAAAAGAAAGAGAAAGAGAGAGACTCTTCTCCTGATTCATAAGAGATAACACAATACGAGATGTATCTATTTTGAGCTTTTCTTTCTCCCTTTCCTAGATATATACAGCTACAATTATCTAAAACTATAAAGTACAGGTCACACTGAGAACATGTTAACATCAGAAGAAGTATGCATGTACAAAAATTCTGGGTGGTAGATTGGCAGCCTCTGCTCGTTTGGAACGTTGCAAGGAGAAATATATTGTTCTGGATTAGTGGACACTGGAACTTTTTTTAAAAAAATCTCTTAAGTAAAAGAAAGGTTAAGAGAACAATTATAAAAATAAGGAAAACTTTAATCAAATAAAAACGTTTTCGGAATTTACCCATGAACAACAAAAGTAAAGCAAAAATCAAATTCAGTAAAACGGCTTTCTATCAAGAGACATACTGTACTCTTTGATTAAAATCAAAACCAGACAGGAGGCAACAAACTACAGCTTTGAGTAACATGACAGAAATAGAAAGATATGGAAAGAGAGAGAGAGACACAGCTAGGGCTATAGAGAAAAGAAAGAGTAAGAGAAATAAAACCGCCAGAAACATGAGGAAAGCTACTAAAAACATGGGGTCTACAAATTCAACTCCAAGCATCTTTTATTTACTATTGAATATTCAAATGGCCTCGTACTAAGAAATGTGAAAAGTCTCTTTATCTTTTCAAATTAATTTAATATTCATTTAAACTCATAGTTAAAACTTAGCTGTCCTGTGATAATTTAATGGGAAAAAAAAGACCATAAAACAATTTATATTTAGGAACATTTAAGGTTATGATTAACTTCTAAACCTGGCGACCTCTTTCACACAAGGCCCTCAGCTTCAGTCCTGAGAGTTGCACACATTTTCAAGCTATTTCTGGGAATTATTTATCTGCCTTTTAGCATTTAGTGGGAGTATAGAGACTTTAGAGTCTAGAACAACTCTCATCAAAACAAAACTATTCTGATGTTTACCTCCTGCCAATGCCAAACAAATGTGGGCTAAGTTATACCCAGGTATTATAGTTTGGAATATTCTTAATATATACTACTTGCTTCAGGAAAATATCCAAATATATACTACATTTCCTCTGAATACTCAAGTTATGTAAGGACTGTTCAGCTGATTTGTAAAGAAATAACTGATAAAAGTACTGAAGGCCTAGAATTTAGTTTGTTTGTTTTTAAAGAATAAAGTTGTCTCATAATTTTCTCTACAAAATTCTCTTTGGCTTCTTCTCCTGTTCATTTTAAAAAGAAAAACAACAGTAACAAAAAGAACTACAAAGGCTTTTCCAATAAGTGTTTTTAAAAGTTTTTAGTTAAAGATGAGACAACAGAAAGGGTAGGGGGAGTACAAGCTACATGTACTGTGTATTCCATTTCATGCCCTATGTAAGCCTCTTTTAAAACATCATCTCACGTGTCATATACTACTTATAAGTAACAAAAACAAACCCAGCACCCACTCCCCAACTGCTTTTATCACTGAGATCCTCTATTAGGAGGAAAGTTAGCAGTAAAAATAAGAAAAATAAACTCATCAGTTTTTCTGGAGAATACCACTTGAAAGTTGAGAATCCATTTCAAGATTTCAGAATGAAGTAAATTATTTAAACATAAAAGAACTAAATATCTTTATCTGAATTCCCAATCTCAAACTCTTTAATTTGCTGAAAACTTTAGATGGTCCCAAAAGAAAGCACAAGAAATTTTTAAAAGTATAAGGCATGGCTTGAAACAGAAAAAAATAGAATATTTATTAGAATGATGACGATCAGTGCAATATTAAAATATTAATGTTTTATAATCTTATGATATTTAAAAATTATTAAATTTAATTACTATGTATCAGGCATTTGAAAGTTCACCTTTCCACTTGAAAGGTTTTTTAACATTACAGTATTTTTGGCTATTTCTAAAATTTCAAAAAAAGAATTTACATTTCCATAATTGCACAAAAAATGCAGTAAAATGCTGATGAATACAAAATACTAAATTATATGTTACATGATTTCCATTATCTTTTGCAAATATACTATAAATTTCCAATGGAAAATTCAATTATTATTCAAAAAGCAGGAGAAATATTAAAGTATTCTTAAAATGTACTTGATAAAAACCAGTATTTAAGAAATGTATACATAAAACTTTTATTCTAAAGGTATATTCTACATTCCTTATTTTCCAGCTATAGGTGGAATGGTGAGTTTACTTATCTGTTTTATCAACTTCAGTTTTAACGGTCATATGAAATATTAATTGATCTTAACAATACTTCACATAACTTTCACCATTTCTAGTCAAAAAAGGAGTATTCCACCAGAATTATTCATCCTCTAATAGACCAAAGCACTATATATGACTAGACCCTTCACATGGTGCTCAAAAAATATTTACTAAACTGAACTTGTGATTACTACTACAACTTAACATCAGGGATTAAATTTGTATGCAATCAAGTATCGTGGTATTTTAGTAACTGAAAAACTTATTGATTAGCTACATAGAGCCAAACAGCTATAATTATGGCCAAAACTCAACATTCATGATAGCAAGCAGTGAGAACACAGGCCCTCCCTCGAATTGTTTTTTATTTTCTTAATAGCAATGCTGGATGCTTTATCTTCCATTTGTCCATAAATAAAACAAGCAATGAAAAGAACAAAAGAGTGAAGAGCAAAAAGAATTAGGGCAATTAGATAACTCATAAAAGACAGACAGGAAAAAAATCAAGTTAAAGAGTAAGATGTCAAAAGATCCACTCAGATTTATTACCATTATGAAAACATTTCTTCATGGACATATTACTACCTGAGTATAGTTAAAAGTTAGCTATGCAATAATATTGACAAAAGCTCAAAAAGCCAAACATGACTAGATTTGAGTACAGCCAGAATCAATGGGTTTATGCTCCAAGGGCCCGTATAATAGCTGTGTGAACTCAGTAGATTTGGGCAAAGCACTTCATCTCTATAATGTACAGTTTCTCCATTCCTAAGACCAAGAGTAATAAAATCTATCTTGACCATCTTACAAGGTTTTCATGGGACCCAAAGGAGGTAAAATATGTGGGAGCATTTTGGAAACCATTAAACATCATACAAAAAATTAAAGGTAGTATCTTTATTTTAATGAGATTAAGGGTGGCTCACTTTCTGTTTATTCAAATGCAGGATATATTTTTTAGCCTTTTGGTTTATGTTTTGCTCACTCTCTGCAATTCTATGAATACTATCCAATTCAACTTATTACATATATTTGTTTCTTCTGCCCTCTTTAGAGGCTTTCCTATCTCTTATCCATAAAAAGAACCAGAAAATTATCCTCATCTAATTTATTTAACAATAAACAATTTCTAAGGCAGTAATGTAACCAATCCCTCAGCTAATTTTCAAAAATATACAATATATTACGGCTGACTTCTACTCCTGGTTACATTACTAATTTTTAATGGTCTAAGGGCAAACCACTTAACTCTCAAGGTACTGCAGTTTTTATATCTACTGAAAACGTAGAATATTAGCGTGACCAACTTACCTGATAAGGGAAAATTCACCTTTATAACTGAAAAGTTAAAGCAGTATTCAATTATGAGAGAAAAGTTTCCCTCCAAACAGTCTACCAATACAATAATGCCCTTTGGAAATGCAGAACTACTAAAATGAAGCCACTAGTATATGCATAGCCCACATATTTTTTTTAAGCTATAAAGACAAATTGAGAAATGACTAATTTCCTTATTCAACAGATATTCCAAAAAGGAGCAAATCAGAAACACAAGGATAGAAAAGAAGAAAATATTTTTTAGTAGCATATTTACCGGTGGCTTTTTAAAAAAATCTCAATACAATCACAAAGGAAATCCATCAATCACTAACAAGTGCATACCAAATAATTAACACTGTTTCCCAGAAATAGAGGGTTTCACAAACCTTATTTCTTACCTAACGTACACTAAGGCACAGCCTTAAAAATAGCTAAAGTTATTTCCCTCACTAAAAAATCTGCTATTATATCTGCTTACTCACGACATAGAAATAACTACTCTGATTCTCAATCAAGCATAGCATCACATCCAATTTTTTTCACAAACCATATTGCACAAATAACTGTTTTGTAAAATAATTTATTTGGCAAAATAATTCTGACCACATGTACTAACTGTATTGTTTTATGGTTCATTACTAAAGCTTTCTATAATTGGTTTTTTAAAAAAATTTAAACATGCTGAAATAGTGGAGTTTTTTTCCTTCTGTTCTTTGTTGAAAGGTATCTCTAATATACAGAAAGTAGACATAAAAAAATATGACTACACAAACTACAGTAGTTGAGGAGACCTTAATACTTCATACAGTAAGTGGAAACACTGCTCAGTAAGTTGTATGCGACATATTAAAACACTGTAATTCAAATACTCAGCAAATTATGTTAAAATCTAAGAAACAAAATGTGGAGAGAAAGGGGTATAAACTCAAATATTTAATATACTACCATTTGATTAAAAGCAAGAAATGCCTGATTCTTTGGCTTTAATTTTAAAATCAATGTACTTGAGTCAAATTCTATTGTGCTAGAAGACTATTAAAGAAGTACAATAATACAATATAAGTATTTATTCATAATTTCTTCATATGGTTTTCCAAATATTTTTTCTTCTCTACATTGTATCTTCATACTTGTGAATTTCCAAAGTTTCACTGCTAAAACTGTATCAGTTAATCACAATATACAGGCACTGTAATATGCGCAATTAATTTTCTTTTAAATTCAGCATGTCAATAAAGGTGTGGAATAAATCATTCTTTATTGATGGGAATTTAAAGTCAAAATAATGAACCAATTTTTAAATGGATTTCCTTTGTGATATGCAGAGCACCTTTGTCAAAAAGTTCCCAAATCTTTAGCAGGTATAAAATGAAGAGAATGATAATTACCATATTGAAATAAGATCGTATTTTGACTCCTCTTGCCAGATCCCACACTATCACATTCCCATCATGACCAGCAGAAAAGAGAACTCTAGGATCGAATGGGTGTGGTTCAAGAACAAATACCTCATCTTCATGACCCTGGAATATTTTTGAAGTGTCAAGGAATCATAGATATTAAAAAATAAAGAAAAACAAACATAATGAAATACCAATATGGCACTATTTCTAGAAATGGAGTTTTAAGAAATATTAAATTGGCAAAACTATTCAAATTTGTCATATATAAATAATAATGAAACTGAGCTAATATCATTGTCCAGGGCTCGGTGGATGGATCTTTTCATATTAAAAAAAAACAGCAAATATCTACTATATATTTCCAAGCCAAACCTGTTTAACTGCATTATTAAAATTATTCACAGTCACTCACAAAGCAGTACCCCAGCAAGCAAGAGATTTTAGCTAACATAAAAGACTTTATTCTTCAATGAGAATGTTTCATTCTGTAGTCAGCTTCAGTTATAACAAATAAAGATTAGAATTTTTTCTCACCATCAGGACATGAATTAGTTGACCAGTGTAAGAATTCCAAACTTTCAGAGTCATGTTATTAACTGCAGTTATAACTGTATTGTCATGTCGATCCCAAGCTACCATAGTAACCTTCATTTTTGTGATTTTATCTTCTATTCCTTGAAGGTTTTGGCTGAAAGCAAGGAAGTATTTTACACTGACTATTAAAATACTGACACAACAAAAACCAAAACATATAATCTATAATTTGTATTTATATTCACTAACATAATAACTGTCACTTAACAGTAACTGAAGAGTGTGAATCAACATGGAATGAGGGTAAAAATCCCTGCACTGAGTCAGGAAATCCATGATTTCCAGAATTCTAGCACTTCGAAGCCATTAGTAACAGATGATCTTGCATAAATATCACTGCTGTAACTCTATCTAGATCCAGGAATTGTGTGCCATGCTGCTCACTCTCCACCTTTTACTGTTGCTGTCATCCCCTGCTGACTGTTCTGCTTTCCATCTGAGATGACTACACACAAATACAAGTGGAGAAAAACATTAAAAGCAAAATAACAGTTACAACACGCAGTATAATTTATCTTGGCTGAAGAAACCATTGGACATAAAATATTGTCCCTCTGTGACAAACATAATATGTTCTGGTTTCTGAAAAAAATATTTAGAGTTAAAACTATTATTATTATTACAGTACTTTTATCATCCCCTTAAAAAAATTAATTCAGCAAATGTCCTCAACTGTGCCAATGAATCATTTCATAAAAATCTACACTGCTCATCTCCAATTGTACCTCTAGTTATTGCAGAAAAGTAGTAATTTTAACATGATATATAATTTTATAGGCTGAGAGTCACCAATCTGCACTATAATATACTTTAAATAATCAGTATCTACAGAATATTTCAAATTTGACCTCTTACCCTGCTGGACGAGTAGCCATATCCAACAAAATGCTCTTCCATTCTCTTCGTTTAAATTGCCAAATACGTGCTGTCCCATCACGGCTCCCACTTACAAACCTATATTAAAAGGAATCAATCCCCCAAAGAGAAATCATATGTGCTTTACCAAAATGCACTTTTTCCTGAGATCTCATTTAAAAAGACAGCATTCATCTTTACTTATGCAGCATTCTAGTAACTTCTGAAACTTTATGGGCTTTTTAGAATGTTATATGCAAATGTTCCAATTTTCATGGCTAGGTCACAAAAATAACATTTGCAAAAGTGATTCAAGGTCACTATATACTACCCTAGAAATAAAATCGACATTTTCCAAGGAAAAAACAATGATTTTCTTCTCAATATTAAAGAATCTGACTTATTCTACTCAAGGTATTAGAAGTAGTTTTATTTCCTTTTATTAACAAGAACTTGGGAAAATTTATACATCATCAATAAACAGGTCTGCCTCAAATATTATACTGTGACACATTTTCAATCTATACCAAAAGCTTCTCTACATTTTGAAACATATATGGAATATACAGGGTAATTTAAAAAGCAGTTATTACTAAAAGTGTCCAAGGATACTAACATTATTACAAATAAGATAAAGACATGTGCCTATGCATGTGAAGGCTTTATTCACTTTTAAGTATAACTGGTCAAGATCTTTATTTTAGGTAGGTGATCATTTCCCATACAACTTCAAATAAAATCTGATGACTAAAATTGTCTTTATTTCATAATTTTAAAATAAGAATTAAATTAGACAAATATTTTACCTGTTACTAGTGTTGGAAAACTGGATACTGTCAACTTTGTCCTATATATAAACAAATAAAAAAGTGGATGCTGAATATAAACTCTTAGACTCACATAAATTATACTCATCTAATTCTTTTCACCAATACTTACAGTATGAAACTCCAATTCTGATATTTTCTCTGGCTGACCTGATCCAAAAAAATAAACCCGAATAATATGATCTGTGCTTCCCGTCGCCAAAAACATTCCACCTATGAAGAATAACAGCAATTATTTAGAAGTAAAACATAACTTCAAAATCTCTGAAAATTAGAAAATAAAATGTAAGCAAAATTACAATATATACTGAATTAATATTTTACTCCAAAACCATTCACATTTATCCTAAATATATAACATATCTAACTGGAATTTAAGAAAGAAGTTTATGAATATATCTTTGACTAGAATGAATTTTTCAGTATTTCCAGAAGTAAAGCTTTGCTCAAAAAATAATTTCACTAAGTGATTTAACCATACCATGGTAAAATTATCTGTCATCTTCACTAGAAAATATTTCTCTTGCAATTCTGCTGAAATTTTTCTCTTCTCTTATTTCCCATGTGTCAAAATCTTATCAAACTTTTAAGGTCAACTCCCTCAGTAACTTTTCTTTACAAAGTTAGCAATCAAAGGAGGCTGCTCTCTTTAGAACTCCCCTAGGACTTTGTTTTGTAGCATATTCATTTTATCTTGCATTACAGTTACTTGTATGTGCAGTGTACTCAAGAGTAACACTCTTCCACAGTATTGAAAATAATACTTGTATATAATAAAATATTTAAGTACTTTTGCTAAATGATCTACTCACTAACTCCTTAAAAACATCAAATTGTCTTTGAAAAAGGAGTAAAAATTCAGAGTATTCTGGATGCATGTATGATGCCTATATTTGTGTGATTACTACACGGAACACTGAATCCATGGCAGTGGCACTGGACATCTAGAAATTAGAAAATGAACATGTTTGGGATATTAGTACGGCAAAAACAGACTCACTTCACCAGTTTGCTATCCCTTATCTCAGGTAATACTCCTATCCACAATTATAAAATAAACAGAAAAAGTAAAACTGAAAATAAAGGTAGGAGGAACAGGTATTAGACATAATTTGGATCTACTCATGTTTCATTTAATTTTCTTGTCAATTTACTACAAATAACCAGGTTTTTTAAAATAACTTGTTTAAAAACACCCTAACATCCATTCAAAATGCTGCTGCATAAACACAAATCTGAACTGGAATCTTAGCACTGCTATACAATCATTTTTTAAAGTGCAAATAAGAACAATATGCAGCGAATGAATTGATAAAGATATACAAATATGAATCAACTGTATTTTACTTAACTATAGAATACCTTCAAAATCCATGAAAACATAAACCTGATTTAAAATACTGTTCTTATAATGAAACAAGTATTTAAACATTCATTCTTTAACAGGGTCGATTTTGAAACTATTTATTCTCTCCTACTAGAACATTATAGTCTTCTTAAAGAAAAACACTAGTCATGTGATTCTATAAATTAAACTCTTGCATAACTGAAATACTTCTAAGCTAGTTTATATGATTCTTGGTTACTCACTAGCTCTGGCATATGTATAAGAACATGATTTATAATACAACAGTAAATATTTTCCTAAATATTATGCGCTCCACTAGAAGGTTTCTAAATGAACAACTTTAAGTGGAAAATTAGAATGGGGGAAACTTACCAGCACTAAAAGAAGAACAGATCATTTGAACTCCAGGCCGAGGGCGCTCTGTAAATTTTGCAGGTCTTGGGCTGTAATACAAAAAATAAACAATTAAAAATATCCTAAAGGAACCAGTAGCACCAGAAATAATCTGTTTCAAAAAATAATCCCAGAAGGGCAAAATTAAGTAAGAAGCAACAGATGGCTCCCTTCCTAAAAACAACTTAGAAATCATTATGTGTCATAAATCCGCAGATCTTGTAGAAATTCGAGATACAGATTTTGTAGGACCTCCTGATTATACAACAATACGTACATGGAACAATCCCAAAGTCACTGTCACACCAGACATGCAGTTACTAGTTACACTTACTTCTAATCAAATTTAACATGTTCTCAGTTTTTTATATAGAACAGCAACGTACAAACATGTAAGGAACAAAGCTATTCACAAACATGAATACAGTAGCAAAATAGGTGCTGTCTGTGCCTTATGTATATCATCAATAACTAAACTTTTTCAGTATTTTACATTTTTAAACTTCTCCCTTCTTTGACCTACTAATGTGATAAAACATGTCCTTTAGGACTCCAAAAAGTAGGAATATTACATTTATCCTAGTGAAAATCTGAAGATAATGTGACTCTTACATCAACTATAATGAATGCTCATTCAAAATAGCAGTCTACAGAAAATAGGTTACACTCAACTGTATTTATATGAATTACATAACTGTATTACAGATTACATTTTATATCAATACTACTTATATTAAATGTTTAGTGTTACAGTCAACCAATTAGAGAAAATGAAGATTTTTATCATAATACCAGCTCTAATACATTTAACAATGCGTATGTAATGTTCCAATATACTGATTATATTTGAAGCCCTACTTACTGTACATTTTGGCATAGTTCTTCTACACCATTTGAGGAAATGCAAAAATAATTAGAGCCTTAAGCGTATATAACTTTCAGAATCCATAACAAATTTAGAGCAGTTTTAGTTTTGTGATCATTTACTGGAAAAAAGTATATACATGAAACATTTCTGAGCTATAGGTTGGTGCAAAAATAACTGCAATTTTTGCCATGTTTAAAAAAGTTTTTTACCATTAAAATAATGGCAAAAACTGCAATTATTTTTGTACCAATCTAATACATATTCTGAGCAATGAGAATTACTTTTTTTACTGACACAGAATGCAACAAAATGTTAAGATTTTAAAAAGTAAGTTTGTAAATAGTTTTACATTAGTATTTACAACAAATTCTATTAATATTCACAGGCTCTAATATAACAGCTGAGCAAAACAAATATCATTTAGAGAGACAGATATTAGAATATTCTTAAAACCTAAACGTTTATTCAGAGCAAAATTAATTGTAATTTAAGTAAATTAATCTGAATTATGAAGGCAACTAAATACATTACTTTCATTACTATCTTAACGATTGTAGCTCTAGATTTTTGTTAATTTTTGGTATATCTGCTCACGTAAGCTCCAAGCAACCATTTACCTGAAACTCATTACAAAAATATGCAAATAGTCTTAGAGAGTACCATTTTTTAAAAGACTTTTATTTTAGAAAGGAAATCAGTATATGGAAGAGATATCTGCACTCCCATGTTTGTTGTAACACTGTTCACAATAGCGAAGATTTGTGGTTTTTTTTTTTTTTGTTAGACAGAGTCTCACTCTGTGGCCCAGACTGGAGTGCAGCGGTGCAATCTCAGCTCATTGCAACCTCTGCCTCCCGGGTTCAAGTGATTCTCCTGCCTCAACTTAAAATTTTTTAAGTTAAATTACAGCCAAATGACAACAGCAGTGAAATTATATTTTAAAATATTAAATTAGTGTGACAATGTAAGTAATTATGTGTTTAATTTGTTTACTTGTTTAGGTTTAAAGCAAATCAGTAAGTGTAGTTTAATGGAAAATATGCACACATAGATGCTTTGGAACCTGATGGACCACCATTTGAGTCTTTGTCATTGTTAATGTTACTTATTTTTAGACACTTTTTTTAGACACTTCTCTTTACACACTGGTGAATTATTTTGATTAACCGATCAATTTAATAAAGCATTACAAGTTACTTTGTTTTTTATTGGAGAGAGTCTCATTCTATCACCCAGGATGAAGTGCAGTGACACTATCTCAGCTCACTACAACCTCTGCCTCCCAGGTTCAAGTGATTCTCATGCCTCAGCCTCCCAAGTAGCTGGGATTACAGGTGTGCACCACCATGCCGGGCTAATTCTTATATTTTTAGTAGAGACAGGAGTTTTACCATGTTGGCCAGGCTGGTCTCAAACTCCTGACCTCAGGTCATCTGCCCGCCTTGGCCTCCCAAAGTGCTGGGATTACAGGCATGAGCCAACACGCCCAGCCATAAGAGCGAAGATTTGGAAGCAACCACAGGGTCCAACAACAGATGAATGGATAAAGAAAATGTGGTACTTATACACAATGGGGTACTATTCAGCCATAAAAAAGAATGAAATCTTGTCATTCGTAACAACACAGATGGAACTGAAAGTTATTATGCTAAGTGAAATAAGGCAGGCACAGAAAGACAAACATCACATGTTCTCACTTATTTTTGGGATCTACAAATCAAAACAGTTGAATTCATGAGATAGTAGAGGATGGCTACTATAGACTGGGAAAGGTAGTGGGAGGAAGAGGAGGGAGGTGGGGATGGTTAATGAGCACAAAACTAATAGAATGAATGAATAAGGCCTAGTATTTGATAGCACAGCAAATGACTATAATCAACAAGTTATACATTTTTAAATGACTAAAAGAGTATAATTGGATAGTTTGTAACACAAAGGATAAATGCTTGAAGGGATGGATACCCTCTTTAACACCATGTGTTTATTATGCATTGCATGTCTGTATCAAAAGATCTCATGTACCCCATAAATATATACACCTATGTACCCACAAAAACTAACACTGAACAATAAAGATTTTATATTTTTAAAGAGAAAAAACAAGTAAGTGGGTACCCATAATTTGTTTTTAGATGCACTATTTGAGGAAACATTTTTTTTTTTTTTTTTTTTGAGACGGAGTCTCGCTCTGTCACCCAGGCTGGAGTGCTGTGGCCGGATCTCAGCTCACTGCAAGCTCCGCCTCCCGGGTTTACGCCATTCTCCTGCCTCAGCCTCCCGAGTAGCTGGGACTACAGGCGCCTGCCACCTCGCCCGGCTAGTTTTTTGTATTTTTTAGTAGAGACGGGGTTTCACCGTGTTAGCCAGGATGGTCTCGATCTCCTGACCTCGCGATCCGCCCATCTCGGCCTCCCAAAGTGCTGGGATTACAGGCTTGAGCCACCGCGCCCGGCCGAGGAAACATTTTTTAAAAGGGCCTTGGGCCGAGTTCAGTTCTAGGTCTATCACTTATCAAGTGTGTGACCTTAGGCCAAGTTATCATTTCTGTACCTCAGTCTCCTCATCTGTAAAACAGGAGTAATTAACAGAATCTATCTCAGAGTTGCTGGGAGAATTAAATAAGTATGATTCATGTAAAGTGCTTAGTACAGTGTCCAATATGCTCAATAAATACTAGTATTTTTATTAGGGTCAACAAGTTATAGCCAATCCTTCAATGACTAACTGCCATTTAGTTTGGCACAGTGGTTAAAAGGGGTTTCTCATATTATACCTCTAGTAGTATTTAAATCCTGGCTCCAGTACCACCTGCTAACAATGTAACCTGCTGTGCCCCCAGTTTTTTCCCTTATCTGCCCCCAGAGATAATAACTGTACCTTTCTCAAAGGGTTATTATAGGGATTGAGATAACAAATGTGAAATGCTTAGTACTAGCTTGGCGGACTAAGTGCCTAATAATCACCAATAAAAATTCATAATTATCATATTATACGCCTATTTTAGGATTCCTAGTCTCTTTACACCTAAGTTTAAATATACTTGGATATCTTCCTCCTATCCCGAGACCTCTGGGGCTAGCTTACGGTTCAATTAGCCACTTCGACTATCCATTTAAGAAACAGCATCTTTACTGGTGAGTTGGTAATATATACATACAAGTGAATGTATAAAGATATATGAGTTCCCAAAGTTGAACTGATTCATTCAACTAATGCAGATGCTGGGTTTCTAAAGTCATTTCCCCCAGCAGATTATACAAAAGCATTATAGCTAAATACAGTTTTTGCCTTTATTAATTAAATCCTATGTGACATAAACACAGTAGAAATCTATATCCTGTCAAATTTTTGGCAGTTTTCAACTATGCGTAAATACATAAAGAGAATACGTGTTTCAAGGCTTATATCTAAAGAGCAATGGATTGTTCTTATTTTTATATTTTTAATGAGACAGGATCTTGGCCCTGTCGCCGAGGCTACAGTATAGTGGTGTGATCACAGCTCATTTCAGCCTCCAACTCCTGGGCTCAAGCAAGCCTCTCACCTCAGTCCCCTGAGTAGCTGGGACTGTAAGTGTGCGCCACCATGTCTGGTGTTTGTTGTTGCTGTTGTTTGTTTGTTTGTTTGAATTTTTGTAGAGACAAGATCTTGGTCTGTTACTTAGGCTGGTCTCAAAGTTCTGAACTCAAGTGATCCTCCTTCCTTGACCTCCCAAAGTCCTGGAATTACAGGTATGAGCCACCGTGCCCAGCCACATTACTCATTCTTACGCCTGAACTCTGAATTTAAAAATTTTAAGGGACAATTTTAATACCAAATAGGAAAGAATATTACTTATAAATAACCAGAAAAAACTTTAAAGTCCAAAAATAAAAAAAACTGCTAAGCTGTATACAACAGCTCTATGGAACACAATGCAAGTTATTAAAATAAATATAAATATCTATGGTAAAATATTAAGAAAAAACCAAAATTATATATATTTTCCTAATTATATCTATATAAAAACATTGATGGAGAAAAAATACTGTATTAGGGTTGTGGTTTATATGTGATTCTACATAAAGGTTCTGAAAAAAATCACTTATATGGAAAAGCTCACTTCTCAAGCATCCAGAAACATGAAATGTTATTGTACTTAGCAATATAATCCTCAAGAAGCATAAATAAGGTGTGAGTTTAATTCTGTAAAACATTTTCTGTTCCTATCCCAATTTGAACATTGCTAATCACTTTTTCTTCTCTAAAACAATAAGATAGGAAAAGAGAAAGGTATCCCAATCAGGTCCACAAGGAGGTTAAAAATATATACAAGAAAACAACAATGAACAATTAACTACTGCTATTGTCCATATACATCAGTAAAATATTTCAACTTTTATCTATCCATAAAGACTTTAAATACGAGGGATGCAACTGAAGTGAAGTCAACTTGCTTTGTCCAAAGAACCATGTTTTAAATCACAATCTTTTTTCAAACGAAGTAGTTTTATTATGTTACTCGAGCTACCATGGCCCCCAAGCTGCCATAAAAACCACTCTACAAGAATGTTCATACACATGAAATTAAAGACGCAGGCATTGCATTACAACCATCTAAACGCTATTGTTTTTAAAATAATAAAGGCATGCATATTTTATTAAATAACTTGGGTTGGCAATTTATACATAGAAGTCAGAGATAATTATTGAGATATACTTTCTAATCTGAATGACTTCCTACCTCGAGTGGCAGAAATGGCCATTTCAACACTGTGAAATCAACTGCATACACTACTTCCTTGTTCAAAGACTACCCATGGAGCAAATACACTATTTCCTCTCCCCACTACATCCACTTAAAAGATATGCGTAAACCCGGGGGGCGGAGCTTGCAGTGAGCTGAGATCTGGCCACTGCACTCTCAGCCCGAGCAACAGAGCGAGACTCCGTCTCAAAAAAAAAAAAAAAAAAAAAAAAGATATGGTATAGAGGCCAGGTATGGTGGCTCACGAAACCCCATCTCTACTAAAAATACAAAAAACTTAGCAGGGCGTGGTGGTGGGCGCCTGTAGTCCCACCTACTTGGGAGGCTAAGGCAGCAGAATGGTGTGAACTCGGGAGGCGGAGCTTGCAGTGAGCTGAGGCAGTGAGCTGAGTTGAGACACAGAGCGAGACTCCACCTCAAAAATAAATAAATAGCCGGGCGCGGTGGCTCAAGCCTGTAATCCCAGCACTTTGGGAGGCCGAGACGGGCGGATCACGAGGTCAGGAGATCGAGACCATCCTGGCTAACACAGTGAAACCCCGTCTCTACTAAAAATACAAAAAACTAGCCGGGCGACGTGGCGGGCGCCTGTAGTCCCAGCTACTCCGGAGGCTGAGGCAGGAGAATGGCATATACCCGGGGGGCGGAGCTTGCAGTGAGCTGAGATCCGGCCATTGCACTCCAGCCTGGGAGACAGAGCCAGACTCCGTCTCAAAAAAATAAATAAATAAATAAATAAATAAACAAACAAATAAACAAAAGATATGGTATAGAAAGCATCAAAGGGCAGAGAAGTGCCCTAATCCTGGCCTTGCCCATTTTTAAGCATTGTTTTAACTATGGGAAAGTCATTCAACCTTTTCAGTGCCCTTAATCAAAAGATAATACTATCCAACCAACTTGTTTTGATAAATCAAAGTATTAACATGGGAGACTGCACAAACGCAAAATGCTATTATGGGGAGGGAGGGGAATACATCTATCTACCTTGATGCAGTTTAGTGAAACTTCAGTGATTCTGTCTCCCTTTGTTTTCTTAGATCTAAAATAAAATCTCAAGTTTATAGGTTCAGTAGCATCAATTATTAAAATTATTTTAAAGAACAGCATTAGAAATTCTTAAGATTATGTTCTCAGCATCAAAAGCAGCTATTAAAATATGCAGCACATAGAAAGGAGTGGTAATAAAACAGGTAAATTCTGAAGGAAAGAGCTATGATTAGGATAAAGAGAAAAAAAAAAAACGTGAACATGAGAAAACTTTATTTGAAACATAGAAAAAGGGGGAGGCATAAAAACAAAACAGGTTAGTAAAGAGCCAAAAGAGGATTTCTATTATTTACTCAAGGAGAAAAAGTAAATGTATTCCCACTGTCGACTACTTCATACTTTCGCAAATCCACTCATTAAATTAAACACATTTATTCTATGAAATAAAATAGAAACTGACTTTATTTTAAGGGTTCCAGCATCCCAGAGCCAAAAACAAATAGTGCCATCTGCCCCAGTAGAAGATAGATATCTCTTTGAGCCACTGCACAATGGTGAGAACTGAAAAGACAATCACAGAAAAAAAATCTTTACAAGAGTGACACAGTACAAATAAAATCTACTTTTTGCCATACAAATAGCAACTAACAGAAACAGCTAGAAAATGGCAAGAATTTACCAAGGTTATGTTACTTAAAGTCCATATATTTATAAAGAAAGCAGTCTTCATTTTAGTTGGCCTTATATACTGGATTATAAAAGTGATTATAAAAGTAACTTCTTAAAATTTAATAACCAAAAGTGACTTCATTAAATTTACTTTACATTATAACAACAAAAAAAATGTATAGGGATTAAGACAATTACCTGTAGTGATGTAATAGATGCACTATGGCCCTGAAGAACAGCCAAAGGTGCACAGGTTCGAAGACACCAGACTCGGATCATTTTATCACAACTTCCAGCTGCTATCATGGTATTCTCATAGTTTACAGCCATGTCTGATATTTCAGCAGCATGTCCTCTTAAGGTAGCTAATAACCTCCCATCATCTGTTGCCCATATTTTCACAAGACAGTCATCAGAACCCTTAAAGTAAGAATGGATATTAATAGCATTAACCCTATACATTTTAATTCAAAATCTTAACACTAATAAATCGTATCTGTTATGTCCACTTCTGAACAAGTATATTTTTAAATACCAAAAAGTGTTAAATATTTGTGTTAGGAATTTTCCTCTACACAAAGCTCTTTATTAAATTAAATCACTGAAAAAGAGCACTTGTGTACTCACCAGCAAATAAGATAAGTGGAATACTGACGATAATTAATATTTACCTTTGGTTCCCTATCTACTATCAAAGTACCCTCAATGTGGATTTCTGTAAAAGAATTTGAAATTCTGAAGTAAAAAAAAAAAAAAAAAAAATTACAGTTGCAAAACAAATGCAAGATACAATGGTGACTAATATTATCTATTTTGTTTTGTAATACAAAACTAAAAGTAAGCTTGTTTGGGGCTTTTTCTCTCAGGAAGCTAGGAGTTTCCTATCACTGATCTTCAGCTGAAAACATGACATCATCTATCAGAAAAAAAATTAACCTTATCTGTAGGAAGTCAATAAAAATGCATAAATTACTTGTTTACTCTGCCATAGTACTGTAAGTCCAGAAAGAAATTGTAAAGGATATGGAGTTTCCTATGAATACCTATACTGACAAATGAACATTCCGATTTTATATAGCCAAAATAGAGATAGAACATTTAGACTTTTTTATTATAAACATTTTAAATATATAAGAAAGTAGTCCCCATATATCTACTTCCCAGATTCAAAACTTAATTTTTTGCCACAAGGTTAAAAGAGAAAACACACTCTCTTGCAAAATTATTGAATATTTTACAGGATACAGTTTTACTAAGGGTTCATGTTAGAATGCTTAACGACCTTCCAATCTAATTCTTAAAGAAACACCTTCATATCTGACATTAGAAAGAACTCAAAAGGACCTACAGAGGCATATAATTCAGACAACTTTCTGCATCACACTGACAATAAATATAACATATAAATGTTTCCAAACACTGTATCAACAGAATATGTTAAATGTTGTATCTTAAATCCGACTCTGCCAGTGCTACCTAAAACACCCCCCAATTAACTATAAAACCAGTTCTTCTGACTGAGTTCTTCATCTACAAAATAAGGAGGCTAAATTGAATGGTCTTTAAAGTTCCCTATACCTTTAAAATTAAGTGATTCATGCATTCATTTATCCCTTTGCCTTGTGATTATGTGACAACCACTAAAGATATAAGAATAAGATATAAAGACACAGTATTCTTGTCCTTGTGAAGCAAGACAGAAGAATGTAAATGTAATAATGTGCTATATATTATATAGGACATATAAACACTTATATGTCCTAAGTGTTTAACCACTGTTAATCAGCAAAGATTCAAACAAGGAAACAGTCTACTTTTCCTGAGAAGATGGAGAGGTACAGTGTGGAAAGGAACCCAGAAGCAGTGATGCTTGAATAGAGTCTCACTCAAGAAGAGGCAATGTAATGTAGCGGCTTACAGGACAGCCTCCAGGGTCAAATGTATGACTTTGGACATGTTACATATACTTCTTGTGCCTCAGATTTCTCATCTATGCCTACCTCATAGGATTGTCACAAAACTAAATGAAAGTGAAGAGATAAGACAGTGTCTGACACATGGTTACGGCTTTATCTTCTAACACTACTTTTGCTGCCGACAGTATTCATATTCTTATTACTTTAAAAAGAGCATTCCATAATGTGACTATAAACTATGGTCAAAAGCATGAAAATGTGAAACAATGTGAGTAGTTCATAGAATTGCAAGCAGCCTGCAAGGTTATTTACAGTGTGAGGTGAAGCCATACGGATGAAAAAGTAAGAAAAATTTGTGAAAGGCCTTTTATGGTTTACTAAGAAAAGTCGTGTGTAATGAGGGTCACTGAAGATATCAAACAGGTGAGTATCGGTCATATTTGTGTTTTCTAAAGATCATCCTGGCATCAGTGTGAATTAGGCTAGAAAGTAGGAGACCAGTTGAAAGTTGTTAAAAGAGTATGGTCAGGAGAGAATGAGTGGTAACACAAATTATTATAGCAAAAAAGAATAATCAAAGACATGGTTGTAACAGCTGTTTGGGGAATAAAAGGGATAAGGAACATATCACTGATTATCTGATGGAAGTGAAGGAAGAGCTGTAGCAGACTATGACTCCCAGAAAGCTGGTCTATACCACCACCTGGCACATGGGAAACACATTAGGGATTTGCTGAGTAAAAAAATGCTTTAGGGCACTCATTCAAATTAAATTCTCTAAATTTCACAAACTGAATCAATGTGTTCACTACATTTGATTATCTTCCCAAAACTGAAGCAATATTTGGTTCTCAACCGCATTCAGTACAGAATTTTAAGTACACTACAGTAGGTAGACTATATAACAAAAGTAAAATCATGACATCATGTACCTTCAAATACCAATACAATTCACATCATTCTTATGAATCTTTGAATGTGTTTTACATTTCACTATAAAGGTGCTTCACGTATTTTTCATGTTAACAAATAAAAACACCAGTCTTTTGACCAAAATGTCAGTTTTAATAAAAGGAACAACAGCAATCTGTGACCTAAAATTAACCTCCAGTGACTTTCATCAATTAAAATGTCACAGGAAGTCCCACTATATTCCTACTGGGTTTATCATTTAGTTATCTTACCAATTTAGTATTGCTTGATTAAATTTGCTCTTTTTAGACAAGTGCTGAAACAAACAAAAATGCATATTCTTCCCTCTGAGTGCGTATTATCTCAATTAACCTTTCTTTTCTTCCATCAAATTGCCAGAGAGAAATTTTTGACCATCCTTTCACAAAAATCTCTCTCCATTATCCTCTTCCATGACCCACAGAAGTTTGCTGCCCCTACCCCTAATTCCACCCCCCAGGACTGCTGGAAGATTTTCAAACAGAATTCTCAGCATTCTTAAGCAATTTCTATCTCATATATCATCACTTGTGATAATTAATTCACCTTTATGGAAATTTGAAACAAAAGGTAATCTGAGCACAAATTCAGTAAATTAAGATGACTATACAATATACAAGTACTCAAAAATAATTGACTAAAAGAACTGCAGAGGAAAAATTAAATGTATTGGGAAAAAATGTTTAAAGTACTATAAATGTGTTTTATTTTATTATTTATATACTTCTTTGTTTAGTTTGAGACAGTCTTACTCTGTTACCCTGGCTGGAGTACAGTGGCATGATCATGGCTCACTGTAACCTCCACCTCCCAGGTTCAAGTGGTTCTCATGCCTCAGCCTTCTGAGTAGCTGGGATTACAGATGTGCACCACTACACCCAGTTAATTTCTGTATCTTTACTAGAGATGGGGTTTCGCCCTGGTGACCAGGCTGGTCTCGAGCTCCTGGCCTCAAGTAATCCACCCATCTTGACCTCCCAAAGTGCTGAGATTACAGACTATAAATGTGTTTTAAATAAATGACGAAGAATAAATTAAAAATTGATAAATATCATTATTTTTAAAAAGACCAAAACGTCTAACATAAATTGAACAGATACACTCTCTTTTCCATAAGCCTATCTCTAGTTCCACAAATGTCACTAAGATCAACAAACCAAAAAGTAAGATATTATAGTCTTTCAGCCAAAGAAAAATAAAATGTTAAAGCCAAGTTATGGATATTAAAAAAATGGTATGTAAACGGTGAAAAGGGGCCATGACATAAGATACACCTCTTCTAAGGTGTATGAAGGAAAAAGAAGTAGCGAGAGATCATGTAACCTCAGCAAAAACAAAACAAAACAAAAATCAGAGGATTAAAAGTGAGAGGGAGAGAACAACAGAATGAACTAAAAAAGTGAAGAAAGTTTGGAAATGCAGTGAAATAAAAGCAGTAAGAAAGGTGGAAAAATTCTGCAAGCAACAATTAAAGACCTGCTAAATTGAAATAGCATGATGTTAGAAATACCTCAACTGACATAGTTTTTTTTTTTCAGCAAAGCTCCAATACCCAGGGGAAAACAAAGTAGTCATTTCTTTTCAGTAACATCTCAATGTTGCTGGGGATTGCTGCTCGGGCTGGGAATTGGCAAATTATGAAAACTTAAAAGTCCAAAGTATAAGTGAAAATAAGTGATTAAGCTGGAAATGTTTTACCTAAGAATGACAATTGAGTTTTAAATACCTAATGTTTAAGAGTTTGTATTTAACCTGCTCAGGTAGTCACTAGGCAATTTGTTAGCAGGCAATACATGGTCACTATAGTATTTTAGCCAGATCCTGCTAGTGTCTATGTGAGTAATAGATCTGAAGCTACAAGAGGATGTTTAGATTAGAGATAGAGATCTGGGTGTTATCAGTTTATACCATAGTAGTCAAAACAATGATAGCAGACGAGATTGTCAATAGAGAGCACTTAGTGTAGATTTTTTATTTGGAAAACTATGAACTGGTTTTAAGAAATCCATGGGGTGGGCACAAAATTTAAAATTCTTTTTTATAATTCATTTTAAAATTAAATTATTAAGCTAGTGTTTAATCACAAAAGAGAGTAGTAAATCACTTGTTTCATTTTTCTTCCTTTTTTTTTGAGACGAAGTCTTGCTCTGTCACCCAGGCTGGAGTACTGTAGTGCGATCTCACCTCACTGCAACCTCTGTATCCCAGGTTCAAGAGATTCTCCTGCCTCAGCCTCCCGAATAGCTGGAATTACAGGTACCTGCCACCACAACCAGCTAATTTTTATATTTTTAGTAGAGACGGAGTTTCTCCATGTTGGTCAGGCTGGTCTCAAACTCCTGACC
The DNA here is from genome assembly GCF_002776525.5 of Piliocolobus tephrosceles. Lineage (NCBI taxonomy): Eukaryota > Metazoa > Chordata > Mammalia > Primates > Cercopithecidae > Piliocolobus > Piliocolobus tephrosceles. The sequence continues at coordinate 93,305,838 of NC_045438.1, read as the reverse complement.
TCAAGTGATCTGTCTGTCTCAGCCTCCCAAATTGCTGGGATTATAGGCATGAGACACCATACCCAACCTCATTTTTCAATAATGTAAAATGGTCATAATTACTGTGAAAGAGTGCTCATTAATATTATCATTTGTTTACATCAAACTTAGCATAAGCTAGAAAAATCTCAAGAAAATCTGTATAGCCTTTAGCTTATTTAAATCCCAAAACAATGAGACACCAAATTTACAGGTTTTTTTTTAAGTCAAGACAATCTTGTCATCAAAGGATGAAGTCAAGGAAGCTAAAAGAGTACATCTCTATACTTGAAAACACAACAGCATAGATATTATTTATGAGAACGTGTGTTGAGAAAGGGTGGGAATTAAACAAAATTTACATTTTCCCAATCCTAAGAATTTGGCTTCAAGTACTCTAAAAATTAGCTTAGCCTACTGCCACACCTGAAAAAAACCACACATATTATGATAACGAAATGTGCCTAAAAAACAGTCAACACGCTTCTGCACTTTAGGACGAAGGAAGAAAACAGCATCAGACATTTACTCTGTAACCACTGTTATTTCTTCTAGCACTTTTACAGTATGGAGGTAATGGTACCTATTACTTTTCCCTTCAGCATGCAGCTGCATTTCTTACTATAAGCAATTAGCATTTTTTTCTGTATATCCAAAAACAGTTCTGATTTTATAAATACCTTTAAAAACTTCAACATTCTTCAAAATAAAAAGTTTGAGAGGCAAGACTCAAATAAAAACAAATACAGTCATACCTCCTAGATACTGCAGGCTCAGTTCCAGACCACCGCAATTAAACAAGTATTCCAACAAAGCAAATCACACAAATTTTTTGGTTTCCAAGAGTTGTAAGAGTTACATTTACATTATGCTGCAGTGTATTAAGTGTGCAATATCATTATGTCTAAAAAAAAGGGCACACATTAATTTAAAAATACTTTATTGCTAAAAAATGCTAATTAACTGAAACTTCAGCGAGTAGTAATATTTTTGCTGGTGGAGGGCTTTGCCTTGATGTTGGCAGCTGTTGGCTGATCAAAGTGGAGTTGCTGAAGGTTGGGGTAGCTGTCACAACTTCTTAAAATAAGACAACAATGAAGTCTGTTGCATCCATTGGACTCTTCCTTTCACAAGAGATTTCTCTGCAGCATGGAATGCTATCTGACAGCATTTTACCCACAGTAGAACTTACTTCAAAATTGGACTCAGCCCTCTCAAATCAAGCCACTGGTTTACCAACTGAGTTCATGTAATATTCCACATCCTTTGTTTTCATTTCAACAATGTTCACAGCATCTTGACCAGGAGTAAATTCCATCCTAAGAAACTTTCTTTGCTCATCCATAAGCAGCAACTCCTCCCCCATTTAAGTTTAATCATGAGATTGCAGCAATTCAGTCAGACCTTCAGGCTCCACTACTAATTTTAGTTCTCTTGCTATTGCAGTTACTTCCACCACTCAAGTCTTGAACCTCTCAAAGTCATCCACGGGGGATGCAATCAACTTCTTCCAAACTCCTGTTAATGTTGACATTTTGACCTCCTCCCAAGAATCACGAATGTTCTTAATGACATCTAGAATGGTGATAATAATTGATTCTCAATTACAGGTGAAACAGGAGGTTTTCGATGTACTTTGCCCAGATCCATCAAATGAATTACTATCCATGACAGCTATAGCCACATGAAATGTATTTCTTAAATAAGACTTGAAAATCAGAATTACTCCTTGATCCACAGGCTGCAGAATAAATGTATTGTCAGCAAGCATAAAAACAACACTAATCACCTTGTACATTTCCATCAGAGTTCTTGGGTGATCAGGCATCTTGTTAATGATCAGTAACATCTTGAAAGGAATCTTTTTTTTTTTTTTTTTTTTTTTTTTTCTGAGCAGTAGGTATCAACAGTGGGCTTAAAATATTCAGTAAACCACACTATAAAAAGATATGCTGTCATCCAGGCTTTGTTGTTCCCTTTACAGAGCACAAGCAAAGCAGATTTAGCATAATTCTTATGGTCCTAGAATTTACAAAATGGTAAATGGACACTGGTTTTAACTTCAAGTCACTAGCTGCATTAGCCTGGAACAAAAGAGTCAGCCTGCTTTTTGAAGCTCTGAAGCCAGACATTGACTTCTCTCTAATTATGAAAGTCCAGATGACATATTTTTCCAATATACGGCTGTTTCACCTGTAATTGAGAATCTATTGTTTAGTGGAACAACTTTCTTCAATGATCTTAGCTTAGATCTTTTGGATAATTTGTGGCAACTACTTCATCAGCACTTGCTGCTTCACCTTGCACTTTTATGTTACGGAGATGGCTTCTTTCCTTAAACCTCATGAGCCAACCTCTACTAGCTCCAACTTTTCTTCTGTAGCTTCCTCATCTCTCAGCCTTCACAGAATTAGTTAGGGTCTTGCTCTGTATTAGCCTTTGGCTTAAAAGACTATTGTGGCTAGTTTTGATCTCCTATACAGACCACTTAAACTTTCTCTATATCAACAATGAGCTCTTTAACTTCCTCGTGATTTGTGTGCTCGCTGAAGTGGCACATTTAATTTCCTTCAAGAACTTTTCCTTTACATTCACAACTTGGGCTAACTCTTTGAACATGCATTCCTCACTTGCCTTAATCTTTTCTAGCTTTTCTAGCTTTTGAATTAAAGTGAGAGACCTGAGACTCTTCCTCTCGCTTGAACACTAAGAGGCCATTGTAGGGTTATTAATTGGATTAATTTCAATAGGCAGGCCCAAGGAGAGAAAAATGGGGAAGGGCCAGTTGCTGGAGCAATCAGAACACATGTAACATTCACTGATTTTAAGTTCACCATCTTATAAGGGCACAGTTCATGGCACCCTAAAAGACTTACAATAGGAACATCAGAGATCACAGATCACCATTAACAGTTATAATAATAATGAAAAGGCTTGAAATATTGTTAGAAGTACCGAAATGTCAAAGAGACAAGACTTGAGCATATGTTGTTAGAAAAACGGTGCTGACAGACTTGCTTTATTCAGAGTTACCGCAAACACACAATTTGTAAAAAATAAAGTATTTGCAAAATGCAATAAAGAAAGGGACAATGAAACAGTGTATGTCTGTGTTGGCATTTTTCATAAAGCTTAGGCAATGTCTAGTAACACATTTGACTTTAATGTTCTCATGAAGAAAAGTTCCACAGGTCTTTGTGACGTGGTTTTCTACTGTTATGCACTTTGGTATCAAAATTCTCCTCAAAATCCAGAAAAAAATGGCCTACGTACTGCCATGAAAACTTCAAACAACTTCAGACACAGGGCCATGAATCATTTCAATTCGATGCAGAAACCAAACAGCACCTAAAGTCCATGCCCCCAAATTTTAATAATTTAATGAGTTTCCAGAGGTTAAGCTTCAAAAGGCCTAATTGAACTACTTATTTATTTAAAGAAAAGCTAAGTTTCAGAACAACTTGATAGAGCTCTTTTTGGTATGGCTTATTTACAGATACTCTGACTATATAAATGAACTACAGGCCTTTCTATGCAAGGCCAAGAAGTCAATTTAGGCCCAGATGTTGCAAAACTATGAGGCAGACAATCAGAGAGGACAATTCTGTTCAGTAATAAAGTCATTTGCAGGAAGCAGCATAAATGACAAGGAATGGTTGAATTTTCTTAGTGAAATCATGCCCCAAAGAGTTAAAGAAATCAATGACTAACACTGATTAACACTGAATGACTAACATTCTTGAGTGTGCAGGATGGCAGCTAAGAAACAACTTGTCCAAACACTGAAACTCCCTCTACTTAAGAGATAGAAGAACTGGCTGAAATCAGCTGGAACCAAGATGGCCAATGGAATCTACACAGAACGAGCTTGCTGACATCAAAGCCTGACTATCTACCACTTTTCATACTAACTACCCTAGAATTTGCTCATGTGACCCATGAGGTAGCATAATGAGGTAACTGTGCATATCCAAGGACATTCCAGATCTCCCCTTTCCGTCCACAAACACCTACTAATCTCAGAATTCACCCCTACTGAACCTCTAATAAAAATACTACCTTGAAACCAGCATGAGGAGACAGATTTGAGCTTGACCCCTGAGTCTTCTTGGCAGTTGACTTTCAATATAAAGCTTTTCTTTTCTCAAAAACCCAGTGTCATAGTATTGGCTTCTAGCACACTGGGCAGCAAGCCCCCTTTGCTCAGTAACACAAGCAGAAAACCGTATACACTGGGAAACAGTTTACTTCTGGTTCAGATAACCTGAGAAACCTTAAAATTAAAATATTCACCTATGTACCTAAAAGAGAGGCATCAATCATACAAAGATTACTACTTTGACATGAAAATAAAAGAAATTATGTGATTTTTTTAACTAAAAATATCTTCAAGAATTTGGCATTCCTTGAAAACCTGTTATCTGGCAGAGTCAACAAGGAGAATTTTAATTTCTCTTGAGGCTACTTTACGGCTTTATGAGTCAGAGATCTCATCTCTGATTGTCATTAGAATAAGCAGCAGAAATGAATGCCAAAAATGTCTATATTGTCATATTTACTACAATTTCATTTACCTATTCAAGCTAAAAAGTAACCTGCTTTTCTAGCAAAACTAAAAATTGCGTACAATTTAAATTTAGTTCAATTCTTTTCTAGGTCATTTATTTTCTTTCTTACCAACGTATCAGACCTGTGTTTCATTTCCCTTACAAATCAGCCTAAACCTCAGGGTCAAACATTTCAACACATGCCTTATTTCATTCTTGACCTTTATTCATCTATACTACCAATGACCAATCCGGCGCTAATCTAACCATCACTTGCTCTGATACTGCTACCAGGATGCCAAGAAGCATTACGGTAAGCATACTAATTCCACAACACTACAAATTCATGAATCTCCTATTTACTTGGTAGGCTAAGCATAATCAGCAATCATTTTTTCTGTCTCTTTTCAATACTCTTCTATTGCCAAGCTTTATCACTAATTTCTAGAATCCAGTCCCATTTCATAATCAAGACTCTCATCAGATAGACTATTTTATATTGAAAAGCAGAACCTGTTAATTGCAGACCTAATAACTACCTTTCTAAAAAAGTCCACACTGCTATTTTATACATGCCACCTCCTTAAAAATCATTACATATCAACAATCTCCTCTCGTTATCTTCAAATTTGCTATCTTAGTAGTTTCTTCCTCTCAGCTCAGTTTTCCTATACTTTATTGGCCTCTAAATTACCATACTCTGCCTCTTTTCCATTATTAAACATGCTAAATGCTCACTATTGCTTCTATACCACCTCCTATGCACTTAAAATAACTGTGAATTTCAAACGTACAAAAGTTTCAAGAACGGTACAAATGTTTCCCGTATCTCCATCACCACCTTCTTTCCCTCCCTCTCTCTCCATATAACATACACACATAACTCCATGACCATTAATCTTTATTCTGAACCATTTAAAAGCAAGGCTGCTGACTTGATACCCTATTACCTCTAAATATCAGTGTGTATTTTTCTAAAACATATTTCCCTATGTAAGTTGGGAAATCAATACTGATAACACTACCAATAACAATACTGGTAACAACCAAATCTACAGGCCCCATTCAAATTTTGTCAACTATTTTGTCAACAATGTTCTCTTTTCCTTTTTGGTCCACAAACCCATATACATTATATTTAATTGGCATGTCTCATCAGGCTCCTTCAATTTGGAATACTTTCTCAGGCTTTCTCTTTCATGTCCTCAGCAGGTTATAAAGAATACAGGCCTTACAATCTGCAGGATGACCCAAAACGTAGGTCTGTCAATGTTTCTTCATGACCAGATCCAGGTCATATTATCTTTTGCAGTAATTCCACAAACAAGAAGCTGTGTTTTTCTCAGTGCACCACTTCAGAGAACACACAATGTCAACGCATCCCAGAGCTAGTGAAGTTAACATGGTTACATTAGTATTTCCAAAGTTTTTCCCCTGTAAATTTGCAATGTTTGCTCTTTAATTGATTAGCATCTTTTGGGGACATATTGCAAGATCTTCAAACTAAGATCTTCTACTGGTCTCTACCCGCTAATTAAAAAAAAAAAAAAGAAAATGAGCCACATGAATGAATACTTTGGAGAAGGGAATCCCAGGCAACATCCTAATGCAAGACTTTAAGTCACAAATGGGCTTCGCAAGTCTTACGTACAAGGGATCAGTGTACCTGAAGTACAGTAGCAGAGAGGAACTTATCTTACAGATATTTGTTTGTATTTCCCCTATCAGATGGTAAATGTTTTGCAAGAATGGACATTAGTCATTTTTATATCTCAAATTGCTTGATTCATTCATCATTTGTGGTATGCCTCCTGTATACATCAGATACTCTGCAAGGCACTACACAGATCTAAAAAATAACAATAACAAAGACAAAGACAAAGCTCACAACTTAAAAGGAAAACAGAAATCTGTCATTGGAATGTAATAGGAAAATACAATATAATAGAAGCACAAAGTTAAGTGGCAGTACTCCACATTCTTCTGAATGTCTATCACATCTTTTAACTGTCAAGTTTCAAAAGTTTAGTGTATTCAATTTTTCAATTCCCATTCCCTCTTCAGTGTACTGCAATCTCATTCCTATCTCTAATGCTAAACTGAACATTTTTTGGTCTTAGTCTGTTGGAGCTGCTATAACAAAATACCTTAGACACTTGTTAATTTGTAAACAGAATTTTATTACTCACAGTTCTGGAGGCTGGGAAGGCCAAGGCCAAAGTGCCAGTAGATGTGGTGTCTGGTAAAGGACCTCTTTGTGCTTCTACCTGTGTCTTCACATGGTTCCCTTGAGCCTCTTTTGTAAGGGCACTAATCCCATTCACATGGGCTCCATTTTTTTTTTCTTTCTTTTTGAGACGGAGTCTCACTCTGTCACCCAGGCTGGAGTGCAGTGGCCGGATCTCAGCTTACTGCAAGCTCCACCTCCCTGGGTTCACACCATTCTCCCGCCTCAGCCTCCCGAGTAGCTGGGACTACAGGAGCCCGCCACCTCGCCTGGCTACTTTTTTGTATTTTTTAGTAGAGACGGGGTTTCACCAGGTTAGCCAGGATGGTCTCGATCTCCTGACCTCGTGATCCGCCCATCTCGGCCTCCCAAAGTGCTGGGATTACAGGCTTGAGCCACCGCGCCTGGCCCTAGCGCTCCATTTTTGAGACCTCATCTCCTAAAGCCCTCACCTCTTAATACTACCACACTGGGGATTAGGTTTCAACACAATAATTTTGAGGCAACAGAAACATTCAGACCATAGCAGTCATCAATTACCTTGACAAACCCAAAGGATGTTTTAGAGTACTAATCTTACTTTAGGTTTCTGCCTTTCATGAAATTCTAGTCTCCTGGCTTCTAAGATATCACACTTTTTTTTTTTCCCCCTAGCCTCTCAGGCAGCTTTGTGATCACAATTATTGACTCTTCTTTTGTCTGCTTTAAAAGCTGAAGTTTCAGTCTTCTCATGTTAGATACATACGAGATAATGTATTCCATTTTCCAAGCTGAATGATTCCTAAGCTAAATCTTCTAACCTAAATCTCTGAGTTCCCACTGCCTACTGGGCATTTCTATTTGGCTTTCCACATAGGTATCTCCAAGTCAACATGTTTCACCTTCACAAACTTCTCCCCTTAAATTCCTAACACAGTAAATTACAGGACTTTCTAAATGACAGAAGTTAAAAATATGTCATCCTATACTCTTCCATCTCTCTTCCAACATACAAATCAGTCTCTCGAGTCTTACAAATCCTATTTTTAATCTGTCAATTCCATCCCACTGTGACTGTTTAATCCCTGACTTCTTTTATAGATCACTGCCAGAATCTTTTTGCCAATTTCTCTGTATATAGAGTTAGTTTGAATCCATCTTCTACAATAATGCCAAAGGGTTCAATGAAAAGAGAAATTCTACTCACTTTTCTAACCAAATCAATCATTAGCTCTCCACTGCCTTCAGAAACGAAATCCACTATTTAGCAGGTCACAAAAGTATCTTGATTTTGTACCACACCAATATCTCTAGCTCTTTATGATGAGCCATATTTATTCTATGCCACATCCATTAATGCACAATTGCATGTTACATTCTCCCCAAGTCTGTAAATGCCTTTCCCTAAGTGTGCAATATCCAATTCAACTCCTAAAGTTACCTAGCTGTTATTACTCTAGTAAATTTCCCTTACCATCTCCTACCACAAGGTTGGATTAGATACCTATCTCCTATGCTATCTCAGCGCCTCGTTACCTCCTGCCAAGGTTTTATCACATTATATCAATATTGTTTGTTTACCATCTGTGAACTCTCGAAGAATAAATACCACTTTCAATTCTATATCCCAACGGCTTAGAACAGTAGCTGGTTCATAAAACTCTGAAGTTCATTAAAGGAATGCATAAACTCATTTTCTTTATTATACAATATTAATTAGAATCAGAGAGACATTTTATGTTTCTGAAAAGGGGGGAAAACTCCGCTTTTTATATGGTGTTCCATGTACTTTTGAGTGCCTTAGTTGTAAGAATTCATTAACTCTGCTTTTCTCTGGTAAATGTTACTTAAGGAAATGATTTTAAAACCAAGTAAAAAACATTAAAAGGCTAAGAGAGAATTAGGGAACAAAATCTGACTTGGCAATTATGCTATTTCTCTCCTTGGGTTTTTCTCATTAATATAATTAGGAAAGCACACATTCTTAAAATACTATAGTACAAAATAATGATACGTTTTCCTAATACAGATTATCAATTATCAATTACAATGATTTCCTTTTTAATTCTTGTATACTATTTATAAATAAGATTTGGATAAAAAAATCAAAGATGAAATTTACTAAAATCTATAAGTAGCAGCAGGGAAAATCTAATGACTGCTTACTGTGTATTTTGTTCAGTACTAACTATACGCATTAATTCACATAATCCCACAAAAATCCTATGTGGTTGGTACTATTATTATCTACTCCCCTCTCTCTTTAGGAGACGAGAAAACTGGAGATTAAAGAGGTGAGGTAATCTGTCAGTTTCACTAGTAGAAGTCGTAAAGCTGTGACTAAAAGCCCTCTGATGTCAAAGTTGATGCTTTTAACCACAGTACTCTATGCCTCCAGCTATCCTGTTCAGAAAGGACTCAAGAGAATTAATCCCTTGGAAAAAGTTTTCAAATATATATATACACAAATATCTTAGAAATAAATCTGCAAGGTCTTAAAATACCAATTATATAAAAAGGAAATACTGATTGGTCCATTACCAAATTGTTATCTCCAAAAATAGTAACAGTATGTTCTCTCACAGGAGTGTTTCACCGGTCAATCATGATCTACTATCTTAAAGGCTGATTCTATGTATTTTCAAGACTGATTTCCAAAGGACGAGTGTCTAGTGTGTGCCTAGTGAAATGAAAAAAACACTCAGTGCCCACTTTATTAAAGAATAATATGAATAGTGGACATATGTGTACCCTACCACCACTTGAAGTGAAAATAATAAAAATACAAGAATTTTTTTAAAAAACAGTGCCCTCATATCTTTGTATCTCTTATTATAAGGTAACATTCTGAAATCTGCAACTACAAATCACCAGTAAAAAATTACAAATGAGACTGAATTTGGCACAATTAACAAATTCTATCACATTCTTAAAAAATAAACACCTTTAGACTTTTGGTAAGACCATATAAAATAGCACAGCACTACTTTTCTTCCCTTAATTGATGTGCTTTCAACTAAAGAAATAACCAAAAAACAGCTTCCTCTTCACATATTATTCCTGTTCTCTAAATCACGTGCCCTTAAAAGAAATAATGAAATGTCTAGAAAAGGATAGCATTTTTTTTCTGTACAGAGCCAAATAAATATTTTAGGCTTTGCACGCCATATGTTCTCAGTCAAAACTACTCAACTCTACCGTTGTAGTGCACAGGCAACCACAGACAACATATAAACAACTGAATATGCCTGTGTTTCAATGAAATTGCATTTATAAGAACAAATAAACTGGGTTTGACACACAGGCAGTAGCATGCTGAACCCTGGTTCAAAAAGCTCTTCCAGTCCATACCTACCAGACTCATCAGATAGCAAAAAGCACACTATTTCACTGCATTCTCCCTAAAGAAATTTCAGAAGATTATATATCTAATTAACATCAAAACATGTAAAATGCTTCATAAAATATGACAAATGCTTACAATCCCCATCATTTTTAAAGAAAGACTTCCTGCAAGGTTCTTTACAATGGCATAACTTTATACTGACCAAAACATAATACAAAAACACAATGTAATGCCCCTTTTTCATTATTTTAATTTATTACTGTTTTTGAAAGAATTCTTTCAAATATAAGAAAAACCAAATTTACTTTAGGTTTTTAGAGGTGAATTTGAATATAACCATATTAAAGTTGAATGGCTAAATTAATTTTCAATTACTATTTGAGAGCAAATTACTACTGTTGGCAGGCACTTCAGCAAATATAGAGATGCCTATTTTCCACTCTGAAAATAATACTTGATACAAGAGAAGGTAAAGGGGGAAAATTCTGATGTAAGAAGGGATCTGCAAATGCCTGAGGTAGATTAGATAGAGTCAAGGGAAAAGAAAAGTATAAAAATGCATTGCTACATCCTGCTATTTAGCTGTTTTACAGATGACTGGGTTTATGGGTAGAGGAGAAGTAGTAGGTATAAATAGGTCTCAGTTTACAAGCAAATTCACTAAAAAGAGGAATCTATAATTGTCATAACTACGTAAAATTCACAGCTGCTCTCTTCAAAGACAGCAAAATTTCCATTTAACTTCCATTTCAAATTTTCTTATTTCAAAAGAAATTAAAAACCTTGTGAACGAATGCATACCTTCAGCCCACAGGGTAGTGTTTAATAATAAATATCATCACAATAGTGTAGTATTATGCTTAATGAATGTAGATGTTAAGGCACCTGAAAATAAAATATTTCCAAAAGTAATTTTCTCACTTAAAATAAAGCTCAAAAGCTTTGCTTTTCTCCATTCTACAGGTTACAAGAAACGATAACAAATAAATAAACCTAAAGAGGTTCTTTAAACACATCATCAGATATTTTGAAGAATGAAGTGTTAAGAGTAACAGGTAATAAGAGTATTAGATATGATCAGAATTTTTTAGCTTTTTTTAAATCACTATTTTAAGGGAAATTTCTCAAAGACAAGCAAGTGGTTTTCTACAGATAATATAAAAAGGTATATTTAATAATCTCATACAATTATAAAAAGGCACATTTAATAATCTCTCAACATACTTAGGAAATGTCCTTGGTTTAAAATTAAAGTTATTTTATGACATTTTGCAAAATGTCAAACTGTGTATTTGATATATGTTGAGAACTATACTTATTCATGATGCACAAGCATATTATAACTTTGTGCTGCAACATGTCGTTTAGAAACTTTCTGAATTTGGATAAAGTCCAAATTTAACTAAACTCTTCTGTTAGAGTAAGTGAAACCACCTGAATTTCCGGTTTCCTATTAAAAGAAAAAACCAAGATTTTACTTCAAGTTCACCTATAAGCAAAATTTCCTCAATTACATATATGAATATAAATAATACTTTAAAAATTACTTACAGTAAATATCCGTCTGCCAGTTCGATCAAAAGTTACACAGTACACAGATGACAAGTGTCCAAGAATTCGTTTATGCATTTTCATGTGCTGATATACTGCAGTTGGAACAAGTCGCTCAAGTCTGTATTTCCCGTTCAGCTTCCTTGAAAACAGAGTATCCGCTACCAAGAAAAAAAAGGAAAATAAATGTAATCTGGAAATTAATTTTCTTAAATTATCACCTTTTAAGAATTCATATATTCCAATTTGTCATGTGCTGGTAAAAATAAAGATGCTTTCTGATATACATGGCTTCTAGTTAAAAGTCTTTAAAGTACTGAATAAAAACAGTGTTTCACCTAAAGTAAGTCAGACACTATCATTCTCACTTTGTAAGTAGGCAAATGGAGTTAAATGACCTGTCCAAAAATCACAAAGTAAGGCATGAAGCTAGGATTAAAGCTCAGATTTCTTTACTCTCTGGCTAGTGCTCTTTAAAAACCTAAAGCATTTATATGTTATTTCCTTAAAAGCTGTCTACGAAATAGTTTTTCTTACAAAGGCACTTAAAACTGGAACCCGGTATACTTTTCGTTAACCAGTAACACTTGAACACTCTAAATCTGACAGGCAGAATGATATTTAAAAATATCTTTGTAACAAGTGAAGACAAAGGAATACATCATTTGCATTATTAAAAAATAATAATTACACCTGGAATCTTGCCAAACATCTGTATAATGACTCCTTATTTAGAATCCATTAGCTTTCCCTTTCAACTCATTCATTCTAATCATCATTCAAGATTTGACTGAAGTTTATCTTCTGTCCCAAAGCTTGATACATTGACTCTAGCCAAAAATGTCCTCTTCCATCTAAATTACTACTCTACTTATTTTCTATACTGGTAACTTATGGACAAAGAAGGTGCTCAATAAATATATGTTGACTGATCTGCAGGCACATTGTTAACCTACAGATGATCTTCTAATACAGGCTTTTTTTTTTCTAACAGTGACTGCCACCTACATTGGGTAATTAGCACTAGGTTTCTCACCTGAATTTAGCCTTAAAGAAAACTAAATATATATACAAACTACTACTTAACCAAGGTACAGAGCACAGTAATTATGCCCTAAAGTTGGTAAAACATAAATATATTGGTTGTATTATAAAGAATCTCAGTATTGCTTATATTATTCACATCCAATAAATGTTTGGCTCATACTATATTTCCAGCCACTCTGCACCGCACTGCCCCCACCCCAAACCCCCAAAGAATCTTTGGGCCTGGTGAGGACATATATAGCCTTTACAGGTTCCTAAGCAATAATATTTCAAAGAATAATTACACTATGCTTGTATGTTCTTTTATCACAGCAATAATTTTATATTCTGATACAGTATTTCTCTTGCTGTTAGCATGTAAGTTCTATGCAACAATCTACCGCAACACTTGGGAATTTCTAAGACAAGGTATGACAGTCGTGAATTAGCATACTTAGGCTTAAGTTGGTTATATAACAATTTAACAGACACTCAGTAAGTTTCAATCATAGCCTTGCCCCCTGATACATTTTCTTCATGCCCATGAATGGCCTGGTAAAAGACATCCTCCAATGCTTTGGCTCCAAACGTATTTAATGCAAGAATCACACAAAAACGACAGACATCAATTTTCCTGCCAAATGAGAACTAAAATCATCTTATCCAAACACCAAGGATCATTCACATCTCAGACTCACCTGTCCGTTGTAAGAAAATAAGTGATGACATGCCACATAAACATTGACAGTATTACCAAGATGTACTTTAACTCTAACCAAATCAAAATGTCGAATTTTAGGAAACTAATAGTGTTCAGGTGTGAAAATATGATTGTTGGAAATAATACATCAAGACACGTTTCTTAATGATGATTGAGCATTAGTATATAGGTCCGAATTTTTAAGATAAATTTGTTATAAAGACCATCTAAAAATCAGAGATGATGAAGCATTTTATAAGCAAAAACTACTTCTCTTAAAAGAAAATGTTACTGCTTTTTAAACACAGGTTTTACTGAATCTTTGACCTAAACTGGGATTAAATCCATTTTCATTTTGGAAGCCAATTGAAAAAAAATAATAAGAATAACCTTTTCAAAGTTACTTTACAGTCAAATTTTCAAGCAACATTTTCCAGAATTAGGTGAAATATATTTATAGCTAACACTATATTCCACAGTATCATTTGTAATGCTTAGCTACCAATTAACTATTGGCTATCTATACTATGACTATATTCTGAAGGAAAAGGTACTTAGCAGAGTCCTGGCTCTCAAACATTTACAAACTTGTGTAACAGCACTAAAAGATGTGACATACAGAAAGAACGTATGTAGATTCCCAGGTAATAGGTGGTGGTTCAAACTTTCTAACCATAGGATCTAGAGGAGAAAATATAAGTATAGTTCAGTAGTTGCACAACTGAAGAGGTTGAATTTGAGGAAGCCTTGACCATATCAAATAGGTAGATAATTTTTATAAAGATAGAAGGATGAGCTAGGACTCACATTCGATGAACTCACATTTTCTTTTATAATACCATTTGGAAAATGTCTATCTCTCCTATCAGATCTTAAGTACCTTAAAGACAAAAACTGTCTTATGTTTCTCAAACCTGAGTATAGAGCCTTTTAAATTTAAAAAGTATGTAAATAAATCTTCCTTAATAATAAGATATACAAGATGGTTCAATTTAATTTATAGTTTTATGGCAGAATGGCAAATGGCAATTATTCACTTTCTAAAGAAATTAGTAAGAGACCAATTAAATTTTTGAGTAAAAAGGAAATGACTCTTCGATTATTGAAGTCCTTAAATTCTATTAAACTAGAACATCAATTTTTAAAATGAGCATGGTTAAAGAGATAAGGGGCCACAAAGGGATAAATTCTTTATAGGATATTATAATTTAACCTAAAGTCAAGAAGCATATATGACTTTCATTTTAAAGTACATTTATTTTGTAAGTATAGTGATAGCAATTACTCTTAAATAAGGCTTACCAAAGCAAATCTCTACTCTTTTTTCACTTGGCAAATTCTTTTTTATCCTCTAGAATCAGTTCAAATACAACCTCTTCTAGGAAGATTTCAAAAGCATCCTAACTGGTTGCCCTACAACATCGCTCCTCTGTTCAAAACTGCAATGCTCTTCATTTCATTCAGAATAAACACCAACTTCCTGATACCTCAGCCTAAGACGGCCCTGTAGAAACTTGTCTCCTATTATCTCTGACCTTACCTGCTACTTCTCGCCTTGACCTGCTCCAGCCACTCCAATCTCCTGTTCTTCCAACACACCAGACATGCTCCAAACTTAGGTTTGCACTGGCTGTTCCCTCTTCATGCAGTCTTTCTCCACATATGGCTAATTCCCTTATCCCTTTCCAAGTCTTTTCTCAGATGTCTGCTACCTTCTGAATAAAGCCTAACCTACCCAGCCCACTGAAAATAGCAACACAACCCCTGCCATCACCCATAACTCCTGATCCCCTTTTATTCAGCTTTATATTTTTGCTCTTCATCTATCACTTATTACCAGACATACTTAATTATTTACTATATTCATTGCTTATTTCCTGTTTCCTCCTACTACAACATAATAAACTTCATATGGGCAGGATTTTATTTTGTTATCTGATTAGCCTAAGAGCTGACAATGATGGCTAGCAATTAGTAGATGACTGACACAGGTTGGTGAATTAACAAATAAACTACATATTAATAAAAATAATTAGTTTGGTGGGTACAGTGACTCACACCTGTAATCCCAGCACTTTGGGAGGCTGAGGTGGGCAGATTACTGGAGGTCAGGAGTTCCAGACCAGCCTGGCTAACATGGTGAAACCTCATCTCTACTAAAAATACAAGAATTAGCTGCCAAGGTGGTAGGCACCTATAATCCCAGCTACATGGGAGGCTGAGGCAGCAAAATAGCTTGAACCCGGGAGACAGAGGTTACTGTGAGGTGAGAGCACGCCACTGCACTCCAGCCTGGGCAACAGAGCAAGACTCTATCTCAAAACAACAAAAAAACAACAACAAATTAGGTTTAAGAATTAAAAAAAAAAAAGGAAGATTTAGCTCACAGATTTAAGGATTCGAAATATCTCTAAGTAGTGCTTCATTTTAACTGCCTGCTAAATGAATTTAATTGGGAAATAAGGGGGGAATGTATTCATTTAACTTTCTGAACATAGAGCATAAATGAAATAAAAATTCCAGAAATCACTGTTATCCATTTGAATAAAGTCTGAAGTTAAAAAGGAGCAAATACTGAAAAGTGTCACTTACAGCAAATCATTCAGAACAGTCTTTGAAATAAAGTATAGGTGCTCAAGTCTACAAAACTAATTAGTAGAGATGAACAAAAGGCCCACAACTTCTTAAACATCAGATGTAACTATGTGCATATTCAGCCCTTGGGTTCTCACCCATTACTTCTTTAGGTGCTAGGATAACAAGTCAAATTCCCCCACAAGTCATTTCTTACTTCACACCTATTTTTCAAGAATTGATTTACTTATCCAATCATAATACTAATGCATATTCAATTTGAGAACATAAATGAAAGAAGAAAAACCCATAATTCTATCGCCTATAGCAATCAATTTTAAAATTTTGCAAAGGTTTACCTCATAAACAGCATTTTAACAGCTATGTTGTATTCCTTAATGAAATAAGAGGTTTTAAGTCTGACAGACCTGTGTTCAAATTTGTCACTATGGAGACTTTAAGCAAGCTACTCTTTCTAAACTTTAATTTCTCCAGTTACATTATTAGAGAAACATTTCCATTTACCACAATATACCTGGCTTTCATATTATGCTGTTCTTTGACATCCCACAATTTCACAAATTTTACATAGTCAATTCTATTAATATCTTCTACTGCTTTAATATGAAGTCCTCCTACTCAGCCCAACAGTACAATAAACATCTACTTACTTTTCTTCTACTTTTTTGTGGTTTAGATTTCTCACTTAACTCTTTAATCCATCTACAATTATAATACTCATTATGAGGTCTCTAAAGATTATGTTTTTCTTCCTCAAGTAATTGACCATTTGTTCCAGTCTTTCCATTTACTAAATCATTATTTTCTATTAAATTCTGATTACATTATCATATATACGGTTATATATATATGTGTATTTTTTTTTCTGTGCTGGGCCACTGACATAACTGACAGTCTATTTATATGCCAATACCAAAATTTTAACCTTACATTCAATTATGTTTTAATATTTATTTGTGTATTCCTCTCGTAAGTCCACTTAATAATGTTGTATATTGATTATTTGTTAATTTTGAAAATAAACAGAAAGTTAAAAAATTTTTGTTGGAAATGTAAATTTAACTTTACTACCAAACTGATACCTTTCTATCTAGAACGTGGTGCTTTCTTCCTGCTGTTGGGCCCAAGTTTTCAATGCAGGTGATTTTTTAAAAAGATAAACATAATGAAGTTACCTCATTTTCTCTCACTATATCATTTGAACCAAGTTCATAAAGAAAGAAAAAGGCAGCTGGCATAAAAGAGTATCTGCAATAACCTTAATAACTACATTTTTGAGGGCACTAGAAAAATACACGATAAAAAAAAAAAAAATCCCTGCAAGTAAGTACTATAGCAGAAATACCATTAGCTCCCTACAAAATGTTTAGGCTTTTTTCTCCTTTTGCAAAGATCTTTGTAAAATGAACACGCACACATGATAAAGCTGCAATAAATTACCCAAGATCAAAATTAACCATGGTTAAAAAAGATGACTTGGAAAAAAATGAAAATGACTATGAATTAACAAAATACAAAGGTTAGTGTTTTCTGTTATTATTGTTTTCTAACTGTTAATAACAATATAACATGCTATATAATACCTACTCCAGTGTAGGAAAGCTGTTCCCTCCTAATCAGAAATGGAGGACCACAAAAACAGTGCTTACAACTTCTGCCAACTCCTGAAAGCAGAGCCCTGCTGGCAGCCTAATGAAATGCAAGGAAAAGCATGTAGCTGTAGATTCTAAAACCTGGAGAACCAATTTTTGTACAGTAGAAGAATTAAGTGAGGAGGCACAAGAATATGTAACTTGGAAGGTAACTTAGTAAAATTTGGGCCTTTTCTGAAGCAGAATCAGGGGGTACTCAGACAAGAAGCATCAGTATTTTAAGAGAAGGTTTTCATTAATTTTACTTAATTCATTTTTTTATCCTCTTTTGACTAGTTTTACTTTTTTTTTTTGAGACAGAGTCTGACTCTGTCACACAGGCTGGAGTACACCAGTGCAATCTCTGCAGCCTCCGCCTCCTGGGTTCAAGCAATTCTCATGCCTCAGCCTCCTGAGTAGCTGGGTGCACAGATGTGTACCACTATGCCTAGTGTTTTTTGTATTTTTAGTACAGACCGGGTTTTGCCATGTTGGTCAGGCCGGTCTCGAACTCCCAGCCTCAAGTGATCTGCCCGCCTTAACTTCCCAAAGTATTGGCATTACAGGCATAAACCACTATGGCTGGTCTTGACTAGTTTTATACTGTGATTCTAATTAAAGAAAACACTTGGAAGGAAAGCTCCCAGGTTTTCTGTAAATAAAATGCAAAAGTAATTAAAATTTCTACTTAACAACTACAGAAATTATTCCTAAATTAATAAAAGGGAGTAAATTCTAAATAATCAGTACTAGGTTTCATTTTAATCTCCACAACCTGTATTAATAAAAGTTTTGGCTTGCTAAATACACAATTAATAACTATCACTATAAAACAAGAGTTTGGAACTCTGACACAAAACTTGAGTGAACTATAAAAATGTTGAGAAAAACTTAAGAGTACATGAAAACAAATTCCAAACTGATTTACCCATACATGCCATCTCCAATTTCAGACGATAATTAGATTTTCCAAGAAAATAATGCTATATTCATGACTGGACATCAGAGAGCAATGTCTATAAAAGTGACCTTCCAAGTTCATCAGTCCATTAAAAGTCCAAATAGTTGTTTATATATGGTGTTGGTGATTTCAGAATTTCTATCAGATAAATGTATTGTGTGGCATAAAGTAATAAGGCATAAAATTACTTGAAATGTTATTCATTTTAGAGATCTATGAAAATGTTCTAATGAAAACGAAGTATGAGTGAGGGTCACAAAAAAATTGCTAATCATAATTTTCTAACAGAAGTTATGCTAAAGCCAGGCATCAAACACTTGAGAAAATGGCTACAAAGGAAGAGGAAAGCAACGAACGTTTAGAGTTATGAGAGGTTTTTACTAGGACTTCAAGAATCTGATGATAAAAAAAGTCTTATCTGCTGCAATTAATGATGTGGGTATAAATGTCACAATACAGTACACAACGAGGAGAGGAAAAAGGCTACAGAACACTCTTATGTAGCAAGTTTAGAGAATAACAGCTAGTATTTACTGAGTGTTTTACTACATGCCAGGCACTATTCAAAGTATTTTACATATATTCTCATTTAATCCTCACCAATTCTTTGAGGTGGGTACTTCTATTATCCCCAATAAGCAGATATTCCTTACCAATAAGGAGACTAAAGGATAAAATGTAATTTACTAGAGGTGGAGCCCAGGTTTAAACTCAGGCAGTCTGGTGCCAAAGACTATACCCTTAACTATTACATGCTGCCTATGTAGATCAATGTTAGAAAAGAAAGACTGAAAGAAAACATGCCAAAGTATGTATAGCAGATAAGGAGTGAGACTGATTAATTTTTGAGCTGTTTTCTAAACTTTCACCACTGAGCATACGTTCATTCTAATTTTTTTATAACTCAATCTACCTCAAGGAATTCAAAAAAGCAATATGAAAACTCTAAAATATCTAAAGAGATTAGCTTAAATTCAAAGACTGACAAAAATAAACCTAGAGATAAAGATGCAAGGAATTTAAATTTATTTAATCATAAAAAAGAAACACTAATGCCTAAGCATATTACAGTATATGAATGCGTATTATGCTACAGAGAATGACAACTGCGTATTTGAAAATGGACTGAAAAAACGGTATGCTATAAAGGAAGAATTCACATCAGTTTTGATTTGCAAGTTGTAAGATAATATTACAAAGCAGGCCATCAATTTTGTTTGTAAGTTTTATTTGTGTAATCTTTTCCATTGAATTTTTAAACTAAAAGAAAAACATGTCAAAGATAGTTTAGGTTCAATTTTATTTAGGAGGGAATCGTATAAGGAGGAATGTTTAATTCACTATAGAGCCACAACGGAAAGACCCGTTACTATCACAGGTATCAAGGAAGTAATGACAACCAAATACTCATAAATCGAGGGCCAGAGATAATTCTGGGAAATTACTCAATACACGTTGGTTTACTTCTACAGTACCATCTGGTCTCTACATCATACTGTACCAGCAAGTAGCAACCAACCAACATCGAAACAGGACAAATAAATCACCATAACAGTAACTATAATGAATGACAGTTCCAACTTCAGTTAAAGTACAAAGAACCAGGCTGCAACATAAAAAGGTAATTCTGTAGTCACCTTTTTGTCTACAAAAAAAGGAGGGCAGGTAACTGGCAATAGAAGAGTAAGGGGAAATAGTCACCTGAGCAACACAGCACCCATGAGAGCTTCTCTCTTTGCTTTAATACTATAACTAAAATAATCAGTATGCACAGCAGCTACTTTCCAGATCTCTAATATTCAATTTTGGTGTTTAGCTGCACCTCCTGTTTGAAACATATTATGTTTTTAAAATTTAGCAGATACCATAAAGATGAATAATGTCTGAAAAGGAAAACCCAAATACTAAACTAAAATAAAATACAGAAAATGAAAAGATGATTCCAAGAGTTCAGCAAAAACTTTCATGAACCAAGGACATAAAAAGCACTAATAAAAAGGGTAGATATGATAATTAGGAATAGTATTTAATCTTCCTCCTGTTGTATTTCCTGGAAACCAGTCTGATGCTACTTCAAGTAGAAAACACAAAATGACCTAATGTTTTCAGTTTTAAATATTTTTAAATGTTTATACTTATTTTAATAACAATTTTTCTTTTAAATAAACATTTTTTAAGTTAGGTGGGTCTTTTTAATGTCAAACATTTTAATCACTCAATTTTGAGTCAACAAACATTTATAGAGCACCTATATGAGCCAAATATGGGCTAGAGGATATAAGACGGAAAAAGAAAAGACATAGTACTTACCCTCATGGAGATTGCAGTCTAGCAAGGAAGAAAGACATGAAATAAGGACTTACAACAATGTTAAGTGTTATCAAATAGAAGGTATAGGGAAATCTTGAAATCTATAGCAAAGGGTTCTAATCACATTGGGGGTGGGGGGTGGATATCTGGGAGTCTGGGAAAACTTCTCTGAAAAACTGACATTTAAATTAAGACCTGAAAAATGAACAGCCACAGAATGCTGATGGGAGCGGAGCATATTCCAGGTTGAGGAAACAGCATATGCAATAGTCTGAGGCTGGAAAAAGCACAGCATTCAAGCAACATAAAGAAGTCAGGATTGACTTGCACACAGAGCACAGAAAGGGCAAGTGTCAAGAGAAGAGACGAGAAGGTAGGGGGGCGGACTATATAGAATGCTTTCTAAGCTATGTTAGGTATTTTGGACTAAATTCCAGCAATTATGAGTTGAAGTTTTGAGGGAGGAAAGAGTGCAGTAACATACATAGTAAGATTTATTTTGGGATAAATTCATTGTAGTTTTCTCTTGACCACAATGAGAATGAATTGGAAAGGATATAACTAAAAGCAAAAGCTAACTTTGTAAAAGAAATCAAAGGGCTCTGAAAACAGAATTTCATTTTAGAAAAAAATTAATCAGCTTGACACCAAAATTATCAACACTTTCTCAAAGAATTAAATACCTTATCTCATAAGTATCAATCTGACACTACATAAAAATTGAAAGAACACACCACAGTTCATTGTGTCTAGAGTTCAAATACTGAGGCAAAATTCAAACAACTGCTATTCCCAAATCAACAAATGGACAGAGCTGACACATTAACACATAATTTCACAGAGAAGGCAAAAAGGTGCTATATAAATGTGACATAAAGTTAAAAGCATAAGGTCTGAGGTACATGCATACATACACACACAAAAACAGAGATATAATGTCATTGGTTACTGCTTTTCTAAGCTTCAGTTTCGTCATTAATAAAGTAGGATCAGCTGAGTATGGTGGCTCACACCTGTAATCCCAGTACTTTGAGAGACCGAGGTAGGTAGATTACTTGAAGTCAGGAGTTCTAGACCAGCCTAGCCAACATGGTGAAACATCATCTCTATTAAAAATACAAAAATTAGCCAGGTGTGCTGGTGCATGCCTGCAGTCCCAGCTACTTGAGACGTTGAGGCAGGAGAATGGCTTGAACCTGGGAGGAGGAGGTTGGAGCAGGCCGAGATCACGCCACTGCACTTCAGCTTGGGCAACAGGGCGAGACTCAATCTCCAAAAAAATTAAATTAAATTAAATTAAAAATGTAGGGTTATCTTAAAGAGTTGCTATACAAAACAGACGAGACAAAATGTTTTGCAAACTCAAAGGTATTTTATACTAACATCGATATGGACTGTCCCTAAATAATCAAATCTTCATGTGTCATAAAAGTTAATTTAACTGAACAGTTTTTGTTTACTTTTTAAAAGACTTTTGTTGGAGACCAATTTTCCCCCTGAGGCTTCCTTATGGAGCTGAACAAATTATTCCTTTGTTTATAAAAATATCTATTCAGCCCGATCTGATCATGGACTTCCCAGGTCCAAAAGTTGTCTGGGAAAACACTGAAACATGTAACTTCAAAGGATCCCTGAAGAAATTCAAAACAGTCATGACCTTATGAGAAAATAATATCATAATTTGCTTCACCTACACAGATATGAATATTTAACAAAATCAAACCCAATAATCACTCTGGAAAAATAGGTGATACAAACTAAAAGGGAAAATGGCTAGTGATTCCTAATTACTACTGGAATTGCTTGCCAGATGTTTTATACAAAATGGAGGGGATATCCCTCATCACATCTATAACCTAAAACCAAATGTTATCCTATTAATTACAGAAGAAATTAAAACACAGCTAGCTACAAAAGCAACAATTTAAACTCACCTAAGGGAGTTTCATTTCTTCAAAGTTCCGCCCCCTTTATTTGTCAACCATTAATTTGAAAAGAAATTTAAGCAGAAGAAAAAATATATATATATATATTTTATACATTTGATACTTTCGCATAATGAACATTATTTCCCTAAAAAAAAAAAAAAAAAGCCAATACACCTTGAGAGTCTCTCACAGCTAAACCGGTTTTAAGAGGCAAAAAAAGGGAGGAAATAGAAAGGCAAGGGAGGGGGCTAGGGAGAAAATAGTTAATAAAACAACAAAAACTGTGTCAAACAGAAATATGAAGATCATTCAGGGAAAACACTAAAAAACAAAGACCAAGACAAAAAAGAATATAACTGAGTCAACGATCATTAAACAAAAAAAAAGTATAAAACCTTTATAAGACTAAAATTATGACTGGAAAAACATAAGAAAATGAGCTCTAAAAATAAAAATGGTTACTGAGAAACAATAGGTTAAAATAAACATATTTAAATAAGTGATGAGTAGATATCTAACTAGGAATAAAGTATGGATTGAGTAAGAAAATGGAAAGAAAAAACACTGAATACAACATATTAGAAAAAGATAAATGAACAGGAAAAAAACCCCACATACTATATCCTATAATTTGCTGAATTATATGTAACTGTTAACTTATATATTAAAATTATGTAATCTCACATATTTGTAATATAAAAAATCATTGTAATAATTATGTAAGAAATATGAGGAAAAATATAAACCTATGAGTCTAAGAAAAAAAAAAAACCTTGATTGAATAAATTTAAGAAATTACCAGCTACAGAGTAATTCAAACACAATATTGGAAATATGGCAAAATACAGCACAAGGTGAGAAAGAAGAATCTTCTCTACAAAGATTTGCATCTAGCTTTAAGTGACTGTTTGCTATCTTTATTCAAACTAGTTTTCTCAGAGAATCACAAATTGTAAATGTAGACAAGATTTAAGACTTTTTTTTTTTTTTTTTAATGCAAAGGCTTCTTAGCATTAATTGGATGTCTGGGTAGTAAAGCTATTTTTCAAGGCAAAGTTTTTTCCTTACACTCAAATATGTCTAAGAATCAGGATTCTCAAAACTCCTTATCCTCACCCAAAACTGCAGAACTTAATAGCAACCCTCCACAAACAAAGTAAAATAAAATAATGAAAATACCTAGGCAAAACACCAAAAAAAGATAACAAATGAAAGACCTACAGGTAAGAGGTTTACTTTGCTAACATGTCAAATGTAAGAAAAATGCAAACAAAGCATCAGCAAAAACTGCTTTAATTTAATGTATTACAATCTTTTTCACAAGATAAACATGTATTAAAACAATTTCCAAATTTAACCTTAAAAATCCCTTTAATGTATTTAGGTCTCTTCTTTCCTATCTCCCCTTACCCATGCACATTTATTACTGAAGTATAAGCAAATATAGAATAAACTATATCTTAAAACAGGCATAATGTGGGTATGGAGGTAAGAGAAAGGACAATACCAAAGATCCGCTAACACCTTCGGCAGTAAATGCTGCTATGCCAAGTACACACTCACATCTCTCTACCACAATAAAAGAATCACAAGCTAGTAATAATAACAGATCAGTGGAATCTTTTGTCTTTGCTTTTGAAAATAGTATTAAAGGAGGTTCTAGAGCACTGGAAGGCAGCGGACCACTTTGGGTCTCTTGCTGAGACTGAGTTCTAGTTCAATCTTCACAACTTACATCAAAGACTAAAAGGTTCAAAGTAGTTGGGAATTATAAGCACATAATAAAATAAAACAGGGTAAGAAAATACTGAGGCAAGTTCAAGTGGGTTCTCAAATTGTACAGGTATGTATTTTACATTCCAAGTGTAATGAACTGATAACCCAGTCTACTCATAAACCTTAATTTCTTAAAAATCAGTTTCTGGTTTGGTGATTTTATCTTCTCTTATCATTCTGGGATCAAGTTTCTCTTCTTTCCACCAACCTTCATTCCATTTTTGTAATGCCTTACCCACCTTTGAACTTTACTTGTCCCATCCCACTGTATCAATTTCATCAACTACCTACTACTTTTCATTTAATATTTACTAATGCTGAAGAGTTGGGTCTCTAAAGAGCGATAAAACATAATGTCTGTCCTCCAGGACCTAAAGTATATTAGAGGAAACAAAGGTAAATAGCCATAATCATGTGATAAAATCAATAGTAGAAATAAGTAAAACCACTTAATTCTGCCCAGTTTAACATCTGAGTTTTAAAGAATAAACAGATATTTGCAGAATGTAAAGAAAACAGAGGGGCATTCCAGAGAGAAATAAAACATGTGAGGAGACAGAAGAATGAAAACCAACATGGCTGATTCTAAGAACTGTTGTACTTAGAGTTGTACTGTAGTACAAAGAGTTGTACTAAGCTAGAGCACAAAGTGCAGGTGAGGACACGGCAGGAAAAGTGTGAAAAGGTCAGTCTTGTGTGATAGTGTCACATTAAATGGCTGACACTATCATTCAGTCACTCTCAATGGGGGAAAGGAGGAGGCATGACATGACGATATGTGCATTTCAAAAAGTTTAGAGCAGTGATAATTTTTGCCCAGGAGATATCTGGCAACGTCCGGAGACTTGTTAAATTGTGACAAGGGGGTAGTGGGGATGCTACTGGCAATTAGCAAGCAGAGGCCAGGGATGCTAATAAACATCCAACAATGCATAGGAAAGCTGCCTACACCCAGGAATTATCTGGCCCAAAATGTCTCAACAGTGCCAAGGTTAAGAAACCCTCCTTAGAACCTGACTCCTGGGATACAGGAATAGACTAGGGGCAGGGGCTCAAGTAGCGCTTAAGTTCTGAGACAGCAGAGGCCTTGTTCTTGCTTATCTGCAACTCCAGACCCTAGCCCAGTGCCAGATACAATTAGGGATATACAATATTTATTTAGCGAGTGAATGAATAATGTACGACTCCAGGCAAGAAGTACCAAGGCCTGAAATGTGGTTGTGGCAATGATAATGGAGAACAGGTTCAAGAAAGTAGAAGCAACAGGTATTATTTATTAAATAGACATAAGAAATGAACAGTAAATCTAAAATAAAATTATCTCCAGGCTTCTGGCTTGGAATAACAAGGTTCAGAGAGGGTCAAAAATTACATTTTAGGTGTTTTTAAGTTTGAGATGAATGTGAGATATTCAAGATGTCCAATAGTTTCCACATGGTTTGAAATATCTAAGAAAATCCAATTTTGCTACCAGCTTAACCTAAAATTATCCTCTGAACTACAGTAAGAAGTCCAATAAAAAATTAACAAACCCTATGTCCAGTATGGTATCCTGGACTGGATCCTGGAATAAGAAAATGTAATTAGTATGAAAACTTAGTGAGATATGAATAAAGTCTGCTATATAGTTAACAGGAGTGCACCGTTGGTTTAGTAGTTCTGAGGAACAGGCCAGGTAATGCAAAAGTATAACATTTGGGGAAACTGCATGAGGGGTATACAGGAGCTCTTTAAACCATCTGTGTAACTTCTCAGTAAATAATTTCTTACACCAAAATTAAAAGTTTATTTAAAGAAAAACAACTACTACCCCAAATGTGTCAAAATTTCAATATTTGGGATCTATATTAAACGTTTAAATCTATGTATGTATCTTAAGAAAAGCTAAAATGTCAAGAATTTTTTCTTACCTCCACTGATACTTGGTAATACCACACTGACCAAGGAAAGAGCAAAGAAAACTTTTAAAGGTAGCCAGACAGAAAATGGCAAAGACTCAACAAGAGAAGAAATAAGTCAGTACTACAAACACTCGTATGTATTTTTTTAAACTTTCTGAACCATACTGTATAACAGCTTGAAATAATATATTGTACTATTTATGCAGGCAACTATTCTGGCAAGAAGACTGATGAATTATTTCTTCCCATCACCATCCTGTTCAAAACTTTATAGCGACAATAAAACAAAATATATACCATGGTGAACTCTAGCAAAACACAGACACTGAACTATGACTAAGCAAGTTGAATCATTTTCATCAGTCTAGCTTCTCTGTAGTGCTTTCAAAAAATATATGTAAATATGCTTTTTTAAAGTAGGCAAAATGGGCAATTCATTACAGGTGTTTCTTAACATAAAGCAAAGATTTTCCTGAAAATCACAACAGAACAGAGAGAGAAAAATTTATCTTAAACCCTAAAAATAAAAGTCTTTCAGAAAGGTACATCAATTACCTGCTTGGCAATTAATTCTGTTACCTAAATGAATCAATTACATTTCTATGCTTGGATGCAAAACCCAAGGTATTTTTGCCATAGGTATATATAGGGTTCTGTACCATCTGTTGTTTCCGGCATCCACTACGCATCTCAGAATGTATCTCCTGTGAATAAGGGAAGACAAATATTCCTCTCTCCCTGGCAGCAGTATTTACTAATCTGACCATCAACAATGTGACCTAAAATATTTTATTTCACTTCTATAAATATTTGGTGCCCTTTTCCAAAAAATGACTAACACCAATTTTCTTGAGTAGTTAAGCATTATTATTAATAAATTTAGTTTACTGGGAATAAAGCATAGCATAATGGAGTCAAACAGTCTGGGTTGAATCCTGGCTTCACTTCTCACTGCATGTGTGAACTTGGTCAAGTTACCAAAATCTTTCCATGCTTCAGTCTCCTCTGTAAAATAAGCATAACAGTTCCTACCTATAGAACATATAAGGTTTTAAAAGAGTAAATAAATAGAAAACTCTTAGAACAGTCTCTGGCATATAGGAATTACACACCGAGCAAATGTTATTTACCATCAATCATTCTTACACTTTCATTACCTACCACAGATCTGACAATATATTGAAAGAACAAGCATAACATGTTCTCCTTAATATATGGATCTATAGTTTTCCAAAGACAGAATAAACTTTTCCTAAATGGGAAAACTCCTATAATATTTTATTTTTCCCTTCTTTCAGGAAACCTATTATACCACCTTAGAATAATTTTCTAAGTACAAATATACCCTCGTCTCTCAAAATCTTTTGTTAATGTTTGTTCATTATAGCAAGATTATATATTAAAATTATTTAAACAGGACAATCTTTTGTTTTTAAAAAACAATACATGATTACCCACCATGCAGATACCACATAGGTTATCTCTGAAAAGTAAGTTAGAGGAAGCAATCCAGAATACGTCAGAGAGTCAAAAACATGTAAAACATAGAAGAAAGGATAACAAAGCAGATAAAGTGTTTAAGTCCCATAGGAAAGGAGAGAGAATGGAACAGAGAGGTTATTGTAAAAGATAATGATTGATAATTTTTCAATGTCATTAAAAGACATTTCCAGAATCTAAACAAGACAAATTTTTAAAAAATTAACGTCAAGACATATCATACTCAAACTGCAGAAAATCAGAAAGAGAAAAAATCTTAAAAGCAATTAGAGAAAAAGGAATTGCCTTCAAAGCAGCAAGTTAGATAGTAGATTTAAACCCAAGTACATCAATGATTATATGTAAATAACTAAATGTTCTAGATAAAACACAAAGATAGTTATATTGTATTTTTAAAAGCCCCTTTTATATTTTTAAAAGAAATAAAAGGAAACAAAGTTGAAAGTAAAATAATAGAAAAAGAGATACACATACATA
The DNA here is from genome assembly GCF_002776525.5 of Piliocolobus tephrosceles. Classification (NCBI taxonomy): domain Eukaryota; kingdom Metazoa; phylum Chordata; class Mammalia; order Primates; family Cercopithecidae; genus Piliocolobus; species Piliocolobus tephrosceles. Next base: position 93,277,365 of record NC_045438.1, on the reverse strand, counting down.
TATAAATGAAAAACCAAAGTCATATAAAACTTAATATCTGTATAATAAGTATCCAGAAAAGAAAGAATGAAGTAAGATTTGAGCAGGTGGAAGAAAAAAGAATAACATTCCTGGCTAGGTAGGAACATGAGAGTGGAAAAGAAGCTATGATTGAAATGTGAAGGTCTCTGAAAATTAGGAGTACACTTAGAGAAAGTAAAACACTATTAAAGTATCTTGACCTTTTCATACTATCTTGAGCAGAAGAGTGACACAACAAAGGTAGACCTGAATAAGGTTACTATTACAGTGTTACACACTATACTGGAAGGGAGAGAGAGATAGATGACACCCCAGGCAAGATTAGTTTGGATGATGCTGTATTAATCCAGGTAAAGCAAGGGCCTGGTAGTAGCAGATGGGAAATGGATGAACCTAGGAGGCATCTCAAGAAGACATATTTACATCAGTACTCCCTCTTTGAAACTTTAGCCAAAAAAAAAGTACTGTGCTTTTAAAAAGATAACTATTTTTGTCTCCTACCATTATAACTAATCTGAATTATATATTGATTCTACTAACTCGACCTAATAATATATACCTTAATATGGAACTTTTGTAAAAATAAAATACCAATGAGCTAACTGGCCTACATAAGATGCAATGTGCACAATCCCTAATTATACATGACTTTTTCACTATTAAAACTAATAATAAGAAAAAAAATCTATTTTTTTTCCTTTTTGAATGCAGATGTACATAATATGAAATTCTCTAATACCACAGTAACCAAAAAACCTTTTTATATTCAAAAGCTTTTTACCAAGAGGCTATTTACTAGCAGTGAACTCAAACAACTCACCAATGCTGGGTGGGCTACCATAATTAACTGGTGACTCAGGTGGTCTTCCACAGTGCAACGCAGCCAGAGCAGATCCTTTCCATACAACATGCTTGCAGCCTATTAAACACACGTATTTTTATGCATACAAAGAACACAAAAACGAAAGTGAGATAAAGAATGTCTGAATCCTATGAGAAAATTTTCATACTTTTATTTGTGCGTAGTAAAGACTGTCTTCCAGCTCCTAATAAAGTTTGTACTCCAGGAACACTTTGAGGAATTTCTTGTTCAAGAAGAGGTCCTAGTCGATGACATATTTGCAGCAAGTGATCAGGTGCTAAGTGTCTGTAATATTTCACCTATTATGTAAAAGACAAATATAGTATGTTTCAGTTTATCATTTTAATTTTCAAAATCTTTGAGCAACAATAAAAAAATTCATCCAAGTATAAAATGTTTTGCATATTTGATGTAAAGCAAATCTCCAGAATGATTAAGAATTAAAAACAACTGATAGTTGGTTACTAAAAAATTTAAGAACACTTAACATCTATGCTGAATTTCATGATTTACCAAAAACCTTACAGAGAGAAAGACAAAATTCCAACTGCTGCTTTAAATACCTTTCAACCATAAAACAAAGCTACCCACCATAAAAAGTGTGAGCACTTTTGGAACAACTTCAAAATACTACTTAATTTGAAACCATGATATGAAATGCTAATATTTTTATTAGTCTTTCAGTATATAAACAATATTCACGATCTAAATAAAATTATATTGGAAAAAATACTATTATATTACTTTATAATTAGCTATCAAGTTAGAAAAAAATGTCCACAGTAGTATCTCGTTCAGCTGTTCTCAAAGTATGTTTTGGGCACCCCTGGAGGTCCCTCAGATAAAACTTATGAATAATATTACGTTAGTTGTTTTTCACTTTTTCTCATGAATGCATGGTGGAGGTTTCCACAGGACACATAACATGTGATGTCTTAACAGACTGAATGCAGAAGCAGATAGGAAAATGTCTCTTCTATCAAGCCGGATATTAAAGATTCACAGAAATGTAAAACAATGCCATGCTCCTCACAGATTGGCTTTGTTTGGGAATAATTATTATAAAAATGTTACTTATATTAACATGAAATTAGTTTACTAGTATTATTTAATAGGTCTCTAATATGTTATATGCTAAATTTCTAATGTGGTAAATACCAACAGATTATAACCTACACAAATAAAGGAACTTCAATACATTTTAGTAAGCATAAAGGGGTCCTAAGACCAAGAAATTTGAAAACTGTTCCTCAAGTTTACCAAGTAATGGCAACTTTAGATAATGAATTCCTTTAGATAAGACTGATGTGGGGGGAGGTGAGATTTAAATCATTTCATTCCATCTTGCAATATCTGCTATACTCTAACTGCAGAAATCCATGAACGATATGTTTTTAAAGGTAGCTAATACTCATCCATCTAAACTGAAGCCAATAGGAGAAACCTACCTTGCTCTTTATCAAAATACACTCCTTCTTTCACAAAGATAACATGGAGCCATACTGCCACACTTTGGTAAGATTATTTAAAACAGCAGAGTTTGGCATACAGTAGGTGATAAGTCAGTAAAATGAGTATTTTTGGAAAAAGGAGTTCTAATAGAGTATGTATCATATGAATTATACATACTACCTCCTTGTTCTACAGTCAAAAAGCACACTGACATTGAAGTCTCTGAGAAATCCTGAGGTAATTTCCCAAACTCATTTAGCTACAGAATCCCTTTTTTCCCTAATAATATCTATCATATTCATCCAGAACATAGTTTAGGAAACACTAAAACACTAGAATGATTAGATAAGTAAAAAAGCATTTAGAAGAAAACTTACCAAAATGAGTTTTTAAAATCATATTTAATCGTCCCCAAAATAATTTATTTAAAAATAAAATTTAGAAGTCTAGAATACTTGTAAGGTTGCTTCCAGTTCTAAGATTGCAAATGATTATTTTAATGTGACTTAATTGATCAAAATTCCTTTTAAAAACTTTAAAGAAGAAAGAAGTTCATTACTTATTAATTTCAAATGTGTGATGATCCTGTTTTAGTATCCTCTGGCAAAATATATTTTCAGGTCATGAAACTGAACATCCTTACTGTAATATTCTATCTTTCAATAAATTATGAATCCACTCTGACTCAAGCTTTCTTCAGTGATTTAGAATGTTTGAATTTTTCAAAATCAACTTTCATTTTAAAGTTAGAAGAGATACTTCCAATTCGTAAATTCCTTGTGCTTTCTCTGGCTTTTGAGACTTTATACAAGCTGATCCCTCTGCTGGCAATCTTGTCTTACCTGCTCACCTCTACACCTCATTCTCCTTCATGTCTCAGTCTATGTCTCACTCACTGCCTTCCATGACCTATTTACACCACCTGTGCCCCTTTTTGGACACTTTGTGTCCACAGCACATTATACTCCTCAAATGTCCCTTCATCCCTCTAGCACTGTGTGGTACTTACCACATTAATTGTTTTTAATATATTTTGATACTTAGACTTTTAAGAATCTAATGAGAGTTATGATCTTCTTCACCCCAAAAATATAGAAGCCCTACAATTATCTGCCCTGTTTTGGGGGTTCATAAGACTCATGTACTATACTAAAATTGCCAGCTTACTTCTCTGTGTCCTGCATAAGGAGAGATTAGGCCATCTTTACCTCTGTCTAACCAATACCTAATGCAGTACTTACAGTTAAGTGCTTACTAAAGTTCTAGTTGGATAAACGAAGATTTAAGAATATGCAGAAACTACTGACTTCTCCGTTCTCAAAAACCTCAAAACATTTTGTTAGCGCCTATCCCAGCACATAAAAATCGATGCAGTAAAATTTCCTTACATGGTATAATTCTTTATTCTAATAGTTTTGGGTTGTTGTTTTTTGTTTGTTTGTTTGTTTGTTTGAGACAAAGTCGCCCTTTGTCGCCCAGGACGGAGTGCAATGGCGGGATCTCAGCTCACTGCAACCTCCGCCTCCCAGGTTCAAGTGATTTTCCTGCCTCAGCCTCCCAAGTAGCTGGAATTACAGGCACCCACCACCTAACCTGGCTAATTTTTGTATTTTTAGTAAAGACGGTGTTTCGCCACGTTGACCAGGCTGGTCTCAAACTCCTGACCTCAAGTAATTCGCGCCCCCCAGGCCTCCCAAGTGCTGGGATTACAGGCATGGGCCACAGCTATTAGATAATAGCTATTATCTAATTGCAATTGTCTAATAGCAATTCTAATAGTTTTAAAACACTTTTTAAAGAAAGCCATAGAACATGTCTTCAAACAAAATTTTAGACAAAACAGATTAAAGGTACTCAGAAAGTATTCTTACTTAAGTGGCATCAGGGAACACATATGTCAATGCTTGACTCTACTTGCTTCCTCTTAGCAGTCCCTGAGGTACCACCATGAAAGGGTCTCTGGAAAGAACAGTGGAAACAGACTAACAAACAATGCTATTATCCTCTCTTTCCCAAGAGTCCTCTTCCCCACCCCTCATTTTCTCAGCAGATGACCTAACCTACTTTACAGAACCTTTTTTAAAGCTGAAACTTCCTGTTTCTTCCCTATCAAACCTGTAAACCTAGCTACACCTGTACCAATTCTGTCTCTTAGTAACACAATTGTCCCTCTTAACATTTAAGATCCAGTCCCTCTACCTATGCTTTGAATCCTAACTTCTCTGACTGCACGGAAATCCTACACTATAAATTAGACCTCCACATTCTAGTATGTACACTAACTTCCTCTCAACCAACTCCTTCCCATCTACACCTACATGTAAACATGCTCATTTTGCATTCACTTTAGGAAAAAACAAAAACCCTGCCTAACTGCTATTATCCAACACCTCCCCACCCAAATATCCTGGCTACCCCTTTTCCATTCTCTTCCTCTCCGGAAACATGTTTTTAAAATAATGGTCCATAGCCCACCTCATTTCATATCCCATCCTCTCCTCAACCTACTCCATACTAGCTCCCACACTCATGAATTTACAAAAAACTGCTGTTATCAAAAGTTCACCTTCAATTATCAATAACTCCAATAAGCATTTTAAAATCTGTATCTTATTTAATGTCCCATAATATTTCACCTAAGTGTTGAACACTTCCTCATTTGCAAACTATCTTCTCTTAACTTTTGTGACACTCCTTGGCTTGCTTTCTTCCTCTCCAACCATTCCTTCTCATTTTTCTTGTAGGTTTATCCTCCTCTATATAGCCATTAAATAGTGAAGTTCCTTAAGACCCTGGGTACGAGTCCAGTTCCAGATCCTCTTTTCTTCTCACTATATACTCTCTCCTTGGACAACTGTTATAACGACTTCCAAACTTCTATTTATAGCACAGACTTGCATATCAAAGTTTCTTAAAACAGCTCTCTAGAGCCCCAAAGCATCTGACACTCAACGTATGCAAAACTGACTTGATGGATCCTCATGAAAACATTCCCCACTAAAGTGTTCCCTACCTTGGTGGATGTCAACCCCATTTATCCAACCTTAGAAGACAGAAACCAAGGAGCTGCATTTTTTACACAGCCCATTCCTTCCTCCTTCCCATCATATTCCCAATATCCAAACAGTCACCAAGTTCAACTTAATTTTTCCTTCCTATTTTTAAATCCATCTACCTGTATCTCCATAATAATCCAAGTTCAAATAATCTTTGCAATAAACGCCTACCTTTCCCAAACGCATTCACACCCCATTCAAATCTATTCTCTACACTGCAATTAGAATGTTCTTTCCAAAATACACACCGGATCAAGTCACCCCTACTTAAAACACTTCTGAGGCTTTCCTTACTCTTAGGATAAAGATCCAAATCCGTAACTTGGTCTACCAGTCCAGAAATGCATGTATGGTCACTTCTTAACTTTCTAGCTTCACCTGGCACATTCCCAGTCCCTTTCCCCAACTCTCAGTTTTCACATGTCAACCACATGGCCTTCTTTCAGGTTACGCACAATCTCTCTCTCCTGTCAGACTTTATCATATAGCATACACTCTGCATTTCCCCACACTTCCTTGCCCAGACAACTCTTCTATGTGTCTCAGATGTTCCCTCTAATGTAACTTCCTTTGTTTTTTATACTCTACACAATCTAAGTCTGTTTTCTTGGTTGCACACTTCCTGTGACTTTCCTTTATTAACTCATATATCAGCTTGTGATTATACATTTAAAAGTATAATTTACCGTTTTTCTATTTCACCATTAAATACAAAAGAGCAGGGGCCATGAATCTTTTTTGCTCTCAACTGTCTGTCTCTCTTTCTCACACACACACACAAACACACAGAATAAACAAAAATATTTTTTAAAATAAAAACAATCTTTTCTATTACCTTTTTCTAAACATTCCTTATAAACATATTAATCACATTCCTATTCATAAATATTAATACATTATTTACAGATATACATATGTGATTTTCAATTTTCTAGTAAGAACCCCATATCTTTAATATAAACTTAAGCTTTTAATTTAAATTAGCTTTTATTTCACTGGTAAATAATTAAAAGAGACATTTAAAATAATATAATAAAATCTCTTATCTATATTGTATGTGGTTTCTCAGCAATCTATCATACCATATTATTTCAGGGAAAAAATAACCCCTCAAGAATCCCAAATTCTGATATACGAGTTACTTTCTGTGACCCTAGGTGCTTTCAAATTCTTAACATTCAACACATAAAAAGTATGACCAGATTATAAAGTCAATGTGATAAATAATACTAATATAGCTAACACATATTGGCTGCACACTGAATGCCAGGCCCCATGGTAAGTGTGTAAGTTTTACATGGAACTACTCACAACTCTGAGAGGTATATACTATCATTATTCCCATTTTATAAAAAAATTATAGAATTTATTTAAAAAGATACTGCAACCTTCCCAAGTTCACACACAGTGAGCAGATGAGAGTCAAACCATAGCAATCTAACTCTGGACTCTACAATTCATACTATCACACAAATGACCTATTACCTCAAATATGTGTATATATCAATGTGCAAGATATAAGCAAGTCATACAACAGACATTTTGAATAGTTTTCAACACAGACATTAAAGTGAACCAGAAAACATAAAAGCATAAATTTCTATAGGTAAAAGGGAACACTTTAAAAAATTCTAACGGTAAAAGTAGAATATAAAACTAAAATATTTATAAGATTATGCTGCTATACCCTTAATTTAAAATTAGAAAGTAAAAACAGATTAAAGAGTTAATAACAAATTTATTATTACCATTTTAAAAATTCCCCCAAGAATGCCCATGTATCAGTAGTGCTCAAAACTTTTTAAACTCATCCACCCCCATTTTGTTTTCATTTGTTTTTTAAGAGAGCGGGGGGGGGTCTCGCTCTGTTACCAAGGCTAGGGGACAGTGGCACAGTCACAGCTCACTGCAGCCTCAAATTCCTGGGTTCAAACAATCCTCCCACCTCAGTCTCCAGAGCAGCTGAGACTACAGGTGTGTTATATCACTTCTAATTTTTATTTTATTTTTTTAGAGACAGCGTCTCTCTATGTTGCCCAGACTGGTCTGGAACTCCTGGCTTCAAGTGACCCTCCTACCTCAGCCTCTCAAGTAGCTAGGATTACAGGTATGAGCCACCATGCCTAGCTCTCATCCCTTTTTGATGAACAAAACATTTTCTCTCCTCCAATAAGATGCAAGAATGGGCCTTATGGATGCAAATCCTGATGCCATTCCATCGAGATTCACACTTCTACTGTCTAAACCAGGCGACTACTCAGAGCTTTTTCAAACTTACGTCCCTTCCACCTCCATTCTCAATTGAGTTGCTTGCTATGGGAACAACAATCTTTGGTTAACTGTCCATCCATTTTAATCCTTTTTCATGGTTAAAATCTGAATTAGCTGAAGGTATCCTTTTGGTAAAATATGTTATATTATTTAGAGTAGAAGTCAGCGAACATTTGTAACCATCATATGGTAAATATTTGAGGCTTTAAGAATAACATAGCACCTCCATTGTATGTTCTTATTTTTTTTTTTAAACAATTCTTTAAAAACGCAATAACCATGCTTAGCTTGATGGCCTTCCAAAAACAGATCTCCTGCACAATTTACCCACAGCAGCCATTAGTTTACCACTCCCTGATCGAAAGAATGATTCATGGTTCTAGCAATGTCTCCATCAGTAAGAACAAAAGAATTCTGTGAAACAGCAGCAACTCTGCTCATTCCTTGTCCATCTTGGCCCAAGTTATAAATCTGTATCATCCATTTTTCAGATCACATGTATAAAATATTTCTAAAATTATCCATTGCAATTTGAACAAAAGGGTCATCTTCTGAGAATGTGAATTATAGTATGGAAGAAACAAGAAAAGAAACCGAGCTATTTGAGAGGTTTATTATCCTGCATTTTTGGCTAAACCAACATTTTCTGATAGTATGCTACTTCATATAAACAGCCATCCTTCCCAGCCAAAAAAAATTTGCCATTATCTCAGTGAAAGGTATTGTTAAAAGGCAAGTGTCATTAGTGGGAAGAAAATATAACGGATCTAGAAGCCGCTGCATTCTATCAGACATATTGCCACTAAGAACTCTACTCAGTTTGTAAAGAAATGGTCAGTAATTTAAAATGTGAAATCTTACCAGTCATGGTAGCTCATGCCTGTAATCCCAGCACTTTGGGAGGCTGAGGCAGGTGGATCACTTGAGGTCAGGAGTTCAAGAGCAGCCCTGCCAGCATGGTGAAACCCTCTACCAAAAATACAAAAATTAGCCAGACATGGTGGCACATGCCTGTAGTCCCAGATACTTGGGAGGCTGAAGCAGGAAAATTGTTTGAATCCTGGAGACAGAGGTTGCAGTGAGCTGAGATCACGCCACTGCACTCCAGTGTGAGTGACAGAGCAAGACTCTGTCTCAAAAACAACAACAACAACAACAAAACCCCAAGAAATCTCAAGTCACATAGCCTGGGTTTAAAGTTGCTAAGGCTGAGGATGAGAAAAACATTTACTATTTCTAAGCCTCAGTGTCCTCATCTGTATGACTAGTATCACAATAGTCACCACCCTGGAAAGTAGTCATAAATTACTAAATTAAACCATATAAAGTAGTTAATACTGTACCTAAAAGTTGGCTGTTACTTTAATTACATTCTATATTACATATTACATCTACATAATGACTTTTCATGTTAAACACAATCTTTGTAAACCTAAATAGGAAAAAAATTTGAGCATCTTTTTAACAACCTTTTCAAAGTCATGTTAGATCAATATATTCATTCCAATTATTTGATTTAGCTGTGAAGACCGAGAAGTGCCTTTCTCTCCTGTAGCATATAATTATTATGAAAATAAGACCCTGCTGTTTGGCACCAGTATCATCTGTCTAACTAGGCTTTCACTTCATCTTTAGGTTCTAAACATCTAATATGTTCTAAAAAGTCACTTTTTCAGATCTTCTCACATCTATTCTCTCAGTTTTGTCAGATATAAAAGGCTAGTTACGGCCGGGCGCGGTGGCTCAAGCCTGTAATCCCAGCACTTTGGGAGGCCGAGACGGGCGGATCACGAGGTCAGGAGATCAAGACCATCCTGGCTATCACGGTGAAACCCCGTCTCTACTAAAAATACAAAAAACTAGCCGGGCGAGGTGGCAGGCGCCTGTAGTCCCAGCTACTTGGGAGGCTGAGGCAGGAGAATGGCATAAACCCGGGAGGCGGAGCTTGCAGTGAGCTGAGATCCGGCCACTGCACTCCAGCCTGGGCGACAGAGCAAGACTCCGTCTCAACAACAACAAAAAAAAGGCTAGTTACACTTCTGCTATTATGTTTTTGAGTTCTAAAAGGCGAGTTTATTGGAATACAGTTATTTGTATACTATTGTAGCATATAAACAAAATTATAGAAATACAATATATTGTATAAATATATTATTTATCATATAAAACATATAATATACAATATATAAATATAAATTTATAGAAACACTATGTGATAATTACTGTTTACGGCCTGTTATTAAAATCCCAGCCTCTAAAATTCTAAAAACATCCAATCTTATAATTACAAATCTGTTACTGTGTGAGTTAAATTATAATCTTTAAAGCAAGAATGCATTTTCTGATTTGTTAACTGTAATAGCTTCTCCACAGAAAAACAAAGTACTTACTTTGTGCTGAGTGTTCTAAAAATTTATTTATCTTCATAAGCACATAAGCTTAAGTATTCTCCCTATTTCATACATAAAGAAAACTGAAGTTCAAGGCAGCAGTTTGTCTGAGGGCACACATTTGGAGAACAGAAGAAACAGTAATCAAACCCAGGTCTCCTGATTCCAAGTTTACTGTTATTTTTATCATGTTACAGCTTCCTTATTAGAACTCTAGTTTTCTCCCCACTGACACACAGATTTGATTAAAAACTTAACAGAACCCATATAAGTCAGTTCAAGTTAAGTCCTCTAAGCTGGGTAACTATTCTCAGAAGGCCCCTTAGATGCCTACTATTTCTTTGTAATTATAATAAAATATAGAACCTTATTAAGTGTCAAAATTAATCTTGGTGGTCTATTTGCTCAAGTAATTGTGAATAAACAAGCTTCAAAGAATGTGTCATATTCAGAATTTAGTCAACTGTTAAGAATTCATTTAGATAATTCAGATTACATTATCAATACAATTACCAATACAAATTTGTCATTTAAAGAAAATGCAATACTAAAATAAAAACAAAGAAAATGCAATACTACTCTTCCAAATTTTATTAATCATAAACCAATCAAATCTTGCTAAAAAAAAAAGAGAGACTCTATTCAGAATTGAGGTTTCCATAAACCAAAGCAGGGATGCTTCATAAAAAAGAATTTAAAACACAACAAAATGACAACATTTAATTGCTTAAAATAACAAATTTTCAAGTTTTGATTTTTAAGTTGTCATATGAGCTACTTTGCATACTTTTAAAATTCCCTTTAAAACATTACTAGCGAAACATTAAATTCAAATCTAGGAACCTGCTGAAAAGTTACTGTGTATTAATTTAAAGACGAAAAATCCTTTAACTGCTTATACTAACGCCAACGTAAATAATCTTGAAAGATGAGTTTCATTTTTAATGTTTCAGTTTCAAGCACAGTACTCAAAATAACATAATTCTTATGCAACGACAGCAAAGTTGTTTTAGACAACGGATGTTTCACTAAGTTGCCTAGAATGTAGTGTCTCTACACCCAAAAACTAAACCAGAGTCAAACACGAGATACATATTTCTTGCATTATACTATAATTCTTTTGCCATGACAAGTTACATGTCTTTTTCTATTCATGACAGAAACCAAATAGACCATGACATATGACCACCACAGGACAGCTGCAGTCCAGAACACAGTCATCCTCCAACATTCATGGGGGAATGGTTCCAGGAAACCCCCACACCAAAATCAAAATCCAGGATGCTCAAATTCCTCATATAAAATGGCACAGTGTTTTCATATAACCTATACATACACTCCTCCTGCACACTTTAAATCATCTCTAGATTACTTATAATACCTAATACAATGTAAATGTCATATAAATAATTGTTACACCGTATTTTTAAAATTTTTTGTATTTTGTTTTCTAAACTATTTTGATCTACAGCTGAATTCACAGATGTGACACCTGCAGATAAGGAAAGCCTGCTGTACATGAATTCTTCCTGTGTCCCTGCTGCAAAAAAACCTGCTATACCCATTTGTACTGCCATGGATAACCTAGGAGTTACCTATACCACACATCTCATTCTCTTTACAATTTAGTTTTAACACAAGCAGAAGTTGCATTTGACTATGTTGCCACCTAAATTTTCTTATCAAAAACTTCTCATTCAACCATCCTTTTCTTACCTGTGATGCCTAAGCTCAAATATGGCTGTTTTTGAGTGTGTAAGGTAAATAACTAAAGGAGGACCTGTCTCACAACTGATGATGGTCTTCTCTGTAGTAACTTCTCAACTTACATTCATCACTATTCAATACGATAACACGTTTGTGATTTTTCAGTACCCTGCTTTATCAAATTCCATCAAGAAAAAACATGTTATCATTTTCACCAATTTGTTATAAAATACTTACACTCCTCTATATTCCATAGGTCCATAACATTATTTATTGCAAAGTAATTTATTAACACTCACAATTTCCTCATAATTTCATCGACATAGCTTCTCAAAAACAAAATAATAGAAACTGAGACTGTTCACATTTAAAACGTCTTTCACAAACTTTAAATTTGATTCCTATAATAGCCTTTGCCACTTTTAGATATAACCACAAAAGCAACTTAAATATCCTAAAATTAGCTGTTAAAAATTTTTTTCTAAGTAAAAGTGCATTAAAATAGAAAGTTATTTTAAATAAGTATGTTTGGTATTCTCTGCCAACTAAAGCTTAGTATTACAGATATTTTTCTACGAATTCTGAAATATATACAAGGAAACTACTAGTAAGAATGAAACTAATCTGTTTAGTATTACTTATTCAGAGTAGTTGTACAAGATACGATTTTGTTACAATTCTGTAGTGACATGGTAAATACCCACAAAATTTGAGAAAGGGAAGAATGACTGTCAATTGGTTTTCACTTTAGTAGAAGCTGCATTAGACTGTTATTATTATTTTCTTATTATTCATCCATGTTTCCAGATTATGAAAAAAAAAGAAAACCAAAAACTAACTTACAAAGAAATTCTAAATCAACTAAAAAACTGAAATTGATTAGGATTTATTTAACCTAAAGCTAAAGTCTTTCTTAAATTCTGTTTAAAATATATATAAACAGATTGACAAAATAGAAGTCAAGACATCTCTTCTCCGACAGTTTCCAAAAAGAATATAAACTGTTGTGATGGTTGTAAATATCGCAAATAACTGTATAGGAGGCAGATGCAATAGCCAAGTTCTCTTCATATATTGCTAAATGTCACTTGATGATTACCCAAAGAGAAAAAGCTTTGCATATTCTCTAATCAATTCAGGATTACATCAACCACCTAAATTATTTCTTAATGTTCAGTGTTCCATAAAAACAAATCATAGTAGAAATCAGTAGCAATATTTTTCCAGAGGTCTATCCACAATGCCTTAACCATGATTTATTTTTGGTATTAACTAAACATTTTTCCTTTATTTTTTAGGCCTGTTTCATCCTTGAGTCTATAAAGTAATTATATTAATAGTACCTTCCGAAGTTTTTTGCTTTTTTTTTTTTTTTCTTTTCTTGAGACAGGGTATCACTGTGTCGCCCAGGCTGGAGGGCAGTGGCATGGGACAGAGCTTACTGCAGCTTCAACCTCCCTGGGCTCAGGCGATCCTCTCACCTCAGCCTTTCGGGTAATTGGGATTACAGGCATGTGTCACTACTACTGGCTAATTTTTTTTCAGTTTTTGTAGAGATGGGGTTTTCCATTTTGTCCAGGCTGTTCTCCAACTCGTGGCCTCCCAAAATACTGGGATTACAGGTGTGAGCCACCACACCCGGACTCTTCTGAAGTTTTAATGCAGTCTTTTTATACTGCAGATTCTATGTTTAGAAAGTACATACATACTTGAAATAAAAATGTAAATGCTCTTCTTTTAAAATATTATAAAGCTCTAAGTGGAACACTACTAAAGTTCTGATAATAGCACTACTAAAGTTCTGATAATAGCAAACCCAAACCCTTACATAGTACTTGATTCATACCAGTTATTAGTCACAGATCACACAAAGTAGAAGCTATTATTAGCCCATTTTACCGAATGGAAAACAGACTCTCTCAATACGATTCTGCCTCACAACAAATAAAAACCATTATAGTTTGTGAAAGGCACACTCCAGCTCCCGCTTTATGTTCACACCGCTTTACAATGAAGAAGATTAACAATACAGTAAGTACTGCAATTAAAAATGTTTGTAAATGCTTCAAATTTTAAAAAATGGTGTAAGTATCAATACAATAATTCTACTTGTAAGAAAGAATGAAGAATGCTCCTTCAGCCTCTCAGCAACATATTCACACCTAACATTTTATTCATCATGTAACCCTTCACACCTAACATATTTTATTCATCACTATAACAACCTTGAGAGATTACAGCTGTTTTAGAGACTACCACGCAAAGCTTCTATTTCATTGATACTCTACTAAAAAAGGAAATAGTAACTCTACTACACACATTTACTTTATTACATGTTCCCCCAACCCCCAAAAATTATAATAATCAAGTGTTGAAAGAACTATGCTATCTTCAATGTAGAATGGGAATCCCTAATTCTAAAGCATTTAATATGGTATCTTTTTTTTTCCCCTGAAAGTTGTCTCTAGGTTTTATACCTTAACTTTCACATTAATCAGCACACACTAAATAAATGTATACCTAAGATACATACATAAATAAATCCTATCCACGGTTCCTATTCATCTCTGAATTTGAGACCACCAATAATGAAAACTAGTGCTTAAACTATGATGGAAATCATGGTAATTTGGGGGCATTTTACAACATAGTTAGTGTCTCAAATCATCTTTGCAACAAGAAATGAATTTACCACCAAAGAATGGCACTATGAAAAGCATTTATATAATTTTGTAACCTACGTGATTTCTACTTTTCTATGTTTTAGAAAATTAAGCTCTACAAATGAAATAAAGCTTACTTCTTAAATACAATGTACTGCTATTTCTAGTTCAAAATCACAGATTTTCAGATTGAAAAAATTTCAATCCACTTATTTTTCAAAAGAGATAACTGGAACAAAGAGAAATTCCATGACTTGCCCAAGATTACCTACAGGTTAACTGTCAGCAGAGCTTAAACCCAAAATCCATATCTCCTAACTCCCAATCCTTTCACTAAAAAATGAAAAAAAAAAAAAAAGACAAAAGATTTCTAATAAAGTGGAATAATTTTAAGAAAGGCAAATATCACTATTTTACAAGGCAAAAAATAAATCATTTTAACAGACTGGCAAAACATGAACTAGTTCTTGGGGGGAAAAAAGAGAAGTCTTCTAAGAAAAAATGTAATCAAGAGAGTCCCAAATCCGGTAAAATGCTTGAAAACTCTGCCTCTATATCTCATAAATATGCAATCATCATTACGTGACAACTAGAAAGCAGACTTAATAAACTAAATAGATTCACTATTCAAACTAAGAAATAAACAAATGACAAAGCTTTCCTTCTGTCCAAAAAAAGGTTTTTTATTCTACAGTTTAAGAATTCTGATATTTGGAAAAAGTGCTCCTGTTCTTTAAAATATATCTCATATTTTTAAAAATGTAAAATCTAATTAAACGTATACCATAGCACCAAAAACAATTTTTAGCTTCCTATCCATTTACTTTGTTAAAAATGTTTTAAATCTTAAGGTAGATGGTGATAATTACAGTCATGTTTTAAACCAGAGACAGAAACAACCATAAGATATGAGCATTTCCTTTCTCAATCACACTTGAAATGAATGCATCAATTTTAACCTGTAAACTTTTAAAACTGCTCTTAAAATTCTACTTTCCTCTTGAGTAAAATTTAACCATTGCAATTATAACTAGACTGACTACAGATGATCAGTGCCTATCTTTAAATTCACATGTACAAATATTACACCCCATTTTAAACAGCTTTAATTTGAGGTTTTCTAGAAATTTCAATGTGATGTGATATATGAGTTTTCCCATTTAAAATATTGCTCAGTTTATTATTTAATATAACAAATCATTTCCAGGAAGAGTAGAAACTAAAGAAACTACAGTTTCACTCACCAAGTAATTTTCAAACCAATGTTAAATAAATTCAACTCGATACACAACATAAAACTTTTGAAGTCATAAGAATTAAAATAATAGAAAATACTGTACAAGATACTTTACATGTGCTGAGTTAGATATAAAACAGCAAGATCTACTATTGAACAAAAAAATCCAGTCTTCCTAATGTTTTTAGATCTAAATCTCAACTAAAAAGGTGAAATAAAGTTAATTCACACACCTAGATACACAGTTTGATGGATGAGAAAGCACCTCAAATGGTACCTTGCATTCAGTAGAGTAAGCACTATGCTGAATGAATGAAAAGAGAAAATGAGTCAAAGAACTCCAAGTTCTAATAAGATTTCTAAACTGATTGACGAGTATGACAACATGACTGTTCTAGTAAAGAGAAAACTCCAAGCAAGAAAAACCACTTCCATTCAAAATAGGTGGATTTTGAGAATAATACACAGATATACACAGATAAAAAGAATGCTTATTGTATCTTAACTCTGAGATGCAGACTAGGGATAGAAATTCACTTTACCAATATTTCCTCCCCCCATACTCCCCCCCAAAAATTAAATTAACTCAAAATCAAAATTGATAGCTCATTTTTACTGAAAAAAAAAAAAAAAAAGATATTCCTACGAGGATTAGCCATTACCATAATTTAGCCAGACACCATTAAGCTGCTTCATTTAAAAAATATAACATTACCAAAAGATTTCAAGAAAACGCAGCAATCCTCAGTGACTGAAAGTTTGTGGGTTTTTAAGAGATGCACGGATGTAAAAGCAGATGCAAAGATGAGTTTTGTAAAACCTGCCCCATCTTAAAAATGGAGTATTATAACCTTTGTGATAATTTTTTCAAATAGCAAGAAAGACATGTAAATTCACTGACGATTTCTATCAAATATTTATAAACCTAAAAATTAATTTCAAATTAGTAAATCTTGGAGTTTACTTCCAGTTCCATTCACTTTGGCCAAGAATTGAATGAAAGTATCCCAAATCACTCCTTGAAAACACACGTTCAGTGTGAACATTACACTGTTAAATCTCCATTAGATGTATTAAACCTCAGTACCCTTGCTTATTTCAACAGCCATGAGTGGTTATCAACAACTGAGATTAAATCACAAGAGATTTATACACAAAAGTTAGGAAATACACTACATTAAAAAAAAAAGGCCATTATAATCATGTCCTGCCCTCACCTCACAAAAGACATTCATTCTAAGCTCGCTGAAACTTCCTAGTCATTAGAGAAGTTCTGATGAAGTAACATTAGTAATTATGACTATCTCAAAACAGTTACAAAAGCCTCATAAAAATCAACGCACTACATAAATTTCAAAGGCTTGGTGTGCCCGGTGCGACTGCTTTTAACTGCCCCCCACACACATATTCACACACCGAACCTCTATCAGTTTAGCAGAAAATGTTACAGATAACATAACTCCTTTAAGGTAACTTCCAATCACATTACTGAAGTGATAGGTCCACTTCTGAAAAGCAATTTTTAAAGATTCCTAACATACTCATTTTGACAACCCACAAAATTAAGAAAAAGGTCTTTTTTAAGCTATTAAACAAAATATGTCCCAATATAAGCACAACAACTTTTACTGGCCGAGTTCCATCCCACAGTAAATATGTGGACAAAAATCAAAACTCTTCAGTGTACTCCAATAATAGTTTTTAATTAAACGAGAGGCATACCATAAGAATTAGAAAAAGCCTACTAAACTTCTGGTTTTAGGGAATTACAGGCTTTACACTTCTGCAAAGATGTGTTTTAGTAAATGCAAGACGAATCACTGACCAACTATCATCACACATCAGAACCCTTCCAACAAAAAACCTAGGACTGAATTTAGGGAAAACAAAATAAACGATAGAGGAGGAAAAAAAAATTATGTCTTGCCACGGTATCGCAGCCGCTGGATAGCCTGCCTGTGAAATGCTAATGCTACTTCGGAGCAGTTAGTCACCAGCTATTGTGTAGGGCAGGAGAAAGCCGAGCCGGCCGCGCGTGCAGAGCAAGCAAGCGAACGAGCGAGCGCGCTCTCCCCCTTCGCGCCGCTCCCGCCGCCGCCGACTCTCGCGCGCCCCCGCGCCCGCACGGACGCGCGCGCCGGCCCCTCCTCCTCCGGCCTTGCACTGCACAACACTCATGACGTATCTTTATTTCTAGCACATTAACAAAATATCACAAATAAATTGTCCGCAGCCCCTGCGGCCCCGGAGTACGAGTACCCCCGGCCACTGGCCCCCGCAGACCCCGCGCCGGCCTCCCAACCCTCCCCGTGGCCTTTGAAGCTTTCACGTTCTAGGGCCAAGTTTTTGTCTCTGTAAAAAATTGCGGGAAATTCAATTTTTATTCGACTCAGGGAAAAGTTTCTTTGCTCTGCGACGTGAATGTCTCACCAGATTCTGGTAGGTCCTGGGATGCTCCTTCCCAGTCCAGTCTGTGCGCCGGGGCAGCAGCTGCGGGGAGAGGACACCCCGTGAGCTCGGCCCCCGGCCCCTGCCCGCCCGCTCCCCTCCCCCGCCCGCCCCGCGCCCCGGCGGGGACCCCCGA
>NC_045438.1:93242744-93258722 GCF_002776525.5 Piliocolobus tephrosceles | reverse complement strand
GGCAGCGACGGCGCAGCGGCCCAGGGGCGGCCGCGCGGCGGCGGGACGCGCCGGGCCGCCGCCGCCCTTACCTCCTTCTCGGCCACCTCGCGGATCAGCACCTGCAACAACAAAGCGGGGAGAGCTGAGCCCCGCGCCCCGGGCCGCGGCCCCGCAGCCGCCGCCTCCCTCCCCCACGCCCGCGAGCAGCGAGCGCCGGCCCGGCCCGCGCCGCGCGCCGCCGTACCTGCGCCGCCTGCTGACAGGGTCCATCTTCCAGGAACCGGGCGATGAGGAAGTAGAGCTCTGCGCGGGAGAGAGGGACGGGGAGACACACAGGCTGAGCGGCCGGGCGGCGGGGGGCGGGGGACCGCGGGCGGAATCGCCCGGTGCCAGCGGCCCCGGCAGCCCCCCGACTTACCCGATCGCAGCTCCGAGAGGCCTTTCCTCTCACAAGACATGTTTATGGGTCACTTCAGGGCCACCGACGGGACACCCCGCCGCCGAAGGGAAGCGGGGACGGTGCCGCCGCCTGCCCTATAGCTGTCAGTGTGTGTTCACCAGCCGAGCCTCGGCTCCACCATTCAAGCAACGGCGGCGGAGGCGGAGGAGGAGGAGGAGGAAACAACAACTCTCAGGCAGCGGCTACGGCCGTGGCCGCCTCCGCCGCGGATCCCTCCGCCGCAGAAAGGAGTCCGCCGCCTTCGCGGCCCGGGGCTCGGCCCCGGCGCCGGCCCGCGCACCCACCCCCCGCCGCTAAGAAAGGAGTGCCTCCGACCCTTCGTCCCCAGCGCTCCGCACCCGGCACGGCGCGACCCCCACCCGCTTCTCCCCTCAGGGCGTGCGATTTATTTATTTATTTCCAGTCGGAGAAGATGTCGGAGCCCAAGCCGCCGGTTGGCTGGAAGGCGCTTTCTCTGTGGAGGCCGATAGTGGCAGGGAGGGGGCCGGGGACGGCTCCGCGGAGGGATCTGACGCACACGGAGCCGCAGCACAGGCTCTATTCAGCGGCGCTGGCTGGAGCTGAGATGGAAGTTAGTTTCTATGTAGCAGAAATAGGAAACAAATGAAGCAAAACTGCCCAAAGAGGGGAAATGCCCCAAGGATGGGTCTCACTCACGCGCGTACACAGACACACACGCAGAGAGCACTCACGCTGGGCAAGCTCGGGATCGCGCTACCCTGCCCGAGTTGAATGATAGTGTTTGGTTTCTGTCTCTTGCCATGTGCATGTGTATAAATGCTGCGGATTGGCATCTGTGTAAGTCTTGTCCTGCGTTATTTCTGCAGCCTGTGCAAGTGTTGTGTAATTTATTGGAGTGCTGTATATTGCAATAGAGGTTTGGGCTGCTTTTTGTTAAGCACTTGCGTTTTGCAGACCCGTTATTTGCTGAAGCCACCTCTGCATATTTCTTTTATTACTGCCATTGCCTTTGGCGTACGTTTTTTAAATGTTTTTTATTGTTAAACGGGCAAAGCGAACTCTTGATTTGTACTTCAGATACTCTTTTTCCTTATTACAAAAAGGCTAGTGATGGTTAATTAGGTATTTGGAATTAAAGAACCTTAAAGCTTTTTTAAGTGTTTACGAGAAAGGAGAATGTAAACCTGAGGGAAAGGAGAGAACGCTAATATTTATCTCTAACTAATCTGGAGGTAATTTACTGACAGATCGATAACCTACCGAAGGATATTGAAAGAGTATACTACAGTTTAGCCAAGGTGAATAGTGATTAAATAATTTAAATAATCTGTATCTTGCAGTTGACTTCGTCATGCTAATTAATGGCTTCTAATTTGAGATGTAAACCATTTCTGTTTACAGTTAATCACGGGAAGACTTCTTGAAAACTGACGAAAAGAGAAAAAAATAATCTTTCATAAATTAGTATGTAATTACCGGTTTTATATGCTAAATCATACATCTGTGTTTTGCTGATGAGGATAAGGGCCTTGTTTTTTAAAAAACGAATATGGGTGAAATTAATGGAAACAATGGAAAAAGCCATTTGTTAGAAAACAAGGACACCAAATGATATTTATCTCCAGATGATTTAAGCACTTTCCAAAAAGACTTGAGAGTTCAATATTTTTTAAGGATTGCATTTTAAAGGGAATTTGGATAGTCGTTCTTTTGTTAACATTTAACAAAAGATTATCCTTAAAAATGTTAGATAATAAACTGCATTTTATGGGTCTGGTTTAAAAAGGTTATTTGTGGGGAAAAGACCAACAAGCTGTATTGTGGTTTTCTAGATTGTTTCCTCAAGCCTTGTAACCTCCTAGCTCCTTACATTCCTAGTGGGAAATAGTTGCTGCAAATGCCTTGGGCTGCACTGCAAGCCCGAGTGTGCTGCACCGGTGTGATGCCCCACACTAAAACATCCAGAAATCATCATACATGTGAGGAAGAAGAAATAAAGCCTCAAACCCTTTGGAATAATAGGATATAAAATTGCCTTTTGTAACTGAATCTTAAAAAAGGAAGGTTACCATGACTTGTCCTATTGCAACCTGGTTATCAAAATAACTTTTTTTTTAATATGGCTATTCTCAAATACTGAAAATATTTGCATCTTTAAAGACACTTAATTCTATTCTATTATAGGTAAAGTAGCCTGTTTCTAGGTGGTTAGGCTTGAAAAGATAGACTGAAAAGATAGGATATTTTGTATGCCTTTTTGCAATTGTATTTACTTTTAAGACCGATGCTGTTTAAAAAAGTATTCTTCAAATAATTGTAATATTTTACATGATCATGAAGTTCTTCAACTAAACAGATTTTAGAAACTACAAATTATAGTGGGATTTTCTGGTTTTGAAGGTTTGAAATGTGTGATTCTTACTAATAGATGTTTTATCCTTGTGATTGAAAATAAACCAAATTATGACATGGAATATAATATTACTCTGGGTAAAGTTTGCCATATATATCTTGTGTGTGTTATGTAAACACAGAAAACTACCAGCATGATTATCTCATATATTCTTTTCATTTAGAAGCCACAAAAGCTTTCACCTAAGTATGCTACTAGTACTTAGCTCCTTAAAAAATTTTGAGAAAATCCCCCTCTAAGTTTTCCAAACATGATGTTCTTGTCATTTTGATTGACTTTTGACAGTGTTTATATTTCTTTTTCAAATGTCCAATATGGATAATAGTAACCTTCCCTTTGAACTATTGTCTGTTTTAAGAAAATATACATTACCTGCTAAAAATTAAAACTTCTCTTCAGCCAAATAAACTCCTTTGTATTTAACAGTGGATATTAAATTGAATTTTACCAAGTCGTTTAAATGTAACAAATACTCCAAATAGCCCTTTTAATTTCCTTAAACATAAAAAAAATTCTGAATTCTAGCATTGACAGTTAACTATAAGATTTATTAAGTTGTTTATTTTACTTATTGATGCACAAAGTCTGTACACAGCAAATAGAAAGAAAAGTCTTATTTGGAAGTTCTAGATTTTAGTTCCCAAAGCAATGACCCTTGCAATTTTTTGTTCAGCCAACTCTTTTGCATATAAGGATAGTTCAGATTCCATCTATATCCTTTCCTGTTTGTTTATTTTAACATTTTTATGAGTTCCAAAAATAAAATATCCCTTTAAAACGATCTCCATGCAGTTTAAATAACAAGGTTAACAAATAATAGTAAAAGTTTGGAAAGCCAAGAGCTAATGTTTTTACATAATATAGTCTCTCTAGGAGAAATAGAAACTTTTCTTGAAATACAAAAGTTTATGTGAAATTCATCACTTTTCACTTGGCATCATGTGAAACAAAATAAACATTTAACAAAAATTTTGTCTTGATCTTGTAAGCTATTATTCCAATAAAAAAATCAAATGCTATCATTTCAGTTCTTTTGGGAACAAGATGGGATGGTATTTATAAGTACAAAAATTATACATTTATGAAATTTACTCTCCAGTAGTATGGTGAATAATACATAACTCAAAAAATCTCTATGAATACAACTTTTAAATTTCATGTTAAATCTTGTTTTTGTTTCGATGTTATGTTTCTTCTATAGCAGAAGCTTTATCCTGTGAAATATAGAAATGTAAAAGTAGAAAACACTGTTCTCTCAAAAATACTTAAAAAAAATACTCATCAGCCCCAAGAACAGAATACAACTGTCAAGGATCTTATTTAACAAGCCACACTCCTCCTTGTGGCTTGCTCCCCAGTATTGTATGTTTCTGTCCATGCTTGTCTGACTTTCTCTCTCCCTTGCACACACACACACACACACCCTTCTTCCTTCATAAAGCATGAATATTTATCAGATTTAAAGCACATGAACAGATATACTATTTGGCTGCTACAAAAAGAATAGAGATAACCAACTTAAGTGAGTCATTTCATTATTTAACAATGTTTTTGTTATTTAACATTAACAATTCTCCCTTACATCTCACTGAGGAATCTTTTTCCTTAAATTAGAGCACGTTTCCTTTTAATGTGTAACAAATATTAGCTAGTCCTCGACAATCATGTTATCCCTTATGTATTTAAATGTTAGTAATTCATTCAATCTTTTTTCTCCAAGTTAAATAATTCTAGTAGTTTATATTTTTATGTCTTAATTTGCACAAGAAATACACATCTTCATGGGTTTATTTATATAGTTTTTTTAAATGATCACTTCATGAGTTTAACAGTACAATTACAAAGATTAAAGGAGAAAAACAATTTTAGAACATATTCCCCTAAGATTTGGAGCAACACAGTGGATGAAGCAGAAAAAGCTGTTCCAGATGGCAGGAAACATAAAGGAGAAGTCTGTAGGCATGTTCTATCATAGGAAGATGTCTGATGGACTGGGAGTGGGCTGGGTTGAATAGAGAACAGTGAAAGAAGAGAAGGTAAAATGGGGGGAGGGGAGGAGAGAATGGGTGCAGAGGCTCTGGTAGTACACTATTATCTATGTGATGTTAAGATAGCATTTCAGAAAAACAGTTACATGGTCACTTGCCTTTATATGTGCCTAAAACCATAAACTTCGGGAATCCCAAAGAAAAAGGATTTTAGTTATAGAAAAGGAAGGGAAAGTTTTATCTGACAAATAGTGAGGAATCTCTACAGAATAAAAATAATGGATATCAAGGACACCAAAGTAGACATTACTGATGATAAAGAAGAACAGGTGTTTGAAAGAGTAAGGACTGAACAGTCAGAGCACCCACAAGTCTGACTTGAGACTCATATATAAGTTCTAATTCAAAATTAAGAATAAAGCCAACTTTGATTTAACTGACTTTAACCAAAATACTCTATTTTCTGAATTCCTATAAGAGACCTAGTTATGCAATCTAATTTGTATATTATTTTTGTTTTTCTTCATATATGGGGATGTGTGTGTACTTGGCAAAGGTCCCCCTGACTTATGCCTCTGTTGCTTTATTCTCTTTCACAGATATTCTCATACATGTTTATTGAAACAATGACTAGCTATTACAAAAAAAATTAGTTCTATCATAGTTAAAAATTTTAAATAATATTGATACCAAGTAGATCTTTCAACCAAGATGTGTGTGCTAAAATTTAAGAAAAGCTTATAATTTGATTTTAAGATTACACCTACAATTCTTGTTGCACTAACAACTAACAATTTTCATGTTTACACTTGAGTGCCTAAAAATACAGGTGCAGATGAAATGGCTGGAGTGGATTTTTAAATGCTCATCAAAATTTACCAACTGATAATGATTTATAGACAAACTACGATAGCCTTTAAATAGAATATTTTAATAAGAATGTATGTGGTATTTCCCCTTAACAGGTATCAGAAGTAATGCCTCTAAGACATCATTAGCAAAAATCTTTCTTAAAAATGTTGAGTAAGTGGCATCATGTGAGAAGGAAGAAATATATTGTCTTTTTGTCTTATTATAGTTTGTACATGTTACACTTTACACTTGTTTTTGTAATTCAGTGTTTTGGGCTTTTTGGTAAGTACATGTGTAAGAATTCCATCTTTCCCTGATATTCCTGCATTTTCAGTTTTTTCCGTGTCTCTATGAAAGTTTCCTTCTTTTCCATCAGTGAAATGTTAGTTTCCAATGGTAAACCAAATATGGAAGATAAGATATGTAATTATTTGGAGAAACAATTCCCAGGTTTTATTTTCAGTTTGGATATATTCTAAGAACTCTAAAAATATAAAGATGAATCTATTATTTCCTCTTATAGTTGGGACTGTCACACATTAAAATCTTCAACATCTCTTATTTTCAGCTGTCCTGGTTATTACGCAAAAGACTAAAACAATTTAAATAATTGGCGTCAAAAGGAGGATAAAACATGTAGCCTGCCTCCCTGCCTTCCTTCCTTTCTTCCTACTTTGCTTCCCTGCTTCCCCCTCCTTCCTGCTTTCTTTCCTCTATTTTTCCATAAGGAAAGAAATGAAGTGCTAAGTAGCAAATATTTGCTGTTTGTGCAGTATGTATTTGCATTTTTGTGTTGCCAAATTTTTCTTATTTCAACATTTTTGCCAAAGTCCAGGTAAATGTGGCCTTTTCATTCAGATGTCAGATTTTACTGAGTTAGAGGAATTACTAAATTTTAAAAAAAGTTTTTGCATTTTTCACAGTCTATAAAGTTTTCAGGACTTACATAAACTTAAACCTCTCTATGGTTAATATAGCTTAACTTCACTTCTTTGAGATATTTAGATATCTTGTTTCATTTTCATTGTTAGGTACAGATCCTATCATACCTTAAAAAAATTTAAATCAGTTTGTGTTGAACACACAATGTCAAATTTCCGTGGCACAATAGTGAAGATATTTTTCCCTAAAACCTATTAACAAGCATTCTTCTATTAGAATAATAATTACAAAGGTAATTTCCTCTATTAATCACCCAAATTTTCCTGTTATTATTTTATCATCTTTTCCCTTTTTACTACTCATAATGTTTTAATAGAAAATTTTTTAATGTTAGAAAAGATGAAAAAAATAGGAACTTCTGTCACAAGTTCTGGTGTTCTGCATTGCTGTGAAGCTGTGTTTCTTTTTTCCTGGGCAAAATTATTTGAGTTGACATTAAAAACCCAAAGTCAACCTCTAACATCTGTCCCTTGCCCTCATATGTCATTCCTACTACTATAGTATCCTTATTGCATCATTCTTCCTTTCTGTCTATGAGTCAGCTGAAGAACCATCATTTAAACACTTACAATTTGATCCTCATTATGTACTTTGTTTCAACACACGGAGATGCCCAGCTTACTAGATAGAGGCCGATAATCTGAAGCAGCAGTGACCCCTCTAACCGAAACATCTGGAAAACAAAGGTTTCATAGTCTGGCTAGTCTCCAGAAATTATCAGTTATTAAAATCTGACTTTAACAGCAATAACTCAATTTATTGAATGGATTGCGAGAGATGTGAATCAATGGCTATATATACCATTCGAATTGAACTACAAAGAATTCACATTTTTGAAACAGAAACAATGAGTATTTATTTCATATAGACTATGTTTCTGTATCTTAACCTAATTGCTTTTATTATGAAATGTATATATTTTACAATGCTAGCTGGAATAAAGTCTACCAAGTTATTTTTAGCAACTGCAAAACAGCATCCTAAAATTTTGTGAAATAATTGCTTGAGTGTGATAGACTCATGCATTTTTTATCAAAACACTTTTTGAGTGAGGGTATGATTTTCATATTTTAAAATCAACAGTTAATTTATAACAGATTATTTTTATTTATACAATATTATTAACCATAGAGAGGTTTGAATCAAGTCCTCTAGCCACAAGTAGATTGAAACTTACAAACTAGAGTCACAAGTTGCATTGACTTCAAAAAGTTTTTTAGTGTGCAGATATTTTCCTTTTAGCTTTTTTAGATTACAAACATGTTGTCATTTATTAAAAGTTTAGCTTTTTTTTCCATAACATGATTTATGCTTCAACACAGTAATATTTGGAGTCTAGAAATCAAGTCATTAACTTTGGAACAATGTTTCAAACCTTTTTATTATGGAAAAATTGTCAAACATTCAAAAAAGTAAAGAGAATGGAAGAATAACCCCCAGGTTTCCAATTCCCAGTATTCACAATTATCCACATTTCGACATTCTGGTTTTATCTATCCTCCCCAACCTTTCTTGCTTGAATATTTTAAAGTAAATCTCATCATTATCCTTGTAAATAATTTGTTGTGCAGTCCAGAAGCAAATTCTTGACTAAATCCTTTTATTCATTGATTGACTCATTTATTTACTATCTCATATATTAAACATTTGTTGAGCTACCATATTCCAGACACTGGATTAAGCCCTGAGAATTGATTAGCCAGGCAATGTCATTAGGATCCTTATTAAGAAGTTCTGTGATGATTGGAAATGTAAACTGCTAACAAATATCATTCAACTGCTTAAACCCCATCCATGATGCTTCATGAGTCCTGGGCAGTCCTTAGTATGATATGTGAGATCCTTCATGATCTCCCCACCTCGGACACGCCACACTCAATTTTATCCATCAGAGCATAATCGCTTTAAATTCCTTCTGTATGGAAATATTTAGTTTTCCAGATATGTCTCCTTTATTTTTTTGCACATACTGGCCTCTCTATAATCTTCATCTCCAAACCAGGCTGATTCCCATGTGGTTTTTCAAGAGACAGCCCATTCTTTGCCTCTTTGGGAAACCTTACCCTGTGTCTTTCCTCCCAGCAAACAAACCACTAGGTGTTCATCCTTTGTGCTTCCAAAGAATCTTCTGTATATATCTACAGTGGTATAACATTCAGATAGTTTATTGTTTTATAGTGCTCTTACTCACTAAACTAAGAGGTCTTTTTAAGAATAGTTCCTGAACGTTAGATTTCTGTATGCCCATTATGTGGCGCAATTCAGAATATACAACAGGTATTTAATAAATTCAGTGGGTTTTTTCCTTGGAATGTGTTGGTTAAATAAATAAACTATGGTCATTTCTGGAGGTATTTTAGGGTGGTGCCTAATGATGATTCCAGTTTGCCATAATTTCACAAGATTAACAAAATCCTGTGGAACCACTGGTAGTTTTCCCATTGAAGGGAAAGAAACAAAGTATGTGGTTTTTTTTTAAAGAAACACCAGATTATCATGTGACATTTCAATATTGGCTCTCTTTTCAGTCTTCATGACAGCATTATTTGAATATAAAATGAAGGGATGATTTGATCACTAAAATAAGGTCACAGAATACAAAATAATATCCCAAAAAGAAGGCCTAACTTAATGAACAGCAATTCCATTTTTACCCCTTCAGATTTCCACTTGAAACTTGATATGGTTTGGCTGTGTCCTCATCCAAATCTCATTTGAATTGTAGCTCCCATAATTCCCATGTGTCCTGGGAGGGAAAAAGTGGGACATAATTGAATCATGAGGGCAGGTCTTCCCTGCGCTGTTCTCATGATAGTGAATAAGTCTCAAAAGATCTGATGATTTTATGAATGGAAGTTCCCCCACACAACAGCTCTCTTGCCTGCTGCCATGTAAGACATGTCTTGCTTCCCCTTCGCCTTCCACCATGACTGTGAGGCCTCCCCAGTCATGTGGAACTGGGAGTCAATTAAACCCATTTTCTTTATAAATTACCCAGTCTCACATATGTCTTTATTAGCAGTGTGAGAACAGATTAATACACCACTTAACTTTAATATGTCGTTTTTAGCACATTTTTCTTACCTATCTTTTATCTCCGTCTTACATCTTATACTCTCAAGAATCAGAGGGAAACAAGCATGCATGTAAATAGGGTATCTAATAAATAGCTTGGTGCATCAGCAAGGCTCCGCTAGCAAGTGAAAAAGAGAGTCTGGGCCATTACTCCCATAATTGTGGCAATTCCACACATAGGATCACAGAATTTTAGAGCTGGAACGTACCCTGCAGATTATCTAGTCCAAATTGCCTTTCAAAGAGGTTAAATGATTTGTCCAAACTCACACTCTCTTTTCAAATTTCAGTCAGCCCTGAAATCTTTTTG
This sequence comes from Piliocolobus tephrosceles, assembly GCF_002776525.5. Classification (NCBI taxonomy): domain Eukaryota; kingdom Metazoa; phylum Chordata; class Mammalia; order Primates; family Cercopithecidae; genus Piliocolobus; species Piliocolobus tephrosceles. The sequence continues at coordinate 93,248,739 of NC_045438.1, read as the reverse complement.
AGATTATTGGTGAAAGGGCAGGATAGCTGAATAGCCAAAAGAGAATAATTTAGCATGGAGGAGTCAACATGATTTTGCATGAGAAATGATGTTTGTAGATTTCACTAGAGTTGTTTCAGGGGATAAATAAGCATAACTAAGGAGATTTGGAGATAAAGTTTATATTTAAACTTTGAAAAAGCTTTATGAAAGTTCCTATATCAGAGACTACTTAGACAATCCCCATAAGAAATTGAGTTGGAGAGAAATAGGGAGAAATTTTAGTAGTTAACAATATAGGCAGAGAAGAATCAAGTCCTAATTCTGTCTCTTACTGAGTGGCCTTGGGAAACTTATTTCACCTTGCTTAACATCATTTTTCCACAAATAATATAATAGGAATTTTACTTAACTCATAGGACTGCTGTGAGGATTGAATTAGATAATAATATTATCTATAATAAAAGCTACCACATATTGAATATTTAGTATGATACCTAGTACTATGGGATATGCCAGATATTGTTAACTACTTAATAAATATTACCTAATTTAATCTTTATAAGGCCCATATAAGGAAGGCAGTGTTACCTTCCCCTCTTTAAAGATGAAAGAGACTGAGGCAAAGAATGATAAAACAGCTTATCCTAAGTCATGAATTAGTGATTAATAAAGTCAGGAATAAAACCTAGGAAGGCTGCTCCAGAGCCTTCACTCTTAGCCAGTCAATCTCCCGACTCCTATGCTATTAATATGTAGAAACCCTTTTCCATGCACAGAACTAGGTACACAATAAGGGCTTAATAAATGTTGGTTAATACTATTTTTATACTTTATCATGTGGACATAGAAAAGGATGCCTAATATTAACTAAAGGCCTACTCTAAGCATAAAATATTCTCTTTACAACTAACCTGGAAGGCACAGAGATGCCCAGGGAGGTTCCATGGCTCAACCACAGTCAGAAGCCAGTAAGGACAGAACCAGGATTCAGAAGACATTGGTCTTAGTCCAAAGCCCAGGGTCTTATCACTGCATTCCAACCTGAATTCTTATTTGGATCAATACTTTTATTTGTTCTTCCTCTTCTACCAAAAATGTGCTTAGATGTATTAGTATGTATCTGCATAAGATATAAGGCACATATATGTACATTATCAATGTTTTATTTGACCTACAGGTGAGCAAAATTTAGTAAAGAGAAAATAAAGAGTAACAAGGGAAGAATTTAGCCAGTTTCTGAAGAATAAGCAGCTAATGTCCCCAGAGTCTACACTGGAACCAGTCAATTTTCATGTTTTAGAACATGATGGGGCATACAAATACATGTTAACATGTATTGATTTTCAGTTGACAATATGTTTTTCTCAGGAGAAAAGAGCCAAGCCAATGATGTCAAGTGGCAGGATGCAAGATGAGTTGCTAGACGAGGCATTTTTGAGTCATTTAGATTAGTCCCTGTGAAACATTGTCCTAAAAAGTTTCTATGCCAAAACCTAATACAAAGTACCAAAAAGAAGAGTACTGGAAGCATGAAATATTATCCCATGGTACTGTACATCACCATTAAATGTATTTTGAAGTTCTAGTCACCACACTTCAAGGAATACATAAGGCTTGAAACCATATAGAGAAAGATAATTAAAATATTGTAAAGATGGAAAGTCGACTGCTGGAAAATGGACTAAATATGTTAATATCTTTGAAAACTGAGAAGGGATGTAGTAAAGTCAGGATGAAAATGAATAGGACAAACACAAAGTTATTCATCAAAATCTAGAATTCTAGAACCAGCAAGTACCTTGTTGCTGTCCTTGTTAACCTCTGAATAGTTCATAATGTATCTCCTGGAAGTAAGGGTATTTTCCACAGGATCACCATATATTATCACAGTTAGAATGTTTAACATTAATACTATTACCTAACTTACCCACATCCAAGTTTCTCCACTGTCCCAATGAGGTCCTTTATTGCCCTTTTTTCCTTTCTTCTTTCCTCTTCTCTCCCTCTCTCCTTCTTTCCTTTTTCTCTCCCTCCTTCTTTCCTCCTTTTTTCCTCCTTCCTTCTTCCCTTCCTTTTTTCCTCCGTCCTCCCTCTTTCCCTCCATCTTTCCTTTCTTCTTTTCTCCTTCTTTCCCTCCCTTTCTCCCTCCTTGCATCCTTTCTTATTTTATTCCTTCCTTCCTTCCTCCCTCCCTTCCTTCCTTTTTCTTTCCTTCTTCCCTTCCTCCCTCCCTCTCTTTTTCCCTCTTGTCTCTTTGCTTCTTCCTTACTTCCTCCCTTCCTCCTTGCTCTGTCCTTCTTTCTTCCTCTTTCCTTCCTTTCTTCTTCCTTTCTTCCTTTCTTATTCCTTTCTCTTCTCTTCTCCTTTCTTCTTCCTTTCTCCTCCTTTCTCCTTCCTTTCATTCTCCTTTCTCCTTCCTTTCTTCCTCCTTCCTTCCTCTCTTCTTTCCTTTCTTCTTTCCTTCCTCCCTTCTTCCCTCCCTCTCTTCTTACCTCCTCCCTTCCATTCTTTCCTTCCTTTCCTCCTTTTCTTCCTTCCCTCCCTCCCTTCTTCCTTCCTTCTTTCCTTCCTTTCTTCCTTCTTTCTTTCCTTCCTTCCGTCCTTCCCTCCCTCTTTTATTCTTTCCTTCCTTCCTTCATTCCTCCTTCATTCTTCCCTCCTTCCCTCCTTCATTCCCCTCTTCATTCCCTCCTTTATTCCCTCCTTCCCTCCATCCTTTTTTTGACCCAGGGTCAGGTATATCAAGTTGCATTTACGTGATATAATGCTCTATTTTCACTTCATCTGGAACAGTTGTCCAGAATTTTCCATCTCTGATGGCATCCTTAGTTTTTCAGAGTCCAGGAAAAGTTTTTTGCAGAACATTTCTCAGTTTGAATTTCGCTAATGGTTTCTTCATGATTATATTAAATTTGAAGATTTTTGGCAAGAATAAATACTACATAGTTAATGTTGTATCCTGTAAACACTTCTTAAAGACTAGAAGAGAAGAGATTTAGAACTGTTAAAGTCTAACTGTATCCCAGAGTATTTGTTATTTCCAAGAGCAAAGAAAGTAATATCATTGGTTCAAATGGTTTAAAATAAAAGGGCTTAATCTATAACACTTAAATCTGTTAAAAAAATGATGAATGTTTCAGAATAACTCTTCAACTTTTTGCAGGTGACATTATGTGGCCTAGTATGCCTTTCCGCAGATATCTCTTGACATTACTCTCAGGAACAGAAAATTGACTTTGTTGTACTAGCTTGACTAAAAATGGCATTTTCTAATGTCTCTCTCTTTCTCTCATCACAAAGGCAAATCTCAGTCAGTTAGACATTTGCAACATTGATTCTAAATGCTCTTTCAGGGTACATTTGAAGAGATGCAAAAATCTTTGAGAGAAAAATATTTGTATATTAATACTGTCTAACCCTATAAGTTACTGACATCCTCAGTGATCTTGAGTGCATAGTTCTTTCACTTAACAACTCAAAGTTGGGAGAAGATATAGATGTACAAAATATACAGAGAATTACTAATTTTTCCAGAATATCCAAACTGAAATTTATTCATGTTAGTGTTTCATGAAAATATGATATGATAAAATTAACAAGGATTTGGGATGCAAAAAGAATTTGAACCCTAACACTGCTACTTCTCAGCTGCTTGCCTGTAATCAAGTCATTTAACTCTTTAAGTTGTATTTTCCACATCTGTAAAATGGAAGCGATAACATCTACCTTCCAGTGTTCTTATAAAATTGATAAATTTTTATAGTGTCAGTTTTATGTAATTATTGTTATAATTATTAACAAGACAAAAATCTTTGATTTTACTCAAGAAAAGAATGGTCCATCTGGATAATCAAACCATGTATTTTCTATAAATTAACCAGTTGTTTAATCATATTTACTTACTAACTTTTTGTCCAAATAAGTGCCAGACAAAATGCTGTCCAAGTCGTTTGTTCTACTTGATACCAAGTTCCCATCCTTGAATTGGGTGAGATAACCCAGTACGCGTACAATAAATTTCCCATTTGCTTAAGATAGATCACGTTTGGTTTCTGCCACCTGTAAGCAGAAGGAATATAGCTTACACTACCACTTAAAAGCTGGTTAGTTATGCTACCATAATTAACACCAAAAATGGTCACAGTGGCTAACAATTCTTTCAACAATCAGCTTCATTTTTCATTATAATTGTCACACCAGAAGGTGGGTGTATTAGTCCATTCTCACGCTGCTATAAGGACATACCCAAGATTGGGTGATTTATAAAGGAATGAGGTTTAATTGACTCACAGTTCAGCATGGCTGGGGAGGCCTCAGGAAGCTTACAATCATGGTGGAAGACGATGCAAACACATTTTTCTTCACATGGTGGCAGGAGAGCAAAGCGCCTGGAGAAGGAGCGGGGGAAGTCCCTCATAAAACCATCGAATCTCATGAGAGCTCACTCACTATCACAAGAACAGAATGGAAGAACCACCCTCGTGATCTAATCACCTCCCACGAGCTCCCTCTTCAAACACATGGGTATTACAATTCAGATTACAATTCAAGATGATATTTGGGTGTGGACACAGGGCCAGATCATATCAGTGGGGTACTCTTAGGGCTTTACATGATCTGATATAGTTGTCAAGCTTCTTTCCAAACCACTCTTCCACTTTGATTTATCTACTCTAGTTATACTAGAATTTCTCTGTTTTAAATTAAGGTATAATAGACATAAAGTTTTATGGTATTTTACAAAATACCATATTTTGTAAAATTTTAAGGGTATGATTTGCTGAATCTTTATCAATGTATACTTCCATGTAATCAGTCACCACTCAAATCAAAATACAGCAAATTTACATCATCTATAGAGTTTCATCAGTACTCTTCCCAAGGTAAGCATTATTCTGAATTTCATCATTATAGATTGGTTTTGCCTGTTCTTGATTTTTATGTAAACCAATCACACAGTATGGTATCCTTTTGTGCCTGACTTCTTTTCCCAAACATACCATTCTGAGATTCATCTATGTTATTGCATGTATCCATAGTTTTTTATTGCTGTGCAGTATTCCATTATATGAATAAACCATAATTTGTTTATGTCTTTGTCTGTAGAGAGACATCTGATTTGTTTCCAGTTTGTGGCTACCATGAATAAGATGGCTATTATCATTAGCCATAATTATATAAATGGTATTTTTGTAAGTATCTTCATGGACATATGTACTCTTTCCTCTTGGGTCTATGCATAGCAATGGAATTTATGAATTAGAGACTAGGAATTTTTCAGTTTCAGTAGATAATCCCAAATATTTTAAAAGTGATGTTACAATTTTACCCTGCTGCCAGCATTTTACAAGAGTTCCAATTGTTCTACATTCTTGTCAACATTCAATATTTTAGGTCTTTAATTTTAGCAATTCTGGTGGATGGGTAGTGGGTTTCATTGTGGATCCAATTTGCATTTCTCTAGTGAGAAATTGATGAGCCAATTCTAAATTTGTGCAAAAGTACAAAGACCTAGAGCAGTCAAGAAGGCAATGAAGAATAAGATGAATGTTGCAAGACTTACACTACCAGATTTGAAGACTGAACATAAAGCTACCCTCATGAAGACAATGTGGAACAGAGAGTTCAGAAAATAAACCTACACATATTCGGTTACTTGATTTTCAATAATGGTGCCAACTATTCAATGCAATGGAGTTCTCCACAATAAATGGTGTTGGGGCAACTGCTCCTCTATATCAAAAAAAAGTAATAGTTTTAAATGGGTTATTAAAGCTTGATGTGGTGGTGCACGCTGTAGTCACAGCTACTCAGGAGGCTAAGGCAGGAGGATCACTTAAGGCCAGGAGTTCAAGTCCAACCTGAGCAACATAGTGAGATCCTCCTCAAAAGAAAAGGAAAGGAAAGAAAGAAAGAAGGAAGGAAGGAAGGAAGGAAGGAAGGAAGGAAGGAAGGAAGGAAGGAAAAAAGAAAGAAAGAAAGAAAGAAAGAAAGAAAGAAAGAAAGAAAGAAA
>NC_045438.1:93197626-93242734 GCF_002776525.5 Piliocolobus tephrosceles | reverse complement strand
AAAGAAAGAAAGAAAGAAAGAAAGAAAGAAAGAAAGAAAGAAAGAAAGAAAAGTTATTAGACCTAACTGTGAAAGCTAAAACCACAAAGTTTCTTAAAAAGAATATAAGAGGTATTTTCATGAACATGGGATAGATGAGAAAACAGGACACAGAGAGCACTAATCATAAAAAAAAGATAGTTAAACAATATTAAACTTAAGAACTTGTGGTCATCAAAAGATATCATTAAGAAGGTTAGAAGAAAAATAGGCCAGGCGTGGTGGCTCATGCCTGTAATCCCAGCACTTTGGGAGGCCAAGGCAAGTGGATCACCCCGTATCTAGTAAAAATACAAAAAAATTAGCTGGGTGTGGTGGCGGATGCCTGTTATCCCGGCTACTTGGGATGCTAAGGCAGGAGAATTACTTGAAGCTGGGAGGCGCAGGTTACAGTGAGCCAAGATCAGGCCACTGCACTCCAGCCCGGGCAACAGTGCGAGACTCCATTTCAAAAAAAAAAAAGAAGAAGAAGGTTAAAAAATAAAAATAAAGCAAGCCACTGGGACAATGTGTTTGAAACATACATATCCGATAAAGGATTCATATCTAGAATATATTTTTAACTCTCATAAATTAATAAGGAAAAGACCATCCAATAAAAATTTTAAAAGGTGCTCAATATAATTCTCTGTTCTTAAAGGTGCCATGATCTTTCCTATACGTGCTGATTACTCTCTCAAAATATATTATTCTATCCCCATCCCCACATTTTAACCCAAAGACTATACTGCATCTCCCATTACACGACCCCATTGCAGCCATCCTGCAGCTCCTTATAGCCCTCATGACATTGTAACTATCTGCTTGATATCTGTCCTCCACAAGGAATGAAGGCAAGAATCATGTCTCTGGCATCAGCAAAGTACTTGACTTATAGCTAAATATATAATAAGTGTTTTTTAAATGTAGGAAGGTTTAAAAGATCTTCGTATAAACTGAGAACAATAACAAGCCATTATTAAACAGCAGATATGCTAGGAAAATAAAATAAACTGAATTCATTTTAGGCCAGTGGGAATAAAAAATTTGATGCAACTATATTTTTAAAAGAATAGAATTAACCTTATAAGTAATACACAGGACTTATGCAAAATAATCACTTCTGACTCTGTTCTCAGCAGAAGTGGTGATTATTATTAATATTATCTGTTTAGCAATTGGAATAACATTTTATGTCTACAGCTAATGGTAAGTCAGGATGAGTGAAGTATCTCCTAAGAGGAAGCCATGGGACAGTTAGAAGTCTCCTGTTTGGGAAAATCAGCCTTGTAACATGAATGCCTCATTTCCTACTTATAGATTAGCAGAAGCCAGACACCATTACCATTAATTTAGCCTTTATTTATTTACTATTTAATTATGTACTTATGTGTTTATTTGTATACCATTTATTATACTTGACTTGAAAAGAAGAGTTTGTTTGCTGTTCTCAGTGACAGGTTGTATTTTCTAAAGAGAGCTGCCAAAATATCTTCCATCCCACATGTTCTTCTGCAATGTTACCTTACCACTGCCTCATCAGAAGCAATGTACCAGTTACAGGAGTTGAAATCTATGTCCTCTCCCTTTGAATCTGGGTAGTCTGTGACTGCTCCAAACAACAGAAAATAGCATAAGTGATGATATATAACTTTTGAGGCTGAGTCATAAAATGCCATGCAGGTTCCATGTGGTTCTCTTGAAAAGCTCACTCTATGGATGTTCCCCTCTCAGACACACCTGCCTTGCTGTGAGAGTCCAAATGGAGTGGCCACATGTAGGTATTCCAATGAATACCTGGGCTCAGTCCCAGCTGAGCCCAGTCTTCATGTCATCCCAGCACAGGCACCAAATACGTAAGAGAAGGAACCTCCAGATATTATCAGTTCCCAGACTTCTGAGTCAGAGTCATTACTAGTAATTTGAGTGTTCATGGATATTACAAAGCAGCAAACCTTCTCTGATGTGCCCTGGACATATGAAATTTATAAGCAACATAAAATGATTATTATTTATTCTCTAAGTTTGGTGTGGCTTGTTATATAACAATAATAGGCCAGGTACTGTGGCTAATGCCTATAATCCCAGCACTTTGGGAGGCCCAGGCAGGCAGATCGCTTGAGGCCAGGAGTTTGAGACCAGCCTGGCCAACATGGTGAAGCCCCATCTCTACTAAAAATATAAAAATTAGCGGGGTGTGGTGGTGCACACCTGTAGTCCCAGCGACTCAGGAGGCTGAGGTAAGACAATCGCTTGAACCCAGGAAGCAGAGGTTGCAGTGAGCCGAGATCATGCCACTGTGCTCCACCCTGGGCAACAAAGCTATACTCTGTCTCCAAAACACACACAAACAAACAAAACAACAACAACAACAACAAAACCAAAAAACCCAATAATAGTAACTGGTACATTGTTGTTGTTAAATAAATACTTAAATATATTTGTATTGTTTGGAGTAAGACACCCTTCTGTGAAAAACATTTTTGAAATACCATGACAGACATCTCTAAATCAGTGATTTTTAAAACTCATTTGAGTAACAACACTTCTAAGAATCCAGTGAAAGTCTTACTCCTCTTCTCAGAAAAATGCTCTTGGTCATAACTGACAGTTCAGCTGTTTTCTTACCAGTTGTTTTGATTTATATTAACTAAGAACAAACTAAACACTTAAAGGGCTAATATTTAATTCAGCCACTAGTTTAAATATTTTAAATCCTTTTTTACATTAAAAGCTTAGTACTTTTATCAGGATAAAATATATATATTGTTATTGTGCACAACTCTGACTACACAAATCGTGATTATTCTGACTGAATCAATCAATTTCCTTAAAATTAGGATTTATAGACATAGGACAAACTATTCTGAACTTACGGTGTCAGTCATGGTAACTAATTTCAAATAGTCTTAGATTATCTATATAGAATTAAATGCAATGGTAGATGGGTATAGTGGCTCAGGCCTGCAATCCCAGCACTTTGAGAGGCTGAGGCAGGGGGATGGCTTCGAGACCAGCCTGGGCAACATGGTGAAAACCCGTCTCCAAAAACATACAGAAATTGGCCGGGTATGGGTGCGCGTACTTGTAGTCCCAGTTACTCCGGAGGCTGAGGTGGGAGGATCACTAGAAACCAGGAAGCGGAGGTTGCAGTGAGCCAAGATTGGACCACTGCACTCTGGCCTGGGTGACATAGACTCTGTCTCTAAATGAATAAATGTAATGGAAAGAAGTAGTTTTGGGATTTTTATGATATTGCTATCAATCTCATTAGTTGCCAGGAATGAGAAGTACTAGTCCTGAAACTCATGGGGCAATTTTAATGAGCTATGGGAAATCCGAATCTGTTTTGTTACTTAGTATGGACTTTTCTTATCTGCAGAAAGGCTTGTAGTGAAGAATATCAATGATTATATCCATTCCCAGATCAATGAATTGCCTTTGATTCTTTGTGGGGAAAAAAAAAAACACGTTTATGTTAATTTTCAGTGTTCATTGCTAGTATACAGAAAAACAACTGAATTTTGTATACTGATGTTGCATATATAAACATCAAACTTGCAACAAAATACTAGACTAGTTCCAATAGCTTTTATGTAATTTCACAAAATGTTCCATATAGGAGAATCTGTTAATAAAAGCAGTTTTACTTCTTTTTTTTTTTTTCTTATCTACTTGCCTTTTTTTTTTTTTCCTTACTCTAATCTCCAGTAAAATGTAGAGTAAAAATGGTGAAAGCAGACATACTTGCCTTTTTGTTGACGTTAGAAGAAAAACAATCTTTCACCATTAAATCTGATATAAAATGTGAGTTTTCATAGATGCTGTTTGTCAGATTGAGGGCATTCCCTTCTTTTCCTAGTTTGCTGAGAGTTTTTTTCTTTTTTCTTTTTTTTTTCAAATCAGAAGTGGCTGTGGATTTTGTTTAATACTTTTTCTGGACCTGCTAAGTTGATCATATGGTTTTCCCTTTTGGTCTATTAATATGGTGAATTACCCTGGTAGATTTTTGAATGTTAAGCCAATCTTGAATTTCTGAGAAAACTAGTGAATTAATATGGTGAATTACACTGGTAGATTTTTGAATGTTAAACCAACCTTGCATTTCTGAGAAAAATTAAAAAGTGAAATCCACTTTTAAATTCAGATTGTTAACGTTTTGTTACATTTTATAAAAAATCGTGTTTATAAAAAAATCTATGTTTATGAAAAATGTTAGTCTGTAGTTTGCTTCCTGTAAATCTTGGATTGGTTTTGATTTTCATATTTGAGTAAAGCTGGCCTCATAGAATGAGTTGGGATGTATTTTTTCCTTTTGAATTTTTTGGCAATTTTTGTAAGATGATTATCTTCCTTGTATGTCTGGTTAGGATTTACCTATGAAACCATCTGAACTTGGTATTTTTTCTATAGGAATATTTTTAGTTAAAAATTTAATTTCTTTAATTAGTATATGACTATTAAAATTATCTCTTTCTTCTTAAGTAAACTAAGTGTGCATAGGAAATCTCCTTCTATATAGTTCCATGCCTGGCAACCTCCAGCAACCTCAGCCACCCTGGACTGCTTGCTATGCATCCTGAACTCAGGGAGACTGCAGGTCTCCACCTGGAGTCCTCCAGTTCTGTACCACAATCTGGAAACTATTTCTAGGCAATAAGCTGAGACAATTGGGCGCTCATCTTACTTGTTTCCATTGTCTTAGGATCACTGTCATTCATTGCCTAAGTCCAATTTCTTGAAAACCAATGCTTCCTACATTTTATTCAGTTTTTGTTTCAGGAAGGAGAGTAGATTCAATCCTTATTTCATTTTGGCTGAAAGCAGAACTCCGTTCTTAAACTTTAAAAACATTTATGTCACCCAAGTTTGGTCAACTTGTCTCTCTTACTTTCTCCTTTTTTTTTTTTTTAGTAATACTTTAAAACGTTGATACTTTTTAAAAATTTTATTTTCTCTCAGGAGGGGTAAGAAGGAAGCTTTCCATTGTCGTATTTAGCCTGATGCTTGACTCATATAATTTTCACCCATCAGCTTCATTAAGGTCTTCAGTGTAAGCTATTGGCATCAATTTGACAGTAAGACTTTGTATGATGAATGCATTCCCTAATTGTTTTAAAAAAATCGAAGCAAAAGATTTAACTGCTGTGCCTAATTCTTCACCACTGCACTATTCTTTGCAGAAAAGCTTGGAAACAAGCCATATTCTCTTTTGTTTTCTTTTTTTTTTTTTGCCACCAGAGTGAGTTGGAATGTCATGAAGACATGTTTTTAACCATTTAGTAGAGGAAAAATATAAATTCTTCTACAATTTCTTATGTAAAGCATATATTTGTCCAACAAAATATTGTAAAATCAAGTACTAAAATTTGAACATTAGAAAGATTGTAGGTTTGACTTTTTAGGGGACTGTCAGTGATGACAGAATGTTTAATATGTAGGGCTTGCTCATCCCTTTTGTGTGCTAGTATGTACCCTTCTGGGGTTGACTACAGACTGACAAAGCTCTTCTGTGCTGTTCTATCCTCCAGCAGGCATTATACCTACTGGTAGTGACAATATCATATTATGGAAGTCATATAGACTTCAGATCTACCAAGCAAATAGAGAACAAAAAAAAGCAGGGGTTGCAATCCTAGTCTCTGATAAAACAGACTTTAAACCATCAAAGATCAAAAGAGACAAAGAAGGCCATTACATAATGGTAAAGGGATCAATTCAACAGGAAGAGCTAACTATCCTAAATATATATGCACCCAATACAGGAGCACCCAGATTCATAAAGCAAGTCCTTAGAGACTTACAAAGAGACTTAGACTCCCATACAATAATAATGGGAGATTTCAACACTCCATTGTCAACATGAGACAGATCAACGAGACAGAAAGTTAACAAGGATATCCAGGAATTGAACTCATCTCTGCACCAAGCGGACCTAATAGACATCTATAGAACTCTCCACCCCAAATCAACAGAATATACATTCTTCTCAGCACCACATCACACTTATTCCAAAATTGACCACATAATTGGAAGTAAAGCACTCCTTAGCAAATGTAAAAGAACAGAAATTATAACAAACTATCTCTCAGATCACAGTGCAATCAAACTAGAACTCAGGACTAAGAAACTCAATCAAAACCACTCAACTACATGGAAACTGAACAACCTGTTCCTGAATGACTACTGGGTACATAACGAAATGAAGGCAGAAATAAAGATGTTCTTTGAAACCAATGAGAACAAAGATACAACATAACAGAATCTCTGGGACACATTTAAAGTAGTGTGTAGAGGGAAATTTATAGCACTAAATGCCCACAAGAGAAAGCTGGAAAGATCTAAAATTGACACTCTAACATCACAATTAAAAGAACTGGAGAAGCAAGAGCAAACACATTCAAAAGCTAGCAGAAGGCAAGAAATAACTAAGATCAGAGCAGAACTGAAGGAGATAGAGACACAAAAAACCCTCCAAAAAATCAATGAATCCAGGAGTTGGTTTTTTGAAAAAATCAACAAAATTGACAGACCGCTAGCAAGACTAATAAAGAAGAAAAGAGAGAAGAATCAAATAGATGCAATAAAAAATGATAAAGGGTTGGCCGGGCACAGTGGCTCAAGCCTGTAATCCCAGCACTTTGGGAGGCCGAGATGGGCAGATCACGAGGTCAGAAGATCGAGACCATCCTGGCTAACACGGTGAAACCCCGTCTCTACTAAAAATACAAAAACTAGCCAGGCGAGGTGGCGGGCGCCTGTAGTCCCAGCTACTCGGGAGGCTGAGGCAGGAGAATGGCGTAAACCCAGGAGGCGGAGCTTGCAGTGAGCTGAGATCCGGCCACTGCACTCCAGTCCGGGCGACAGAGCCAGACTCTGCCTCAAAAAAAAAAAAAAAAATGATAATGGGGATATCACCACCGACCCCACAGAAATACAAACTACCATCAGAGAATACTATAAACACCTCTACGCAAATCAACTAGAAAATCTAGAAGAAATGGATAATTTCCTGGACACTTACACTCTTCCAAGACTAAACCGGGAAGAAGTTGAATCCCTGAATAGACCAATAGCAGGCTCTGAAATTGAGGCAACAATTAATAGCCTACCAACCAAAAAAAGTCCAGGACCAGATGGATTCACAGCTGAATTCTACCAGAGGTACAAAGAGGAGCTGGTACCATTCCTTCTGAAACTATTCCAATCAATTGAAAAAAGAGGGAATCCTCCCTAACTCATTTTATGAGGCCAACATCATCCTGATACCAAAGCCTGGCAGAGACACAACAAAAAAAGAGAATTTTAGACCAATATCCCTGATGAACATCGATGCAAAAATCCTCAATAAAATCCTGGCAAACCAGATTCAGCAGCACATCAAAAAGCTTATCCACCATGATGAAGTGGGCTTCATCCCTGGGATGCAAGGCTGGTTCAGCATTCACAAATCAATACACGTAATCCAGCATATCAACAGAACCAAAGACAAGAACCACATGATTATCTCAATAGATGCAAAAAAGGCTTTTGACAAAATTCAACAGCCCTTCATGCTAAAAACACTCAATAAATTCGGTACTGATGGAATGTACCTCAAAATAATAAGAGCTATTTATGACAAACCCACAGCCAATATCATACTGAATGGGCAAAAACTGGAAAAATTCCCTTTGAAAACTGGCACAAGACAGGGATGCCCTCTCTCACCACTCCTATTCAACATAGTGTTGGAAGTTCTGGCTAGGGCAATCAGGCAAGAGAAAGAAATAAAGTGTATTCAGTTAGGAAAAGAAGAAGTCAAATTGTCCCTGTTTGCAGAGAACATGATTGTATATTTAGAAAACCCCATTGTCTCAGCCCAAAATCTCCTTAAGCTGATAAGCAACTTCAGCAAAGTCTCAGGATACAAAATTAATGTGCAAAAATCACAAGCATTCTTATATACCAGTAACAGACAAACAGAGAGCCAAATCATGAATGAACTTCCATTCACAATTGCTTCAGAGAGAATAAAATACCTAGGAATCCAACTTACAAGGGATGTAAAGGACCTCTTCAAGGAGAACTACAAACCACTGCTCAGTGAAATCAAAGAGGACACAAACAAATGGAAGAACATACCATGCTCATGGATAGGAAGAATCAATATTGTGAAAATGGCCATACTGCCCAAGGTTATTTATAGATTCAATGCCATCCCCATCAAGCTACCAATGAGTTTCTTCACAGAATTGGAAAAAACGGCTTTAAAGTTCATATGGAACCAGAAAAGAGCCCGCATTGCCAAGACAATCCTAAGTCAAAAGAACAAAGCTGGAGGCATCACGCTACCTGACTTCAAACTATACTACAAGGCTACAGTGACCAAAACAGCATGGTACTGGTACCAAAACAGAGATATAGACCAATGGAACAGAACAGAGTCCTCAGAAATAATACCACACATCTACAGCCATCTGATCTTGGACAAACCTGAGAGAAACAAGAAATGGGGAAAGGATTCCCTATTTAATAAATGGTGCTGGGAAAATTGGCTAGCCATAAGTAGAAAGCTGAAACTGGATCCTTTCCTTACTCCTTATACGAAGATTAATTCAAGATGGATTAGAGACTTAAATGTTAGACCTAATACCATAAAAACCCTAGAAGAAAACCTAGGTGGTACCATTCAGGACATAGGCATGGGCAAGGACTTCATGTCTAAAACACCAAAAGCAACGGCAGCAAAAGCCAAAATTGACAAATGGGATCTAATTAAACTAAAGAGCTTCTGCACAGCAAAAGAAACTACCATCAGAGTGAATAGGCAACCTACAGAATGGGAGAAAATTTTTGCAATCTACTCATCTGACAAAGGGCTAATATCCAGAATCTACAAAGAACTCAAACAAATTTACAAGAAAAAAACAAACAACCCCATCAAAAAGTGGGCAAAGGATATGAACAGACATTTCTCAAAAGAAGACATTCATACAGCCAACAGACACATGAAAAAATGCTCATCATCACTGGCCATCAGAGAAATGCAAATCAAAACCACAATGAGATACCATCTCACACCAGTTAGAATGGCAATCATTAAAAAGTGAGGAAACAACAGGTGTTGGAGAGGATATGGAGAAATAGGAACACTTTTACACTGTTGGTGGGATTGTAATCTAGTTCAACCATTTTGGAAAACAGTATGGCGATTCCTCAAGGATCTAGATCTAGACGTACCATATGACCCAGCCATCCCACTACTGGGTATATACCCAAAGGATTATAAATCATGCTCCTATAAAGACACATGCACACGTATGTTTATTGCGGCACTATTCACAATAGCAAAGACTTGGAATCAACCCAAACGTCCATTAGTGACAGACTGGATTAAGAAAATGTGGCACATATACACCATGGAATATTATGCAGCCATAAAAAAGGATGAGTTTGTGTCCTTTATAGGGACATGGATGCAGCTGGAAACCATCATTCTTAGCAAACTATCACAAGAGCAGAAAACCAAACACCGCATGTTCTCACTCATAGGTGGGAACTGAACAATGACATCACTTGGACTCGGGAAGGGGAACATCACACATTGGGGCCTATCATGGGGAGGGGGGAGGGGGGAAGGATTGCATTGGGAGTTATACCTGATATAAGTGACGAATTGGTGGGTGCTGACAAGTTGATGGGTGCAGCACACCAACATGGCACAAGTATACATATGTAACAAACCTGCACGTTATGCACATGTACCCTAGAACTTAAAGTATAATTAAAAAAAAAAAAAAGAGAGAGACTAAGTGTCTCATTTACATGGTCTACCTTTCAAGGGAAAGCAACTAGGTGTTAGTTTACCATATGTCTATGCTCAATCATGAAGCCAATTTGGTAAGATTAAATGCACTATGTATCAAGACTTGAATGATTTTTTAAAAATCACATTCTCACAGTAAACTGTTTTTTTTTCTATGTTTTTTTTTCTTTCCAGCCAAACAGCACCAGATCTCAGAATAGAGAATAGTCATTTTGATCATTCTATAACTCACTCTATCATTATTCATGTCAGGAAAATGTTATTATTTCTATGTTATTTCTAATCAAACAGAAGCTCTAAAACAGCTTTTGTTCATGATGAAGTCTACTTCATTATTTTTGACTTGTTCTTATTAAGCACTATCTTTTTTTTCAGCTTTATTGAGGTAAAATTGACAAATAAAATTTGTGTATATTCAAGGTATGCAATGTATGTTTTACCATATGTATATATTGTGAAATGTTGTGAAATGATTACCACTATCAGGCTTATTAATAATTTCATCACCTCACATACTTACCTTTTTTCCTGTGGTGAGAATACTTAAGATCTATTCTCTTGGCAAATTTCAAATAAATAATATATTATTATTAACTATAGTCATCATGCTGTACATTAGGTCTCCAGGACTTATTTTTCTTATACCTGAAAGTTTTTTCCCTTTGGCAAACATCTCCCCATTTTCCTCACCCTTGGCCTCTGGTAACCACCCATCTACTATCTGTTTCTGTGATTTCACCTTATTTAGATTCCACATATAAGTCAGATCATGTGGTTTTTGTCTTTCTGTGAGTGCCATATTTCACTTAGAGTGATGTCAACCAGGTTCATCTATGTTGTTGCATATGGCAGGATTTCCTTCTTTTTCTTGGCTGAATAATATTCCATTGTGTATGTGGTGTGTATGTATGTGCATGTATATACATGCACATATATACACACGCATATATATGTATGTATGTGTATGTATATGTATATACACATACATACATATATATACACATACACACACACATACATACACACCACATTTTCTTTTCTATTCATCTGTTGACAGGCATGTAGGCTGTTTCCACATCTTGTCTATAGACAATAATGCTGAAGTAAATATGTGAGTGTACATATCCCTTTGACACACTAATTTCATTTCTTTTGGATATATACCTACAAGTGGGATTCCTGGATCATATGGTAGTTCTGTTTTAATTTTTTGAGGAAACTTCATACTCTTTTCTACAATGTCTGTACCAATCTACATTCCCACCAACAATATAAAGAGAATGGGTTTTCTTCACTTCCTCACCAACACTTATTATCTTTTGACTTTTTGATAATAGCCCTCCTATCAGGAGTAAGATGATATCTCATTTTGGTTTTGATTTATATACCCCTGATGATTAGTGTATTAGGGTTCTCTAGAGGGACAGAACTAATAGGATAGATGCATATATAAAGGAGAGTTTATTAAGGTGTTTTGACTTACATGATCATAAAGTGAAGTTCCACAATAGGCTGTCTACAAGCTGAGGAGCAAGGAAGCCAATCTGAATCCCAAAACCTCAAAAGCAGGGAAGCCAACAGTGCAGCCTTCACTTTGTGGTCAAAGGTCCAAAAGTCCAAAAGCTGAAGGACTTGGAGTCCCATGTTCAAGGGCAGGAAGCATCCAGCATGGCAAAAAGATGTAAGCTGGAAGACTAAGCCAGTGTACTCCTTCCATGTTCCTCTGCCTGCTTTTATACTAGCTGATCTGGCAGCTGATTAGTTGGTACCCATCCAGATTGAGGATGGGTCTGTCTCTCTCAGTTCACTGACTCAAACGTTAATCTCCTTTGGCAACACCCTCACAGACACACCCAGGAACAATACTTTACATAGTTCAATCCAATCGAGTTGACTCTCAATATTAACCATCACAATTGGTGATGTTGAGCATCTTTCATATATCTGTTGGCCATTTGTATGTCTTCTTTGGAAAATTTTCTATTCCAGCCCTTCACCCATTAATTGGGTTATTTGCAATTGAGTTGTATGAGTTCCTTATAGATTTTGGACATTAACTTCTTAGTGGATATAGTTTGCAAATATTTTTTCTGGTTCTGTACGCTGCCTTTTCATTTTGTTAATTGTTCCTTTTGTTGTGCAGAGACTTCTAGTTTGATGTAGTCTCACTTGTTTATTTTTGCTTTGGTTGCCTGTGCTTTTGATGGCATATCCAAAAAATTGCCAAGGTCACTGTCATACAACTTTTTCCCTATGTCTTCCTTCTAAGACTTTCATGGTTTTAGGTCTTATATTTAAATCTTTAATTCATTTTTGGTTTATTTTTGTATATGACATAAGATAAAAATCCCATTTCATATTTTTGTTTCATGTAGCTATTGAGTTTTCCCAACATCATTTTTAAAAATTTTTATTTCACGACCGGGCACGGTGGCTCGTGCCTGTAATCCCAGCACCTTGGGAGGCCAAGGCGGGTGGATCACGAGGTCAGGACATCGAGACCAACCTGGCTAACATGGTGAAACCCCGTCTGTACTAAAAATACAACAACAAAAAAAATTAGCCAGGCATGGTGGTGGGCACCTGTAGTCCCAGCTACATGGAAGGCTGAGGCAGGAGAATGGCGTGAACCCGGTGGGTGGAGCTTGCAGTGAGCAGAGATCCTGCCACTGCACTCCAGCCTGGGTGACCAAGTGAGACTCTGTCTCAGAAAAAAAAAAAAAAAAAAAAAAAAAAAATAAAAAAAAAAAAAAAAAAAAAATTAGTTCACTACACCTGTAACAAAAAACTGCATCCAATGCCATTTTTTTGAGGAGGCTATTTTTTCTCCCACTGCATATCCTTGGTGCCTTTGTTGAAGATTGCTTGACTTTACATGCATGGGTTTACTTCTGGTAAGCACCATAGTTTGATCTAAATCTTCCTTTGGTTTCATTTTTGATACCTGGGAATGTTTCTTTGATGAAAAGAAAGGTAACCATAAGGTCATCCAGAAAAAAATGTTCCATCATCCATTCAAGTTCTTTATTTTTCATGCCATGTCTCAGATTCAAATTACACTTACTTCTCCCTTTGGCAGTTTCCCATTTTGATTTCTTTAATTCAATAACTAAGCAATCTATATATAAAAAAAGAGTTTCCCCATAAAGAGTCAGTAATATACCAAAATACAAATATTTCAATAAGGAAGTACTTTCTTTCACCGTTGAAGCATTTTATAACACTGTTACTATTTGGGGCTATATTGATATCTGACTTGCCAATTGCCCCATCCAATAAATAGAGCTCCAGATTCTGAGTTTTTTTTAATCAAGTCTTTTTTTCTGAAAAAATTCATCCCTTATATAGATTTTTTTACAAACTTGTTAACTTAAATAATTATTTAAGTAAGTTTGTTCATTATATTCATTGTGTTGAGTGAAGTATTTTTCACCCAGAAAGGAAATTATCATTTGTCTATGTAATATTAATATAAACATCAGAATTCTAAAAGGAGCTAAATTTAATACCAACAGTTGTAATCTCAAAAGTAGTATATGTTTGTAGGAACTTTAATGTGTTCTCTTAATTTATGGACCATGATAATAACGATAAAGATGATACAGGCTGTTTATGCTTGCATGTGGCTTCTCTCGACTAATGGTGGGCAGTTGGTGGCACACAGGGCAAAAACAACAAGTTGCAGTATATTAGCATGATATACCAACTATTTTAAGATCCATCCCCGTGGAAACTTAAGCACATCAAAGGAACTGAATCTGATCTGTCAGTATCAAGCTACAATACTCCATGCTGCTTTTTACTAGGGTCCTGATAAGCAAAGGTATTTAATTACTCTTTAAAAATTAAATATCTTTACATAATGAAACTTTGCTTTACAAAAGGTCATACTGACATTAACATATGTAGGCACAATTATTTATAAAACAAAAATATGAAAGATGCAAGAAAGCTATGTGTTTTTGAAATATACACATATTCTATATAGGCTATGGAATTCTATTAAATGAGAGATTCTAAAATAAAAAGTTCCAATACTGTTGCAACTCTGAACTAGAAAACACCTAAATATTCTCAGTCAGGTCAATTGATACTGGAAGAAACTCAAGGTTATGTAAGGACCAGTACATGACTGGCTAAATTTACTATTTGAGTACTAATGATCTTGCTATCTCAGTTATCAGTAGCCTCAAAGCTTAAGGTTTACTTTTTTTTTTTCATTGTGAGAGAGAGTCTCACCCTGTCTCCCAGGTTGGAGAGCAGTGGCACAATCTCAGCTCACTGCAAACTCCGCCTGCTGGGTTCAAGTGATCCTCCCACCTCAACCTCTCAAGTAGCTGGGAATGTGGGTGCCCTCTCGGCTAATTGCTGTATTTTTGTTAGAGATGGGGTTTTGCCATGTTGGCCAGGCTGGTCTCAAACTCCTGGCCCAGCCTCCCAAAGTGTTGGGATTATGGGTGTGAGCCACTGTGCCCAGCTAAGCTTTACAATTTTTATAGAACTGGGTCATTGATATGTTTGAAAGTTGGAGATTTCTTCTTGCTTCAATCCCAACCAATTTCCAATCTCTATGATAGTTTTAAAAGAATCCCTATAGTGGCAGTGACATTCATTTAATTATCACCGATTGCTTTCAATAGACTACCTGGTGGAAACCTCTCATAAGAACTTTAATAGCTTTTCCTAAAAGAAACTTTTAATATATGGTAGCAGAAACTCACAGAACCTTCAATTAACAATGCATGAACTAATCATGTCCTGGAAGTTTTTGAGAATGAAGAAAATAAACTTATTCGTTGAGCAATTCAGTTGGACCCAGGTGTGTTTAATCCAACATTATTTTTTGTAGATATGTGTATTTGAAAAATAGATGCTCTAATCACAACTAGTAGCCTATTAGGATAGAAAAAAAATACATAAACCCCTCAATTTTAAGATGTTAGCAATTTGACATACTTAAACCATTTTATAGTAGCTTTCAAGAGGGAAAAACAACTATATTAAATAAGGGTAATTTATCTTAACTGCCAATAATATGATTCTTTTATCCATACAATTACATGTCTTTTAATTTCAGCAGCAAATCAGAGGATGAGAGTAAATCTTCTGTGTGTTTGATGTCTAACTTTTCAGAATTATGTTAGACTATTATCAATTACGAATAATACCATGATAACCCACTGCCTTTCATAATCTATGCTCAAACCTTGACCTCTTTGGCATCCTTAGACTTGACAGGAGAGTGTCTATGCATGTTGTGGGATACCAGTATTTTCTCTGTACATCTTATTTGGGTAAAATCACAGGGTGTTATGTAAATTTAAAAAATCACTTTTCTTAAAAGTTAACTGGAAAATTTTAACAGGTAGATGTTCAGTTTTTTAGTGAAAGGCTTTCACTTCACAAATACAAGATGCCAATTTAACTTAAAATTCAAACAGCAAATAACTGAGTTGAACAGATTCCTTCAATACGTAGGTTTGCACATGCACAGACAATGACAACTTAGTATTGTCTTATTTTCCCTCATGGCTGGTAAGTTTTAAAGAAAATACCAGTATGAAATATATTTCAACTCCAGACACATTAAATGTGAAGAGAAAAGACCTAGAATTGAGAAAATAGGGTGTGTCTCAATAACAATTTTTTTTTCTCTATTTTGTATGTTAGTCTGAGTCCTCAAATGTTTCATGTTCCTGTGGCACTTCTGAATGTTAGGTGTGGCAGCACATTGAAAGGGTTAAAGGGTTGTAGACTTGAAGCAACACTAAATAATTACATCAAACCAAAGGCAATTGTATAGTTAATATAGTTATAATATCTATAGATTCTAATCTATAGTACCTGTAATGCAGTTATGATATCTATGTAATATCTCATAGTATCTGTGAAAGCAAGATAGCTGTGAGGCAATTCACTTGGTTGTTCTTTTAAGGCTATTATGTTGCTGATGCCTGTACTCTGCAATACTAGTTATGTAAAGTTCTTGCATATTCCAATGGATGGTTTTTTTTTTTCTTTGACATCAGCTTAATGTTACTTTTACCAGGCTACTTACTCCTGCTTTATGCTTTCCCACTTGACCTACTCAGCTCATCAGCCCACCCAAAAGACATCACTTTAACCATGTGAACCTCATTTGTAGCAGGTATTAGGTGGGTAGTGAGAGATATATCAGTGTCACCACTTTCAGGCAAAAGAAAAATTAAATTGGCTCATGTAATCCAAGGAAGTAACCAAATCATAAGTAGATCAGGGATATAGCTAAATCTCAGGAAACTGGAAACACGGAGAGAGGTCCTGGACGAATGTTAATTATGTGGATGAAAACAGAGAATTGTCTAGAAGAGAAGTGTTAGGCAGACACTTCCAGAGGTCCCACAGCAAAAAATAAAGTTTATGTATTGCTTATCTTCTGTAAGGACTTTCTGGCACCACAGGTAGGAAAATAGGGAGTACAAATACTATGATTATATTCAGTAAACAAAAGCATTGCAATGGTGGGTCACCGACACATTCTGAAATTTTGCTCTCCAATACTAACTTTTGAAGGTTTAAAAAGTCACTAAATATGACAAAATTATGTTGATTTAAAATATTTCTTCTTTGATTCTGGGGTCATTTGCTCCATCTTCTACAGCTTCAAAACCACAAATATAAGAGAGTACAAATATTTAATGCTTTTCAGTTTTTTGTCTGTTTTCTATAAATATCTTGAGACTGGCCTGATTGTATAGTCTAAGGAAGGAAAACGGTGTCAGAGCAAATCTTCATTTTGTTAGTAAAAATCTAAGAAACAAGAGGAGGTAAGAAATGTTGCTTCGGGTAAAACAGGAAGAAAAACCAAGCAACTAAAAACAACAAAAAAGGACATCTTTTCATGAAAAAGAAACTGGTTATGTGGGAACAGAAAAGAGAAGGAAAATCATCTTGAAATAACCTTTTAAAGTCAGATGTATTCAACTCATCAGAACAAGGAAAATACGGCAATAAAAGTTTAGAGTTTTTTACACCACAATGTCCTCATCAACCCTATTATTATCTCTGTTTGGCCACAAGACTGCCAGTGACAGAGCGAGAGTCTGAATCCAAGTCCTCTAGCAACAGATTTGTGCTCTTTCTCTTGCTCTATGCTGCCTCCCATTCAAGCACATTATATGCTTCCTACATACTTAGAATGGGAGGTTGCACCTCCAGCACTTACTAGCTTAGTGATCATAGGCTGGTTATGGTAATCTCCTTGGAGTTTACATTACTCATCTGTGCAGAGAAACATGGTATCTTTCCTGTTGTTATTGACTTATTGGAAGAAAAAATATGACAGTGCTTTGTAATAATAAAACTTATACATATAAGGGGATTGTTATAATTAAAATTCATAAAGAAAATGGTTGATGAGATTGCCCAGCCACTGTTATCTTTGAGGACTCATGAAAGCAATAATTGGAAATAATTTCTCTCTCTTGATTAGGCACACTGTGGAGTTAGTGTTGCCCCCAGTTTTTGTCTCCTTACCTTGATAAGGATTCTGTAAAGTTGAGGAGTTTGGAGTAGATTAATAATATGATTAAAGTGTTGAATAAATAAGACCCATGAGAAAAGGAGTTTGAATTAATTAGTCTGGAAACAATAATATATGAAGAATTATTACAAGAAAAATGTAGACCAACATATTCATCTTCTCTGAGAAATGACTTGAAAGTAACTGTGGACATATAAAACAGACATAAGAAGGAATTTACTGATAGGGTTGAGAGTTAAATATTAGAACAGGCTATAAGAAGAATATGTGGCATCTCCTTTGTTGCTAACTATTCCAGAGAAAAATGGACACATCAATTTGTTATGGCCAAGGAGCAGATATCCTTGCAACCGGGGAACTAGAAAACTTAAATTATTTAGATCTTCTTCCAGCCTTCAAAAACTCTACAGTTGTCTGGCTAATTCTCTGATTAACCATAAAAGAGGTAGGTAACAAATTTTTCTAATTATCCTTGTGTAAATATTCAGACTACCTGAATGCGTTACTATTTTACAATGTACGTAGTTTTCTTTCCTTTTTTTTTTAAAGAAAAAAAGAGGAGAGTGAGATAGACGCAGACTCTGATTCACGCCACATTATCATCATTGATCTGAGCAAAGCAAAAAAAAAAAGCAATTTTAAACTGATTTCTTCTTGTTATCATATTCTACTCCCAAACAGGTAACCGCTTTAATGTGTTTGATATACATTCTCAAATTTATATGTGTCTTTAGAAACATGTAGTGTCATTTTTTGTGTGTACTTTTAAATTTACATAAATAGAACCCATTCATTTTCTTCTGTTTTTCACAAAGCATTACATTTTAAAGATCTATGTTGTTTCTAACTACCATGTGGTATTCAGGGGTATGCCTCCACAACCTTATTTTTGTATAGTCCTCTAATAATGGACAATAATATTGCTTCCAATTCCCTGCCTTCGTAAACAATGTTGTGAAAAAACATATTATATTACATTCTTTTATAAAAATTTTATCTCCCCCTTTCTCTTTAGGAGTGAGATCAGATAATCATATGATATATGCACAATGACTTTGCCAGATTTTTCTTCAAAATGGCAGAAGCCAAATATGAAGAAATTCTCATTTATCTATTAACAATTAATATTATCAAAATGGGCAATTTTTCCCATATGATGGATGTAAAGTAGTATCTCATTGTTACATTTATTTTCTACTTACTGAGATAATATACTAATTATCCATATATTTTCCATCTTTCTAGGTTTTTAGTCTTGCTAATTCTAGGAGTTTCTTCCACAGTACCGTTATCATTCCTTTGTTTCTTATGCCTATTCCATTTATCTATTTGTCTATTACAACTGACATTTGGATCAGAATTGCAGTTAATTTATAGAGTAATTTCAGGACAGTTGACATATTTACATTGTTAAGTCACTTCATCCAAATGCAGTTCTCCATTTGTTGGGAACAAGTCTCCCAAAATCTGACCATAAACTGGCCCCAAAACTGGCCACAAACAAAATCTCTGCAGCACTGTGACATGTTCATAATGGTCCTAATGCCCACGCTGGAAGGTTGTGGGTTCACCAGAATGAGGGCAAGGAACACCTGGCCTGCCCAGGGCGGAAAGCCACTTAACGCATTCTTAAGCCAGAAACAATGGCATGAGCGATCTGTCCCTTAAGGACATGCTTCTGCTGCAGTTAACTAGCCCAACCTATTCCTTTAATTCGACCCATCCTTTCGTTTCCCATAAGGGATACTTTTAGTTAATTTAATATCTGTAGAAACAATGCTAATGACTGGTTTGCTGTTAATAAATATGGGGGTAAATCTCTGTTCGGGGCTCTCAGCTCTGAAGGCTGTGAGACCCCTGACTTCCCACTTCACACCTCTATATTTCTGTATGTGTGTCTTTAATTCCTCTAGAACCACTGGGTTATGGTATCACCAACCGAGCTGGCCTTGGCATCCATTTATTCAGGTCTTATTTAATTTTATTTAGTAGGGTTTTAAATTTTCTCCTTGGAGGACTTAGACATTAATGATATCTAATATGTGGCTTTCTTTCTAGAAGTTGACAGTATTAACTAATTTAACATACTTGTTCAATATTATCTCTGTTTATGCCCTTTATGTCTGCAATGCTGATAAACTTCTCAAGATATGGACTATGTTTAACTCAATCTGTGCAGTGTCTACACAACTCCGTGTAAAGATAGATATTGCTATGTACTTTTGATTAAATGATTCCCTATTTTTATTTTATAAAATGTCTCTAACAAAATGATAAATTATACGATTTCGTTACTTTTAGAACAAGTAGTTGCCAAATCAATAATAATAGACTTAAGTAGTAAAATAATATAACTCCTCATTTATATTACAAGCATTTAATGACTCCCTACTATTTGCCAGGCTATCATGTGTTCTAATATGATCTGTGAATGCCTAAAATCCTGAGACCCTTTCAGCGGGTCTATGAGATAAG
Organism: Piliocolobus tephrosceles; assembly: GCF_002776525.5. Taxonomy (NCBI): domain Eukaryota; kingdom Metazoa; phylum Chordata; class Mammalia; order Primates; family Cercopithecidae; genus Piliocolobus; species Piliocolobus tephrosceles. The sequence goes on along the minus strand of NC_045438.1, from coordinate 93,222,911 downwards.
AACTACATCCATAACAATTTTGAGATGTTCTTTTTCTACTGTGTTGATAATTGCATTGATGGGGCAAAAGCAATAGTGGGTAAAATTGCTGGTGTCTTAGCATGAATCAAGGAAGTAGCACCAAACTGTACCAATGGTCACTGTGTCCTTGACTGACATGTACTCTCAGTAAAAATAAAAACAAAAAATAATAATAATGCCAGTTTTATTTATTAAGAATATCCTTGCTGGAACAGTAAAAAAAAAAATATTTTTTTAAAATCTCAATCCTTGAATTTGAACCTTTTTATATTTTGTGGTAAAATTGAAAGTATGTATGCTGAAGTACAATGGTCTTTTTGAGAAAAAAAATACTTTTCCCATTATTTGAAAGCTGAATTAGCCATTTTCTTCATGGATCATCATTATGACTTGAAGGAACAACTGGCTGACAACTTTGATTATTCAGGCTTAGGAATTTTGCAAACTTTTTTTTTTTCAAAAAATGAAAAAAAGTCTGTTATTTCAAAATAAGCAACTGACAACATTTGATGCCAATAAAATATTTAAGTTTTCAAATAGAAGTTAGGATTTTGGAAAATATTAATTTCCTTCTATGAGCTTGACAGCTTCCCAATACTTAAAGATACTTTGATGAGATCAGAACAAATGTGTTTTTAAAATATTATATAATAAGATATTATATAATAAAATATGTCAACATTTGAAAACTTCACAAACTAGTAAACTACTAAGCTCCAGATGACCAATGCATGATATTACAATATCATGCACAGATAAAAGATCCATTCAAATCTCAAAGTAGACCAACAAATTTATGCACAGTGAAAAGGTTAATTGATACAGATTCCACGTTTCAGCTTACCTTTAAGGAATAGCCACTTGTTGACCTTTAGTGTAGTACCAAAGATGGTATACACAATTACCTAAGAAGTCTATAAATATACCTCCTTTTCCAATTATATGTTGGTGGGAGGACAGATTGTCTTCATATATTTCAATCTAAACAACAGATCACAACAGATTGAATATAGTGAGAGATATGAGAATCAACATCTTCTATTAATTCAGACATTAAAGAGATTTGCAAAACAGGCCGGGCACGGTGGCTCAAGCCTGTAATCCCAACACTTTGGGAGGCCGAGGCGGGCAGATCACCTGAGGTCAAGAGATCGAGACCAGACTGGCCAACAGGGCAAAACCCCGTCTCTACTAAAAAAATACAAAAATTAGCCGGGCGCCTGTAATTCCAGCTACTCAGGAGGCTGAGGCAGGAGAATTGCTTGAACTCGGGAGGCAGAGGTTGCAGGGAGCTGAGATCGCACCGCTGCATTCTAGCCTGGGCGACAAGAGTGAAACTCCATTTAAAAAAAAAAAAAAAAAGAGATTTGCAAAATAAAGAATAATACCACCCTTTTCACTATTTTTTTTTCTATTTTAGAAGATACAATTACTCTTCATAAAATGTTATTTATGTTAACAATTTAATTGGTTTATTACAGAAACCAATCATAAACCAACAAAATAATTGGTTTATTATTTTTTAATGAAAAAATCCATTAATATTTTCCAAATTTCTGACTTTCAATTTCTAGTAGCAAATAATGGTAGACATAACGTACATATAAAAAAGCTCCTTGGCATCCTGAGTGATTTCTAAGAACGTAAACTTTCTGAGATAAATAAATTTGAAAATCATTGCTCTAGAAATAGGAAAAGAATGAAAGAGACGAATTCCCTGCCCTCATCCTGGTTGGGGCATGCAGGTGAACAAATATATAAAGATATGGTTCAGATTGTTTAGGAGCACTAAAAGTGAGGAAGTGATGTGATGCAGAGTACATGACTAGATGTGCTTTAAGTGCGATTCTCAGGGAAGTCTTCTCTGAGGAAGTTACAGTTTAATCTGAGACATGAAGAATGCATAAAAGTGGCCAATTAAAGAACTAAGGGAAGAGCAGTCCAGGCAGAGAGAGAAAGGATTTCATCGGTCTGAGACAAAAAGGGTTTGAATGTTTGGGAACCAAAGAGGCCAGAGTGCCCACAATAGAGCAGTCATGGAGAAAGTAGTCCTAGAGGAGGATGGAGAAATGACCAGAGGAGTAAGGGCCTTGATGACCACCATTTGGGCTAAAATGAAAGTCCAGTGGGGAACCACTGAAGGTCTGAAGTAAGGCAATATATAATCTGATTACGATGTTAGAAACTGACTCTGGCTGCTGTGTGGAAGATGGATTGCTTGTGCCTCTGCATCAAACTTGCTGGCCAAACTCCAAACCTGGTCAAATCTAAATCTCTATCCACTTTTCACCTGTACCTGAGCAATGAAACATGGATGGAGAAAAATCACCTGACCAAGCTGACTGATCTCTCTTTATGACCTAAATCTTCAAGTGGCTTTTAGTCATGTTGTATTTTAAAATATAATTTCCCACTATAGTTTTATATTATAATTTCCTAGTTAGTTCACCTTCCTACTCACTCAAATAACTATTTTGCATCTCCTCTTTCCTTTGACCTTCAACATCTTTCTGCTATCCATTTTTTCAGCTGATAATTGTCTTGCTTACTATTTCAAGATGAGCTTCCACATCTCTGGTCACATTTGCCAATCTACTGCAAACTGAGCCTCCTGCCTTCCCTCCAATTGCAATGGATAAATCGTCTGGTTTACTAAGACCACCATCTCCATCTGAGCTCTGCATTTCCTCTTTCCTGACTACTTGTGTACCTTGCTACAGCAGATAACTTCTGTCTTCCTGAGTCATCAGTCACCATCTGTAGTACTCTAGTTAGGTGTTCACTCCCTTCATTTTACTGAAGTTTCCTTTTTCAAGATCATCAATGACCTCCACATTGTCAATGTAATTCTCATTTCTTAGACTTCATCTCACTTATCTTCTGAGCAGTATTTAACAGAGTTCATTATGCCCTTCTTATCGAAATGCTTTTCTCACTTATCCTCCAGGGACCACCTTCTCTTGTTTCTCCTATTTTACTGGCCACTCTTTCTTTTTAATAACAGTATTTAAATACTGTACAAATACTGATGAGCCCCAATTAGATGAACTACCTGACTTCTCCTTCACATCCTAGACTCTTATATCCAACAACCACTCAACATCACTATCTAGTTAATAGTTATTTCAAACTTAGGATGTCCAACTGAGCCCTGTTCCTCCTCCAATCCACCCACACAAATCTGTTCCACCTGAAGTATTCATCATCTCAGTAACATCATAATTACATATTTTTTTTTCAAGTCAAAAACCTTGGAATATGCTTGGCTCTTCTATTGTCTTGTCCATCAGTAAAATCTAACTTGTCTATTGCCACAATTCTAGTTCAAGTCATCATTATCTTTTGCCTATACGCTCTTAATTGGTGTCCCTGGTTCTGCTTTTGTCTCTCTACAGGGTATTTTATAGCAGCCCAGGTGATTTATCTAAAACATAATTTTAATAATATCTGCTTTAAGTTTTCCAAGGGCTTCCTATTTCACACTCAATAAAAATAAAAATCCGTGCCTTGACTTCTAATAAATGATCTGGTCCCATGCCACCTCTCTCACCTCCTTTTCTAACAGGCTTCTCTTCCCATCCTACCTCTCAACTCCACTTCAGTAGCACTAGGCTTCTCGTTGTTCCTTGAACAGAGAAAGCATACTTCTAATTTAGGGGCGTTATCACCTGCAGCTCCCTCCATCTGGAATGCTCTTATTTCAGATTTTTGCACGGCTTAGTTCCTCACTTTTTTCAGGGTTCTGCTTGAATATCATCTTATCTTGAGGACATTCCCTTAATACCCTTTAACTCACAGGCAAAAATGGAGAATTGAACATGTGCATTTCCCTTAGCACCCTCTTCAATGTCCACTAAATGGCATTTAATGATTGTATTTTAAGCCCATAAACTCACAAAGACAAAAAGAACAAAGAAGACACTAATGACAAAATTTTGGAAGCTGGAAAGAAGAGATAACAAAACACACACACATACACAACACACACCCATACACAACACACACAAACACACCTCATGACTATCCATTCCTCTTACCTAGCTTTATTTTTCTCAATAGCACTTAACCTAGATAAATGTAAATAAATATAAATACAAGATATATATTATTTTTACATTTATTTGTTGTCTCTTCCTTTTTGCTTCCAGAACATAAGCTGCATGACAGCAGTCTTTCCAGTTTTGTTTTGGTGTTGCATTCTCAAGCTTTGGAATCATAGCAGAATCAAATTCAGTATAAATTTTCGACTGAATAACTGAGGTGGCCTGGATGAGTGTAGTTTGTGTGAGGTGTGGGGTTGTGGGAATAAAGAGTTCTATTTTGAATGTTAACTTGAGGTGTCTATTAGACATCCAAGTGATGATATCAAGTGAAATCCACATATCTGGAGCTAAGTCATGGCTAAAAGTGTAAATTTTAGAGTCATCAACATTAGCTCTAAAGAAGATCATCTGGGGAACTATGAACATGAAAAGAGAAAAAGCCAAGCTCCAAGCCTTGGAGGACAACACCATTTAGAGATCAGGCAGAGCACTGGTCTTTGAACCTTATAGTTATACACTACAATTTGTAAGAAGAAGAAAAACTAATTTAAACTAAGCAATGTGATATGTAGATATTTATCTATAAATAATATATATGTATCTTTACACAAATATATTATGTACATTATAAAACACACAGACACAGATATTAAAAGAGAATGAGCTGAAGGACTTCCAGTTAAAGAGGAAGTATTGAACACATGCATTTTTCAGTTCCCTGCTAAAGGCCCACTACGGTGATAGTAAATGTATTTTTAAAAATAAGGTATAAACCCACAAGGACAAAGAGAACAACAGACAAACAATACCATCAAAATATAGGAAGCTGGAAAGAAGAAAGACAAATGGCAGCTGACTTACAGACTCAGGAAAGCTGAGGCTGCAGTGGGGAAAAAGCAGAGATACAATCTGATTTACAATGCAGAATCAGCCATGCCCCTGATCCCCCCTGCAAAGGCTCAGAAATTGTTTCTGGCACTTCTGCTAGTGGAGGTTAATGTTGGTCAATAATAGACTTAGCTGAATGTCTGTTTGAGAAGCAGATACATCCACAGACACCCCCACCACTCTACACTACCAGGTGACTAACCTCTACCAGGCAGCAACAGTCTGGAGACTTATTTTCTGAAGAGGGTTAAGAGGCGATCTTGCCAGGAGAACAACAGGCACACATGAAAATGGGAATTCCAGGAAAGCAGGTAGATTCAGTCAAAGTTAATATCAGAATGCTTCAAACCAAAATATTAAGAATAATTTCTATTTGTTACTAAGAGATGTGGAGGTAAATAAAAAGAACATTAGTTTGTTGTGTAGCAATGATTGCCAATGGAATTCACCTACATAAAAAGAATTTTAAAATAATGAATTGCTATATAACATTTTCTTTATTTCGTAGAGCTATTTCAAATATTTATTTCTATTTCTTTTAAAGTGCATGGATTGTTTGGACATTATCTTGGTACATGAATGCAGGCATTTTAAAGTAATTGCATTTGTTGTATCCTGGATTAGAAGTAGGCATAAATATTGATTTCTTCTGTGCTGTGTAACTGATGAAACAGAGTCTACTTTGAGTACCATGGCATCACCAAAACTTATTTCCACGTTTCCCATGATATATGTATATATCTATAGAAATAATTCTTGGAGATGCAATAATCATATCTTACTTTTGTAATTTTATACTTTTGTGTTTACACACATTGAGTGTACAACATTTTCAAGACTTCATTTATAGTAATACTGTTTTTATTCTTGGAAATAAAGATGCTTATGTTATTATTATTATTTTTTGCCTGGATATCCTTTCTCTTCTTATCTTGCTGAAAAGCTCCCATTATTTTTCAAGAACTATCTCAAATATGACTCTTTCTTTAGGGCTTCCTTGACTCCCCTCAATTGTTAGAGTGCCACTATTAGTATAATATAGTATCTTGTTTATACTTACATTATGGTAATCTCTGCATTATTTTATAATAAGTCTGCTAATTCTCTTAGCCGAAGTACCATGTCTTACTTATATGAGCACTCTGTTAACTGATCAGACTGGGAACATGGTAGCTATTTAATGAATGTTTAAATGGATATTTGAAAATTATTTTGTGCTCATTATCTCATTTGATTTTTCTGATCTCATTTGATTTTTCTGGATTCAATCAGTCACTAGTTTCTATTGCCCTAAATATTTATTATATCTGTCATTTATTATCCATGCTAGTGTCTACTGCCAAAAATTCATGCTCATTCTGTCTGTTACTGGGAATATTAGTATCTTAACCTGATTTTCATTTCTAGTCTCACTTTATTTACCCATCAGAGTGATTTAACCGTTTTCTCTCTACTTTAAAACCTTTAAGTGGGCTACATCTACTTTTAGAGATGATAGAGTAAAAGTGAATGTTATTTAACCTACCACTTTAAACATATTAAAAGTAGTCAAAACTATATTTAGACATTCAGACAATAAGCAGTATAGGATACTGATCTCTGAGAGCAAGGAGATTAATAGGAGAATCTTTTTAATTTTTATTTTTTACAGACAGGGGTTTTGCATTAGTTGCTCAGGTGAGTCTCCTGGGCTGGAGACTCATGCCCCAGCCTCCTTAACTACACGCATGCACCACCACACCCAGTTTCTAAGTAAGCCTTTTGATTGTCTCACCTTACAACCTGGAAAAAGTTTCTAGATTATAGAAAGGTGAGAGAGTGCCAAAACGAAGTCTGGTGTCTTGCTTAGTCGAAGTTACAGAGCTTGGAGTTCACAGAGACGAAGGTACCTAGAATTTGTGAAGCAAATACTGAATTGATGAGTTTCAGAGAGACAGAGAGAGAGATTGCAAGTGAGATAGAGTACCCTAGATCTTCCTAGGGTTCTCCATGAGTCTTAAGGCTGCATACTGATCTGCAAATGCATGGAAGGAATTGCCCATGGCTGAGAAAGAACCCTCAGGAAAAAATAGGCTGAGCAATTTTTAACTTTACCAAGGCAAATCCTCCTAATACATGGGCATGTCTTAGGGTCCTCAGAAGGATAGTGCCTCAGTAATGGGGACAATTTAGCCTAAACTGAAGGTTATGCTACATCTATTTCATAAAACTTAAAAGCAAACCTCAAAAGACCAAATATTGATTCCAAACAAAAAAGTCCACTTATTTAAATGAATACAACAAAATCCAGCATCTAGCAATGTAAAATTAATAATGTCAGCATCCAATTAAACATTTCCAAGCATACAAAGAAGCAGGAAAATGCCACCCATAAGCAGGAGAAAAAGAAACCAATAGATACAGATTCAGAACAAGACAGAGAGAATTAGCTGATAAAGATGTTAAAATAGGTACTACAAATACATTTTATATTTAAGAAGGTAGAGAAAAGCATGAACATAATGATGGGAAAAATGAAAGATATTTTAAATAAACAAACTAAACTATAGATGAAAAATACATGATCTGAAATGAAAAGTAACTGAATGAGATTAATAGCATATCACACACTGCAGAAAAAAAAGATGAGTGCATTTGACACAACAATATAAACTACAAAATTAAACAAAAGAGAGAACCCATTGAAAAATATAAACATAAGGTTAGTGAGCAATTATCTATTTTAAATAGTATAATATGTGTAACTGGAATATCAGAATGGGAGGAGAAAATGGAAAAAATATTTTAGAAAATAATGGCCACAATTTCTGCAAGTTTGATGAAAATTATACACCACAGATCCAAGAATCTCAATGAGCCTCAAGCAACATAAATGTGAAGCAAAACACATCAAGACACATCACAATCAAATTACTAAAAATTGATGATAAAATGAATATCTTAAATGTACCCAGAGATAAAAGACACATTATGCTCAAAGTAATACAGATTACAGCAGCAGACTTTTTTGAATCAAAAACCATACAGGCCAGAAGATAACAGAGAAACCTCATTAAAGAACAAAGAAAACAAAAATTTTTAACCTAGATTTCTATATCCAGAAAAATATCTTTCAATAATGAAGACGAAGTTCTGCGTTCTGTTAAAGTGTAGCAAGTGGGGCTTGGGGGGGTGGTTGCAAACTCTTTTCCATTGGTTTCACTCAGGTGCTTAAAAGAAAGATCGGGGCAGGACAAGAGACTAGAAAGAACTTCCTTCAGTGGTTCAGGTTCACTGAAGCAGATTGGGCACTAATGTGAAAATGACAAGAAGTGTTTCTGAACCCTCATGAAACAATCACCTGAAGGCACAGAGGTAGAAGCAGCAAACGCTGGTACTCAAGGACACAGATAAAGTATCATTGTGGCTGGTGGATGGGTTAAAAAGAAAAAAATACCCTTACTCATTAAAGAGGGACAGAAAACAATTCTAGACAACAAGTTTCCATCAAAACCATTAGAGGTCTCTTGTTGCTGGGAAAGACTCAGAAAATCCCTGAACAAGAGTCACCAAGTATGCAAGGCAGAGTTTGGTTGACATGGGAGGAGGGACAAGATCATCAGAAAGCCCTACCCCAAAGACACAGTCACATGGGGTATGACTAAGACTAAGCTGGACAAGGACAACAGAAAAACTTCCCGCCCCCTTCCCAGATAGCAAGCACTGAACAGGCAATAGCAGGCTATCAGTAGAAAAGAGTCAAGATTGTGGAGAAAGATCTCCAAAGTGGCATAGTTGCACAGGAAGGCTTAAAGTTGAGGGTAGGTCAAGAACACTGGGAAAAAAAGAAAAGCCATTCAGCAAAGCATCTTCAACTCTAACCACAAGGTAAGACTAGAGGAAATTGAAACTGGTAGAGAACTATAATTATAACAACAAGAAAACCAAAATCCACTTAAATTTCTGGCTAGACTGACTCAACCCCAACACTCATAGTCTAGCAGAAGAAAAAAAATCCTTATTTCTATGCATGAATAGCATTTATCTCAATTTTGACTGTTCTATATACAATGCCTAGTATTCAATAAAAATTACCAGACATAAAAAGTTAAGAAAAAGCAGCACATTGTGCAAATACCAAGCAATTTATAGAATCAGACTCAGAGATATCCTAGAGATTGGAAATCAGACAGGGAATTTAAAATAACTTTATTAAAATGTTAAAGGTTTTATTTGAAAAGCTGAGCAACATACATGGTCACGTGGAGAATTTTAGCGAAGATAGAAACCATAAAAAAAGACTAATAAAATACTTGAAATAAAAAAAACAAAGCAAACCAACTAAAGAATACCTTCAATGCAGTCCTCAGTAGACTTGACACAGGAAATAATCTGTGAACTTGAAAATAGCTGAATAAAACTCATTTAAACTAAAACACAAAGGGATAAAAAAGCGTAGAAAGAACCATAACAGAGTATCCAAGAGCTCTCCTCTAATATAAAAGTGGTCTAATGCACATGCAATTGGAATTGAAGAAAGAGAAGAGATGCAATGAGACCAAATAAATTCTGGAAGAGATAGTGGTCCAAATTGATTAAGTAAGACAAATATTGATTCAAAAAGCCTAGAGCATGCAAAAAAGCTCAAGAGTATAAAAAAAATTTAAAAACCTCTGCACAAATCATATTCAAAATGCACAAAACCAAAAATAAATAAACAATTTTGAATGCATCAAGAGAAAAAACACACATCACATATAAAGGAATAGAGATAATAATTAAAGCCAAGCTTACATCAGAAACTATACAAGCCAGGAGACAACGGAGTGACATCTTTAAAGTACTGAAAGATAAAACTGTCAACCTGGATTTTTATATCTGGAAAAAAAGTATCTTTCAAAAGTAGAGGTAAAATAACATTTGTTTGTTTGTTTTTCCCAAAAAACAAAAGCTGAATGAAAGCATTATGAGCAGAGTTGTGCTACTGAAAAAAATGTAAAAGGAGGTTCTTCATGCAGAAAGAAAATGATACATGGTGAAGCCTTGATCTATGCAAAGAAATGAGGCACTCCAGAAGTACTTAAGATGAAAGTAAATATAAAAGGCATTTCCCTTATTTTAAGAAACAGTTGACTAATGCAAAAATAGAAGCAATGTGTTGTGGATTGTGGCACATGTAAAGGTGTATATAATGTGTGAAAAAATAATATAAATGAAACAAAAAAGAGAATATTTTGCTATAAAAGATACACTATATCAAAAGTTGTATATCATTATTTAAAGGTAGCATGTGTTAAATTTAAAATGTAAGTTGTAAACCTTAGGGATTTTAAAAGTTTTTAAAGTGTATAAATAATAAGCCAGTAGTGAAGAAAAATAAAATCATAACTTATTTCAAAAGCAGGCAGAGAAAGAGAAGAAAGGGGGAAAAATAATAAATAGAACAAATAGAAAACAACCAGCAAGATGACAGATTTTAAATAAATCATATCAACAATCAACCATTAAATTGAACTAAAATGAACTAAGCTTGTGCTGTTTTATAGAAATATAATGTGAGCAAGGTAAGTAATTTTAAATTTTCTGGTAGCCACATTAAAGATAAAAACAGATTAACTGTATAATATATTTTGCTTAATAGAGTGTATACAAATAATTATATATAACTATACAAATTATACTATATTAGCTATATTATATTAATTATATATAATTATGTTATATAATTATATACATATTATATTAACCCATTGTATGATATTAACATATCAACAAATATCAATGACAAATTCTACATTTTGTTTTATGCAAAATCACTAAAATTCACGTGTATTTTATACCTACAATGCATCTCAATTCAGACCAGCCATACATATTTTAAGCTCTTCAGAGTCACACGTGGTTAGAAGCTACCTTACTGGACAGTGCTGTTCTAACCACACAAGCTGAATGACAGAAATTTATTAGATCTAAAAGCAATAACAGACTAAATGCTATTTACAAGAAATTCACTTTAAATATAAAGACATAAATAGGCTGAAAGTAAAAGTATAAAATAAAGTAAAAATAATGGAAAACATAAAATATGAAATTCTAATTAAAAGAATCCTGAATTTGGTACATTGATGTCAGACAGAGACTTCAGAATGAGAAAAAGAAACATAACGGTAAAGAGCCAGTTTATTGCAAAGACAACATAATGTGTGTCTACCTAATAACAGATCTTCAAATGCATAAAACATAAAGTGGTAGAACTGAAAAGAGAAACAGACAAAACCAAGATTATATTTAGATACTTCAACACTCTTTTCTTGGTAATTGACAGAAAAATCAGAGAGTGATTCAGTAAGAACACAGAAGACCTGAACAGCATTTCACCTAATTGCTATTTATAGAGCACTGCACCTCAAAACAGCAGAACATGCATTCTTCTTAAGTGTTCATGGAATAGTCCCCCAAGAAAGACCATATTTTAGGCCATAAAACTAACCTCAGGAAATTTAAAATAACTGAAGTCGTGAAAAATATGTTCTCTAACCACAATAGAATTGAGCTAAATACTAAGACACCTGGAAAAATCCTCAAATACCAGGAACTTAACACACATGTAAATAAAATATGGGTCAAAGAAGAAATCACGGGGGATATTAGTAAATATTTTAAACTGAATGAAAATGAACACATATATATAAGCATTTCTGTTGCAAAGTATGATTTAGAGGGAAATTTATAGTAGTCAATGTTCCTATTAGAAATGAATAAACTTCTTAAATCAATAAGCTTTCACTTTAAGAAACTAGCAAGAGAAGAGCACATTAAACCTAAAGCAAGCAGTAGAAAGAAAATAACAGAGCCAAGAGCACCAATTAATGAAATGGAAAACAAAAAATTTTTAAAAATCAATGAAACCAAAAGCTGATTCCTTGAGAAAATGAATAATGTTAGATAACCTCTAGATGGGCTGATCAAGAAGAAAAGAGAAAATACAAACTAATAATATCAGGAATGTGAAAATAGACATCACTCAGGTGATACCTATATTAATAGTATAATAGGGACATATGAATAGCTTTATACCTACCACTTAGGAACTTAGATGACATGGACACATTTCTTGAAAGACACAAAATATCAAAGCATACTCAAGAAGAAACTTATATAACTGGAATAGCCGGTGTTTATTAAAGAAAATGAATTTATAGTTTAAAAAACTGCACACAAAGAAAACTCTAGTGGTTGGGCACGGTGGCTCAAGCCTGTAATCCCAGCACTTTGGGGGGCTGAGGCAGGTGGATCACCTGAGGTCAGGAGTTTGAGACAAGCCTGGCCAACACGGTGAAACCCCATCTCTACTAAAAATACAAAAAAGATAGCCAGGCACGGTGGCACACACTGTAATCCAGCTACTTGGGAGGCTGAGGCAGAAGAGTCACTCGAACCTGGGAGGTGGAGGTTGCAGTGAGCCGACATCACGCCACTTCACCCCAGCCTAAGCGACAGAGTGATACTTCATCTCAGAAAAAAAAAGAAAAGAAGACTCCACTAAATGACTTCATGGGCAAATGACATCAGACATTTAAAGATGAAATAATACAGACTGTATACAAATTTGTCCAGAAAATAAGAGAGAAGGGAACACTCTATAACTCATTTTATAAGGCTAGTATTACCCTGGTAACAAATCACTACAAAGGCATTACAAAGGACAAAATTCCTACAGACTAGTATCTCTCAGGCATAAAGGTGCAAAAATTTTCTTCACAATATCAGCAAATTGCATACAGCAATATATGTATTTTAAAAAGATAATGCATCAAGACTAAGAGAAGTTTGTCTTAGGAATGCAAAGTTGGTGCAACATTTAAAAAAATCAATTAATGTAATTCACCATATTAAGAAACAATATAGAAAAAAATGTGACATTCTCAATAAATGAAGAAAAAAATCATTTGGTGAAATTAAACACCCAGCCATTAGAAAAATTCCCAGCAAACCGAAACTAAAGAAAATGTCCTGAATCTGATAAAAAGTAACTACAGAAAACCTACAGCAAACATAATACTTAATGGTGAAAGATTGCATGCTTTTTCCTTAAGATTGAGAAGAAAAGGATATCCTCTCCTACCACTCCTATTATTATATCAAAAGTTTTAATAAATGCAACAAAGCAATAAATATGTCATATAGATTGCAAAGAAAAATGTTATTTGTAGATTACATGATCATGTATATAATAAACTCAATGAACTCTGTAAGTTATAAGAACTAAGAAATGAATTTAACAAGGTTGCAGGATAAAAGGTCAACATAAAAACATATTTAATTTCTATATGTTAGCAATGAAAAATTGAAAATTAAAAAAATTTAAAACACCAATTCGGTAGCCACAATATATAAAATACTTAAGGATAAATTCAACAAAATATGTTTACAACCTGTATGTGGAAAACTGTAAGACATTGCTGAAAGAAAATAAATAAAACCAATATAATTAAAGAGATATAACATGCTTACAGATTAGATATTACTGAGCTTTATATTCTCCTTAAATCAATCTACAGATTTAATTTAATTACAATTAAAATCTAGCAAATTTATTTTTGTAGAAATTGATAAATTATTCTAAAATTTATTTGGAAATGCAAAGCATGCGAAATAGCCAAAACAATTTTGAAAAATAACAACAATGTAGAAAGGCTTATAATTCTTGATTTCAAAATAATCAATAGTGATATTGGTGTAGCAATTAATGGAACACAGCAAAGATTGAAGAAATGGACTTAAAAATATGTGATCAATTAATTTTCAAAAGAGTGGTCAAGATAACTCAATGGGGGAACTGATAATCATTAAACAAATGGTACTAAAATAATAATATATTTATATAGAAATTAATTTTGATCATTTTCTCAAATCATATACAAAAATCAATTCAAAATTGATTATAAATGTCTCCTTTAGAAAACTTCCTGACTTACCTAAAGCAGAGGGTTGTGCCAACACCATCCTTCTATATCCTTCCCTTCTAGCTAGTTCTTCGTTTTTTTTTTTTTTTTTTTTTTTGAGACGGAGTCTTGCTCTGTCGCCCAGGCTGGAGAGCAGTGGCCGGATCTCAGCTCACTGCAAGCTCCGCCTCCCGGATTCACACCATTCTCCTGCCTCAGGCTCCCGAGTAGCTGGGACTACAGGCGCTCGCCACTTCGCCTGGCTAGTTTTTTGTATTTTTTAGTAGAGACGGGGTTTCACCGTGTTAGCCAGGAAGGTCTCCTGACCTGTCAGGAAGATCTTCCTGTCAGGAAGATCTCCTGACATCGTGATCCGCCCGCCTTGGCCTCCCAAAGTGCTGGGATTATAGGCGTGAGCCACCACGCCCGGCCATAAAATTCTTTTTTATCATGGTTAGATGATTCCTGGTAACTACATTTTAATTCTAATTCTGAGAAGTAAGTAATAAAACTATAATCTTTTAAAAAATCAGTTGAATTAACAAAGGCACTTGCTTCACACAAGATTAAATTAGGCCATATGAAAAGTTACTTTGCATAATCTCTTCATGACTTTGCATCTGGTTATTTCCAAGCTAACATAGCTAGCCTCCAATTTAAAAAGAATTGTAGACATGAGTTTATTATCTTCATTATGGAGAATTTCTTTATAAAAATTGGGTTGCTTCACTATTGATTTGAATCTAATTTTAGCAGTGGTTAGAAGTTCCAACACAGCTCTTTGCAAGGATTTGAGGTGTGGCATCCATCTTAGTAGGTGTTGATTTACTTTCTGTTTTAACCAGCTTCTGCGTAAGGGATTTGGGGCTCATTCTACCCACAAACCCTAATAATTGCCTAGGTATAATGCTACTCTGCATATATCACATGACTGCTGGGAAAAGAAATCACTCTTTTAACAAATATTGATTAAAGGTCTGCTGTGTGCCAACTATTATGGCAGGTGTGGAAGAATCAGAATTAACTAAGAAGAAAAAACAGACATGGAAACATTTCAACGAAGATTTTCTCTCTTTTCTTGGTTAATCTTGCAATGGTCTATCAATCTTATTTATCTTTTCAAAGAACCACCTTTTTTTTTCATTTTGTATTTTTGTTTGTTTGTTTCAATTTCATTTAGTTCTGCTCTGATCTTGATTATTTCCTTTCTTCTGCTGGGTTTGGATTTGGCTTGTTCTTGTTTCTCTAGTTCCTTAAGGTGTGACCTTAGATTGTCTGAGCTCTTTCAGGCTTTTCGATGTAGGCATCTAGGTCTATGAACTTTGCTCTTAGCTGCATCTTTTCTAAGATATCCCAGAGGTTTTGCTAGGTTGTGTCATGATTGTCGTTCAGTTTGAAGAACGTTTAAATTTCCTTCTTGATTTCATTTTTGAGCCAATGATCATTCAGGAGCAGAGTATTAAATTTCCATGTATTTGCATGCTTTTGAAGGTTCCTTGTGGAGTTGATTTCCAGTTTTATTTCACTGTGGTCTGACACAGTTGTTTTGTGGCCTATTATATGGTCCATCTTGGAGAAAGTTGCATGCGCTGTTGAACAGAATGTATATTATGTGTTTGTTGGGTAGAATGCTCTGTAAATATCTGTTAAGTCCATTTATTCCAGGGTATAGTTTAAATCAATTGTTTCTTTATTGACTTTCTGTCTTGATGACCTATTCTGTGTCATCAGTGGAGGATTGAAGTCTCCCACTATTATTGTGTTTCTATCTATCTCATTTCTTAGGTCTCTTAGTAATTGTTTTATAAATTTGGGACCTCCAGTGTTAGGTGTATATATATTTAGGATTGTAATATTTTCCTGTTGGACAAGGCCTTTTATCATTATATAATGTCCCTCCTTGTTTTTGTTAACTGCTGTTGCTTTAAAATTTGTTGGTTTTTTTTTTTTTTTTTTTTTTTCAGACGGAGTCTTGCTCTGTCACCCAGGCTGGAGAGCAGTGGCTGGATCTCAGCTCACTGCAAGCTCTACCTCCCGGGTTTACGCCATTCTCCTGTCTCAGCCTCCCCAGTAGTTGGGACTATAGGTGCCCGCCACCTCACCTGGCTAGATTTTTGTATTTTTTAGTAGAGACAGGGTTTCACTGTGTTAGCCAGGATGGTCTTGATCTCCTGACCTTGTGATCCACCCGTCTCGGCCTCCCAAAGTGCTGGGATTACAGGCTTGAGCCACTGCGCCCGGCCTAAAATTTGTTTTATCTGCTAACACAGGAACAGAAAACCAAACACCACACGTGCTCACTCATAAGTGGGAATTGAACAATGAGAACATGTGGACGCAGGGAGGGGAACATCACACACCGGAGCATGTCTAGGGGTGGGAAGCAAGGGGAGGTATAGCATTAGGAGAAATAGCTAATGTAGATGATGGGTTGATGGGTGCAGCAAAGCACCATGGCACATGTATACCTGTATAACAAATCTGCATATTCTGCATGTCCCAGAACTTATAGTATAATTTTAAAAAGTTGTTTTGTCTGATATAGGAATAGCTACTTCTGGTCGCTTTTGTTGTCCATTTGCATGGAATGACTTTTTTCATCCCTTTACCTTAAGTTTATGTGAGTCCTTATCTGTTAGTTGTGTCTCTTGAAGGCAGCAGATAGTTGGTTGGTGAAGTCTCATCCATTCTGCAATTCTGTATCTTTTAAGTGGAACATTTAGGTCATTTATATTCAACATTAGTAGTAGTATTGAGATGTGAGCTACCACTCCATTTATTGTGCTATTTGTTGCCTGTATACCTTTTTTTTAATTGTATTTTTGTTTTATAGGTCCTGTTAGATTTATACTTTAAAGAGGTTCTGTTTTTGTGCATTTCCAGGATTTGTTTCAAGTTTTAGAGCTCCTTTTAGCATTTCTTATAGTGCTGGCTTGGTAGTGGTGAATTCTCTCAGCATTTTTTTGTCTGAAAACATCTATATCTTTCCTTCATTTGTGAAGCTTAATTTCACTGGAAACAAAATTCTTGGCTGATAATTGTTTTGTTCGAGGAGGCTGAAGATAGGGCCCCAATTGCATCTAGCTTATAGGGTTCTGCTGAGAAATCTGCTGTTAATCTGATAGATTTTCCTTTATAGGTTACCTGATATTTTTGCCTCATAACTTTTAAGATTCTTTCCTCTGTCTTAACTTTAGATAACCTGACAACAATGTGCCTAGGTGATTATCTTTTTGCAATGAATTTCCCAGGAGTTCTTTGAGCTTCTTGTATTTGGTTATCTAGTTCTCTAGCAAGACTGGGAAAGTTTTCCTTGATTACTCCCCCAAACATATTTTCCAAACATTTAGATTTCTCCTCTTCCTCAGGAATGTTGATTATTCTTAGGTTTGGTTGTTTAACATTATCCCAGATTTCTTGGAGGCTTAGTTCGTATTTTCTTATTCTTTTTCCTTTGTCGGATTGGGTTAATTCAAAAACCTCATCTTTGAGCTCTGAAGTTTTTTCTTCTGCTTGTTCAATGCTATTGCTGAGACTTTCCAGAGCATTTTGCATTTCTATAAGTTTGTCCATTGTTTCTTGAAGTTTTATTGTTTTTTCTTTACCTTATCTATTTCATTAAATATTTCTTCCTTCACTTCTTGTATTGCTTTTTGGATTTCCTTACACTGGCCTTCACCTTCCTCTGTTGCCTCCATGATTAGCTTAATAATTAACATTTGAATTGTTTTTCAGGTATATCAGGGATTTCTTCTCGGTTTGGATCCATTGCTGGTGAGCTAGTGTGCTTTCCTGGTGGTGTTAAATAACCTTGTTTTGTCATATTGCCAGAATTGTTTTTCTGGTTTCTTCTCATTTGGGTACGTTTTGTTAGAGGAAGATCTAGGGCTCAATGCTATTGTTCAGATTCTTTTGTCCCATGGGTTATTCCCTTGAAGTAGTATTCTCTCCCTTTTCCTAGGGATGTGGCTTCCTGAGAGCCAAGCTTTAGTGATTGTTATATCTCTTCTGGATCTAGCCAGCCAGCAAGTGTACAAGGCTATAGGCTGGTACTGGGGGTTATCTGCAGAGTCCTGTGATGTGAACTCTCTGTGGGTCTATCAGCTGTGGATACCAGCACCTGCTTCAGTGAAGTTGCGGGGGGGTGAAATGGACTCTGTGAGAATCCTTAGATTTGGTTGATTAATGCACTATTTTTGTGCTAGTTGGCCTCCCGCCAGGAGGTGGCGGTTTCAAGAGAGGGTCAGCTGTGGTAGTATGGGGAGTAACAGGTGGTGGACAGGGCCCTAGAACTCTCAAGAGTATATGTCCTTTGTCTTCAATTACCAGTGTGGGTAAAAGGACCATTAGGTGGGGGCAGGTCTAGGCATGTCTGAGCTCATACTCTACTTGGACAGGTCTTGCTGTGGCTGCTGTGGGGGATGAAGGTGAGGTTCCCAGGTCAATAGAATTATGTTCCTAGGACAATAGAATTATGTTCCTAAGAAGATGTGGATGCCTCTACTGTAGGGAAGTGGGGGAAAGCTGGCAGTCACAGGCCTCACCCAGTTCCCAAGCAACCCATAGGGCTGGTCACACTCCTGTCATTCCCCCCTGCAACAGCACAGAGTCTGTTTCCAGGAAGTAGGTGAGCAGGGCTAACAACTTGCCCCAGGCTACCTGCCTCCCAGTTGTGAAAGCAAGTAGGGCTTTCATTATTCTCCTGCCTGTGGAGTCTGCATACCAGATTCATGCCCTCCCGTGAGTTCTGGCCAGGAGACTTCTCAATCGGTTCAAATAGTTACAAAGTTCAGTTGGAGGTTCCCTTCTCCTTGTGGCATTTTCCCAGTGCCTCTGGAAGTTCTCCTCAAGGACCTCTGTGAGACAAGGCAAAAATGGCTTGCTAGCAGCCCAGCAATCCTACAGGGTTTTTCCCACTGCTTCCTCTATCCTTGTATTTCACTTGGCTCTCTAAATGAATTCTGCTCCAGCTAAGGTCAAAATCTCCTTAATCTAGACCTCCAGTTTCCCCAGTGGGGGTGTGTGTTCAGGGGTGGACGATCTCCCTTTCCCACTTCCACAGTTTGGGCACTCCACAGTATTTGGGGTGTCTCCTGGGTCCTGCAGGAGCAATCCATTTCCTTCAGAGGGTCTGTGGGTTCTCTTGACTTTCCCAATGTATTCCTGCAGTCATGCTGGAGCAAAAGTTTCATGATGTAAGCCTCCACACGCTGTCTGTCTGCCCGAGTGGGGGCTGCAGTCTGGTCCTGCCTCCCATCTGCCATGATCTCAACATTCTTAAAGAAAAGAAATTTCAACCAAGAACTCCATATCCATCCAAACTAACCTTCATAAGTGAAGAAGAAATAAGATATTTTTCAGATAAGCAAATGCTGAGGCAATTCATTATTACTAGAACTGCCTTACAAGAGCTTCTAAAGGAAACACTAAACATGAAAAGGAAAGACATTACTAACCACTACAAAAACACACTGAAATACACAGACCAGTGAAATTATAAAGCCACCACACAAACAAGTCTGAATAACAACTAGCTAATACCATGATGACAGGATCAAATCCACACATATCAATCCTAACCTTGAATGTAAATGGGCTAAATGCCCCCAATTAAAAGGAACAGAGTTGCAAGCTCAATAAAGAACCAAGACCGATTGGTATACAGTCTCCAAGAGACGCATCTCACATGCAATGACACCCGTAAGTTCAATATAAAGGAATGGAGAAAAATCTACCAAGCAAATGGAAAACAGAAAAAAGAAGGGGTTGCAATCCTCATTTCCGACAAAACAGACTTTAAACCAACAAAGATAAAAAAGACAAAGAAGGGCATTACATAATGGTAAAGGGCCCAATTCAACAAGACATAACTATCCTAAATATGTATGCACCCAACATAGGAACACCCAGATTCATAAAGCAAGTTCTTAGAGACCTACAAAGAGACTTGGTGTCCCAAACAATAATAGTGGGAAATTTCAACACCCCACTGACAGTATTAGACATATCATCAAGGCGGGAAATTAACAAAGATATTCAGGACCTCAACTCAGCACTGAATCAAGTGGACCTGATAGACATCTACAGAACTCTCCACCCCAAAACAACAGAGTATATATTCTTTTCATCACCACATGACACATATTCTAAAATCGACCACATAATCAGATATAAAACACTTCTCAACAAATGCGAAATAACTGAAATCATAAAACCACTATCTTGGACCACAGCAGAATGAAATTAGAGATCAAGACTAAGAAAATTGCCCAAGACCATAAAATTACATGGAAATTAAACAACCTGATCAACCAAAACAACTTTTGGGTAAATAATAAAATTAAGACAGAAATCAGAAGTTCTTTGAAACTAATGAGAAAAAAATATGCAACATACCAAAATATCTGGGACACAGCTAAGGCAGTGGTTACAGGAAAATTTATAGCACTAAATGCCCACATCAAAAAGCTATAAAGATCTCAACTTAAAGAGATCACAACTAAAAGAATTAGAGAACCAAGAGCAAACTAACCCCAAAGCAAGCAGAAGACAAGAAATAAACAGAATCAGAGCTGAACTGAAGGAGATTGAGACATGAAAAACTATTCAAAAGGTCAACAAATCCAGGGTTTAAAAAAAATTAATAAAATAGCTAGCTAGACTAATGGAATAAAGAGAAGATCCAAAGAATACAATTAGAAACAACAAAGGGGATATTACCACTGACCCCACAGATATACAAATAGCCATCAGATAATATTATGAACATAGGCACACAACTAGAGAATCTAGAGAAAATGGATAAATTCCTAGACGCATACACCCTTCCAACACTGAACCAGGTAGAAATCAAATTCCCAAACAGACCGATAATGAGCTCCAAAATTGAATCAGTAATAAATAGTGTATCAACCCAGAAAAGCCCAGGATCAGATAAATTCACAGCTAAATTCTACCAGATGTTCAAAGAAGAGCTGGTATCGTTTCTACTAAACTATCCCAAAAACTGGAGGAGAAGGGATTGCTTTCTAACTCATTTCATGAGACCAGCATCACCCTGACACCAAAACTTGGTAGACACACAATAACAACAAAAAAGAAAACATCAGGTCAATATCTTTGATGAACATTAGTGCAAAACTCTTCAACAAAAAACTGGCATACCAAATCCAACAGCACATCAAAAACCTTATCCACCACAGTTGAGTAGGATGTATCCCTGGGATGAAAAATTGGCTCAACATATGTGGATCAACAAATGTGATTCATCATTTAAGCAGAACTAAAAACAAAAACCACATGACTATTTCAACAGATGTAGAAATGGCTTTCAGTAAAATCGACATCCCTTCATATTAAAAACTCTAAATAAACTAGGTATTGAAGGAACATACCTCAAAATAATAAGAACCATCTATGACGAATCCACAGCCAACATTTTATGGAATAGGCAAAACCTGAAAATATTCCCCTTGTAAACCAGCACAAGACAAGGATGCCCTCTCTCACCACTCCTATTCAACAAAGTATTTTAAGTCCTGGCCAGATCAATGAGGCAAGAGAAAGAAATAAAGGGTATCCAAATAAGAAGAAAGGAAGTCAAACTATTCCTGTTGCAGATAACATGATTCTATAGCTAGAAAACCCCATAGTCTTGGCTCAAATGCTTCTTCGGCTGATAAACAACTTCAGCCAAGTTTCAGGGCACAAAATCATTGTACAAAAATCTCTAGCATTCCTATAAACCAAAAGTCAAGCTAAGCATTCCTATACACGAACAGCAGTTAAGCTAAGAGCCAAATCAGGAATGCAATCTTGTTCACAACTGCCACAAATAGAACAAAAATACCCAGGAATACAGCTAACCAAGGAGGTGAAAGATCTCTGTGGGGAGAACTATAAAACACTGCTCAAATAAATCAGAGATGACACAAACAAATGGAAAAACATTCCATGCTCATGGATAGGAATCAATATTGTCAAAATGGCCATACTGCCCAAAGCAATTTATATATTCAATGCTATTCCTATCAAACTACCAATGACATTCTTCACAGAACTAGAAAAGAACTATTTTAAAATTCACATGGAACCAAAAAATAGCCTAACTAGCCAAGACAATCCTAAGCAAAAAGAACGTAGCTGGAGTCATCACGCTACCCAACTTCAAACTATACTACAGGGCTACCTTAACCAAAACAGCATGGTACTGGTACAAAAAGAGACATGTAGAATAATGGAACAAAATAGAGAGCCCCAAAATAAGGCTGCACACCTACAACCATCTAATCTTTGACAAAGCTGATAGAAACAAGCAATGGGGAAAGTACTCCTGAAAAATAGTGCTGGGATCACTGGGTAACTATTTGCAGAAGATTGAAACTGGACCCCTCCCTTACA
Organism: Piliocolobus tephrosceles; assembly: GCF_002776525.5. NCBI lineage: Eukaryota > Metazoa > Chordata > Mammalia > Primates > Cercopithecidae > Piliocolobus > Piliocolobus tephrosceles. The sequence goes on along the minus strand of NC_045438.1, from coordinate 93,200,635 downwards.
CCATCTACAAAAATCAACTCAAGGTGGATTAAAGACTTAAATGTAAAACCCAAAACTATAAAAACCCTGGAAGACAACCTAAGCAATACCATTCTGAACATAGGAACTGGCAAAGATTTCATGATGAAGATGCCAAAAGAAATTGTAACAAAAGCAAACATTGACAAATGAGATCTAATTAAACTAAAGAAGCTATCAACAGCAAAAGAAACTGTCAACAGAGTAAACAGACAATCTGCAGAATGGGAGAAAAGTTTTGCAAACTATCCATCTGAGAAAGGTCTAATATCCAGCATCTATAAGGAAATTAAACAAATTTACAAGAAAAATATTGATACAAACAACCCCACTAAAAAGTAGGCAAAGGACATGAACAGACACTTTTCAAAAGAAGACATATATGAGTGTTCTCACTTACAAGTGAAAGCTGAACAATGAGAACACATGGACACAGGGAGGAGAAAAACACACACTGGGACCTATTAGGGGGTGGGGGGAGGGACAGCATCAGGATAAATAGCTAATACATGTGGGACTTAATACCCAGGTGACGGGTTGATAGGCACACATTTACCTATGTAACAAACCTGCATGTCCTGCACATGTATCCCAGAACTTAAACTAAACCAAAGTTAAATTAAATTAAACTTTTTTTTAATAGACATCCTATGCAGCCAACAAGCATATGAAAGAAGGTTTAATATCACTGATTATTAGAGAAATGCAAATCAAAACTATCTCACACCAGCCAAAGTGGCTATTACTAAAAAGTCAAAAAATAACAGGTGCTGGTGAGGTTGAGAAGAAAAAGGATGGCTTATACGCTATTGGTGGGATTATAACTTAGTTCAACCATTGTTGAAAACAGTGTGGCTTTTCCTCGAAGACCTGAAAACAGAACTACCATTCAATCCATCAATCCCATTACTGGGTGTATACCCAAATGAATATAAATTGTTCTATCATAAAGACACATGCATGAGTACGTTCATTGCAGCACTATTCACAATAGCAAGACATAGAAGCAACCTAAATAAACATCAGTGGTAGATTGGATAAAGAACATATGGTACATATACACCATGGAGTACTACAAAGCCATATAAAAGAATGAGATCATGTCCTCTGCAGGAACATGGATGGTGCTGGAGGCCATTCTCCTTAGCGAACTAACACAGAAACAGAAAAACAAATACCACATCTTCTCACTTACAAGTGGGAGCTAAATGATGAGAACACATGGACACATAGAAGGAAACAAAAGATACTGGGGTCTATTAGAGGGTGGAGGGCGGGAGGGAGTGGATGTGGAAAAATAACTAATGGGTACTAGGCCTAATACGTGGGTGACAAAATAAGCTGTATAATAAACCTCCATGACACTAATTTACCTATCTAACAAACCTGCACGTGTACCCCTGAACTTAAAAGTTAAAAAATAGAAAAAAGAAGAAATAATAAATATGAGAAAGGCCACGGATAATGTCTGTAAATTATCTACAAATTGCTAGACTTTGTGTTCACAGTAGGAATGGAGCAGGAAGGAACTAGAAGTAGACTGGGTTTTAGGTCTTAGTTGTAATCCTAGAGTCACTCACAGAAAGTTTCAGTTTTCTCCTCTTACAAAATAAGCACTGACTACCAGAAGCTTCTTGCATAGAACCAAAGCCACCTCTACTTTGTACATTCAGAAGAGGTTTGATGGTGCTCACAAAGGATTTTTCTTTTCCCTTCATTTCATTGAACTCAGTGAAAGAAAAAATGTTCCTGGGAATATATGACCTATCAAACTAGATTATTTTACTTCTATCAAAATATCCTACTGCAAATTCTTTCATATTCTGATGAAGCCTTTCCTAGAATATACATCTAGAATGAGTACTAAACTGCCGTGTGCTTGTGTAAATGCTACCTTGCAATTATTTCCTTATTGTTTTATTCATTTAATATTCACTCAACAAAATTTACTGAACGTCTACTAGGTCAAGATATAGTACTGCTTAGTGTCACTGCCCTCATGGAATGTATAACCTAGTGGAAGAAACTTTAAAAATTAACAAGTAAATAAAAATGATTACAAATTGCTGTAAGTATGATGAATGAAAAACTAGGAAATAAGAGAAAGCATGTGACGTGAATTATTTTACATGTTAGTTTCAGGGAAGTTTTCTCCAAGAGGTTATATTTACGTTGAAACCTGAAGACTAAGAAGGAGCTGGCTATGCATAGTGTGTGTGTGTGTGAATGTTCCAGACAGAGGAGAGGCATGTGTAAAGTCCTAAGGTAGGGAGAAGCTAGGCAGATGTGAGATCCTGAAAGAAGGCCTGTGGATTATACTGTCAAGACCTGAAATTAGAGAGACAGAGGCAGGCTTATTCAAGAATAAATAAGACGAAGTAACCAGTCTGGATTTTAGTCTACTGACATGAGAAGCCACTGAAGGATTTTGAGCAGGTAAATAATGTGATCCTCTAATTGTATTGAGTACAGAGAAAATTAGAGATCACAAAAGTAAAAATCGAGCCAGGTTAGGTCTGTCTTCTTCCCTGAAATCAGACTGAAATAGTGAATAGAGAATAGATGCTGCCTCTTAGGGCCCATCCTTGGTTAGGGAAGACACTTAGTACATGTGTTTTGAATGAACGAGTGTAACAGTTACTACATATGATGTACATATGATGTACTTTTCTGTATTAATAACATTTAAAATAACTAAACAAAAGTTTAATGCATTAGAACTCCTTGCATTATGAAACTAACAATATCTATTTTTATTTTTATATCTAGAATTGGGTATAAAATGAAAACCACATTCATCCGGGTAGAGAATATGAAGAGCAGAGGGAAGAGAGATGACAATTTTTTCCCTCTTGCTTATGGTACTATTTCTCCTAACTCATCTCTCTGTGAATGTCTTTGGCTGATGTAAGGAACCTATTGACTAGAGGAACCACATTTTTCTTTTCTTTCTTTCTTTCTTTCTTTCTTTCTTTCTTTCTTTCTTTCTTT